>NC_140490.1:97384004-97829004 GCF_964271855.1 Acomys minous
CTAGAGAGCTTAAATTGGACCAGGGTCACATAGGCAGCAGATGGAACTCTATGTTCCAAGGTCTGTCTCTCTTGGCACAGATGGAGCTGTATGCGGAGACCACAGAGTAGCCACAGATGAGAAAAGATGTTTAATTTTTACAAATAAATAGTCTAGGGTGTTGCTGAGAGTGTGAGCACATGTTTAGCATGTGGGGTGACCTGGGTTAGAGCTCCAGAACTCTATCATCATCATCATCATCACCACCACCACCATCATCATCACCACCACCACCATCATCATCACCACCATCATCATCACCATCATCATCATCACCATCACCATCACCACCAGCAGTAACTAGGCTTCCTATGTACCGGTGAAGTCAAAAGACATTGCCTTTGAGTCTCGCTCTGTTTAATGTGAAGGTATGAACAACAATCTCTCTAAGTCTTAGCTTGTCTATAAAATAGGACTAGCACTACCTACTCAAACCTGCGCACACAGTGACATTAAGTTTAAATGATATAATGGAGATGAAGGTGTTGCCTGTGGAGTTGTCAGCTGGTATTTTCATTAGTCATCTACCTCCCATACTCACGGACTTTTAAAATTCACCTTAGGAGAAAAATGCTGGCAGAACTTTGGTCTGATATGTTTCTTTAAAATGTTACAGTTCTGGGTTGGGGAGATGACTCAAATGGCAAAATACCTGCCACACAAACACGACGACAACTTGAGTTTCAGTCACCAGCACCCGTGTTGAAAGTCCAAACGCAGTACGTGTGCATCTGTGATCCCTGCGCTGGGAGCCAGAGACAGATGGATCCCGGAGCTCACAGCCTAGCCTGCTGGGCTAAGCCAGCAAGCTTACAGCTCAGTGAGAGACCATGTCTCAAAAATTAAGATTATGAGTGATGGCAAAAGACACCTGATGTCATCCTCTGCTCTACACATACACACACTCACACATATACAAATCACAAACACTCACACACACCTCACATACACACTCACACACCCTCAACACATACATTCTCAGACACATACACACACCCTCTCATACATACTCACACACTCATAACACACTAACTCTCACATGCATTCACACACACACACACACGCACACACACACACACACACACACACACACAGAGAGAGAGAGAGAGAGAGAGAGAGAGAGAGAGAGAGAGAGAGAGGAAAACGAGGCCGTCCTACTTCTTCGTTTATGTAACCAGCTGAGTGCCTTCCTTATGACAAGCACCAACACTGTTGCTGGAAGCAGCACGGCACCGGCGCTGGTTCAGCCATGGCCACAGTCTGTCCAGGGCAGTTCCTGCTGCTGGGACTTCCTCATAATGCACTCAGGCCTGAGTAAAGTGAATACGGTCCAGTTCTCTGTGTGGCTGCCCAGACTGATTTGCTTAAAGAAGTCTCTGAAACGACAGGTGCTGGCACTGTGGTGCCTTTCTGCCATGTTCTCCAGGGAGTGGGGCGGGTGGGGGGTGGAGTAACAGGCAAATCAGGGAGGCTTAGGGTGAAGCACGGTAAAGTCATTGAGACAAAATGGGTCGCTCTTTGGGGCTTGCTTTCCAGTCTTCTCAAACTTAGAGGGACTTAGAAAGGTTGTTTAAGGCTTGGCACGGTGGCGCACGCCTTTAATCCCAGCACTCAGGGAGGCAGAGGCAGGTTGATCACTGCAAGTTCGAGGCCAGCCTGGTCTACAAAGCAAGTCCAGGACAGCCAAGGCTACACAGAGAAACCTTGTCTGGGGGTGGGGGGGGGGCGGCGGGGAGAGAAAGAAATGTTGCTTAAACTGGAACCAGCCATATAATTTGTTTGT
This sequence comes from Acomys minous, assembly GCF_964271855.1. Taxonomy (NCBI): domain Eukaryota; kingdom Metazoa; phylum Chordata; class Mammalia; order Rodentia; family Muridae; genus Acomys; species Acomys minous. Next base: position 97,385,827 of record NC_140490.1, read on the forward strand.
TTGTTTGTTTGTTTGTTTTGAGACAGGATCTCACTATGTAGCTCTGGCAGACCTCTGGTGGAAGAGCTACTTCTCACTGTCCCCACCCTCTCTCTTCCCAACCCAGGTCGATTTCACAAGGCTACCTCACAGTTACTCACAACCTGTGAGAGAGATAACCAGGTGGGGTAGGGTGGGGTGCGTATCTAAGGTTGGGATCAAACGTCTTCTAAAAGCTCACAAGTCACTCTGTGGCGAGCTGTAGCTGGGTGGAAACATCAGCGTTGTCACACTTAGGCTGCACATTTTAAAGCCGTAAAATGATAGTGGACTCAAATAGCAGTCCGCAAGCTTCCTCCAGCAGCAGCTGCCGCCGCGTGGGTGGCCTTGGCTGTGATTGCTTGAAGCCTCCCTGACGAGTTCCCGTGTCTGCTGTTTCACCATCAGAGTACACACTGGCCGCTGCGTGCCACCTGCGTGCGTGGCAGAAGCCATCCTAACACTCGGAGGTGATCGGATTGTCAGAGATGAAGAACCGTTTCTTAGCCCCATTTATACTCCATCTGAACTGTGACTGAAGCATTGGATGCCTCTTGCCATCCATGTACTGCTTGGGGGAAACTCAGAGGGAAGGGTAAGCAGGCTACCAGGATGAGACCTGATAGGCTGTGATCATATGTGGGGGGAGGAGGTCCTTTTCTGTCACAGACCTAGGGGAGGGGAATAGGGTGAAAGAGGGAGGGAGGAATGGAAAGATGCAAGTGAAGGGATAACACTTGAGATGAAATCTGAATAAGCTACTTAAATTAGAAAGAAAGAAAAGAAAGAAATGATCTCCCGGAATTGAAGTTTGTTTCAAAGCAAGGCTCTGTAAAATTTAAAACCCAGCAGATCAGGCCGGAGGCCCTGAAGATGCAGGCTACAGGAGAACAGATAGGGTTGTGATATTTGCCCTGCTTGTAGACAGCAGGTCACCTGTGTCTGGCCCTGGGGAAAATAATTCCCATCTTATTGCCCCACGCCCAGTTATTCAGTTCTTGTCTATCTTACCCTCTTCCCAGAAATAGCCATTATTAACTTCTGTGTACCCCTGTGATGTATTGACTTCTGTGTACCCCTGTGATGTATTGACTTCTGTGTACCCCTGTGATGTATTGCTATGCACATGTATGAATTTAGGTACAAGCTACATAATTATCTTTATATTAGCACATATGATAAAACACTATATCATTCATTCCGTGTGGAGCTAGAGCCTGCTTCTCTCTAGAAGTGGGCATGCTACCCAGGCTTGGCTTATCAGCGCCCGGCTACTGATGGCCAAGGCTGATGTGGTTTATCACCACTCCCAGCCCCTCCACTAACCTCTTACAAGGTACTTGGTGCTTCTCACACTCAGGATAAACCCTCTTCTGAAAGGCACTGGGGCCACAGAAGAGAGCAGGTCCTGATTCATTAGATCTGAGAAGGAGGTTGGAATTTTTCATTGCCAACAAATTTTTCAGATGGCCCAGGGACGGTACTTGGAAGCAACGGGATACTGTGTGGAGCCAGCAGCATCTCTGGGTTCCTTCTAGTCTGACCATCTTGAGATGTTGTGGCAAACACTGTCAATTCTCACTTGCCTCCATTGCACATCGCAGAGAGAAGCAATGTTTTTATGAGCACATTTATTAGGAAAAAAAAGTATAGAGCATCCGTTGATTTTAGAAATGCAATTCTATTTTGTAGGTTGGGAGAAGAAATCTGTGTTGAATTGTTTCAAAAGAATTGCACTATAGGCTGGGGATGTAGAGTGCTGGCCCAGTACTAATGATGCCTTGAGCTAAGTCTCTATTGCTGCATAAACCAAGGGTGGTGGCCCAAGCCTGCAGTCCTGGCACTCAGGATATAGGCGTAGAAAGTCCGGGAGTTCAAGTTTATCGTCAGTTATATAGTGAGTTTGAAGCCAGCTTGGGTTACAGAAAGCTCTATCATGAAAAATAATAATAAAATAAATTAAAAAAAAAGTAAACTCAAACATTTGACCAATGTTGGCAAGAAAGTACATTTTTCTTTGGGGGAGACTCTCAGCTCTCTGCTGCCTTTGTGAAAAACAACACCGGCCAGCACACTGCTGTTCCTATCCAGCTTTGGATGAGGAACAAGTTTGCCCTTTGGCAGACAATAGTGAGCCCTTCATAGCTGAGTGGCTTGGTGGCCAAACCTAGGGACAGCATGCTATTTTCCTGGGAATAATGAAAATAAGTGAGTCTCTTCTGTCATCTACTACTCTTTTGGTTTTTCTTTTGAAGTGAATTCTTTCCCCATCCTCTCCTAGAACCCACACCTCGGCCTGGGACCAGTTGGAACAACATTAAAGGCTTTCTTTGCTTTCTCTCATTCAGATCAGGTGCAGAGTGGGCTTCCTCCAACTCCAGGATCATTTATCGAATCAGAAAAATGATTTCTTTTGTGAAGCAATTTCATGGCTTGTTATCTCCAGTGTGTCTGTAAAATTGAAGGTTACACGGCCTTACCTGAAAGTCTCCATTATTGCAAAGATGGAAAAATGAAATTTTGATAAAAGACTCACTGAGCACATGCCATTGTCCATTTGGAATCCTCGTTCCTCGAGGAGCATTGTGGGGTCTGGCCGGGGTATTCATTTTGAAGCCATGCAAGGAAACTTACGACATCACACAACACTTGTTTCAATATGTCAGTGGGTATTAATGAATCATAAATGATTCAAAGTTTCACTATTTTTAGGAGAAAATAACAGAAAAAGGAGAGCTAGCTGGATTTTCTTTGGCGTTTTTGTGCACTGTCATACTGTACTTTATACATGTTGGCTTCTAACAGAAGGTGGGACTAAGGAATTCTGCAGAACGGTCATTTGTCACATCATTATCTTGTTGCTCAGCCAGTAAGCCAGCGTTATTGTTAAGCTTAGAATGCAGACTTAAGGCTTAAGGGTAGTATTTCCTTGGGGGCTGTAGAGAGGGATCCGTGGCTAGGAGTGCATCCTGCTCTTACAGAGAACCTGAGCTCACTTCCCAGCACCCACAGGGTGATCCCCAACAACTCCTAAGTCCAGTACCAGGGGATCTGATAACCTCTTCTGGCTTGTGTGGGCAATGCATGCATGTGGTATCCAGATACACACTGCAGATAAAACACCCACGCACATAAAATAAGCAAATCTAACAACATTAAATAACATCTCCTCCATAAGTGAAGGTCCATATTTGTCTTTTAAGATGTATGTAACCCAGCCGCGCACAATAACCCCAGCACTCGGAAAGGCAGAGACAGGCGGCTGGCTCTCTGTGAGTTCGAGGCCAGCCTGCTCTATAAAGTGAGTCCAGGACAGCCAAGGCTACACAGAGAGACCCTGTCTCAAAAAAACAAGCAAGGAAGCAAACAAAAAGATTTATATACTCAACCCACTGGAATTAGCTTAAAGAGCATAAGAGAGGGGGTGCTGAGGCCCTCCCCTGGCTTTTCCCTTTCTCTGTGGACTCTATGGTAGGGCTGCCCTCGGATAGCACTCACGCTGACAAGTCACAGACAGACAAATTGCATCTTGACGTCAGAATGGCCGAGGGAAGGGCAACTGTGGTAGCATCGGGCCCTTGTCATCCATTAGCAGTGGGAATAGCCGTAGGCAGCAGGTTTGAAGGTTGCCATTTGGCCAAATGCTATTTCCTTAACAATTTTTTATGCCTGCTGTGTTCCGGGGCACAGTGGTGAGTTTTGAGTGTGTAATGAGTCCGGTGTACTGAGCTCTGACTTCACCGGGGTAACTTAGGTGAGCTATTTTTTTTCTTTGGACTTTACTTGAGAAAGGTCAGCTTATTCTTTTCTTTTCTTTTCTTTTTTTTTTTTTTTTTTTTTTTTTGGTTTGTTTGTTTGTTTTGTTTTGTTTTGTTTTGTTTTGTCAAGACTGGGTTTTTCTGTGTGTAGCTTGGCTGTCCTGGAATCACTCTGTAGATAAGGCTGGCCTCAAAACTCACAGAGATCTGCCTGACTCTGCCTCCTGAGTGCTGGGACTAAAGGTGTGTGTCACTACCTGTCCCGCAGGAAGCTCTTTCTTAATCTCCTAGGCTTGCTGTTATAATCTGACATATTGAAAACGTCTAAGACGTTAAATCCTGAGTTCACACAGCCTTGGACTTTCTAAAGTTCAGCCCCTTGGCTTATGAGCTGCCTTGGTACACTTACCCTCAAGTGACCTTTTTTGCCTATTGTCTTACTGTGGCAGCTGCATTGTCCTCTCCAGAGAGGATCCTATTTTCCTGATTGTGCACCAAAGCTGGCCTCTTTCCCACTTCACAAAGGACTCCTCAGGGCAGAGGCAGAAGAAGAAATGGCAGAGATATTTGCTTGGAGCTTGGATGGAGGAGAATGGAAGTGGGTAAAAGATACTGGCAGGGCCAGCAAAAGTAATTGCCCACATTAAATACGCAGCACACACCAGACACTTAAAATAACACCGCAGAGTACAGTTATCAGGGGACATCTCCGTCATTTCCCAGATCAGAAATAAACAGAGAGCAGTCTCAGAGCTGGGCAAGCAGCCAGCCCTGTCGTCGGCGGATAGGAATGAGGGAGGGTCCCGCTCAAGTGAGGGCGCTCGATCGAGGCAGCATTCTCTAGCACGTGTGTGGGAGCAGCCGAGGCTCGGAAACACTCAAGCCGAGCCTTTGTGAGCATCCGGGCTGTGTGTGTGGAGGAGAGGCCACAATGTCCTTTAGAGACTCCTGACCCTTCGAGCTCTCCAGGAGCCCCTTTTGGCTTTGTTTTTATAGCTCATTGTATAAATCTTACATCTGACTCTTTTTTTTTTTTTTTTTTTTTTTTTTTTTTTTTTGGTGTTTTGAGACAGGGTTTCTCTGTGTAGCCTTGGCTGTCCTGGACTCGCACTGTAGACCAGGCTGGCCCACTACCACCAACCCCACCACACCCCACTCCTTTTCTAATGCCAGGGAAATCTGTTTCTTTGACTCTCTCTGTTCTATGTCTCTATCTCCTCGTTTCTCCACCTCCCTCCTCCAACCCCTCCATAGCACACGTGTCTACGTCACTCAGGGAGTGAAGAAGCATCTCAGGTTTCGCCCCTTAAGTGTCTTAGAGGCTCTTGTCTCATGCTTTTTAAATACTGCGATATTGACAGAGAGTAAGTGACTGGGGGCCTTGCCTCTTTTCTCTGTGCTTTAAGAAAAAAAAGAGAGGCAATTAGCGACAGCCACAGTGCAGAGTTTGGGAAATGTTTGCCGTAAAGAGCCAGGTAGGAAACACAGGACTTTGAGGGCCATGTAGAGTCTATCACAACTACTTGACTTGGCCGGGGTTTCACGGAAGCGTCAACAGGTCAGGAGTGGGCACAGATGGGTTTAGCAAACTTCGTGAACACTGAAATGTCAACTTCATCAGATTTTACATGTTGTGAGCAATTTCTTTTTCTCCCTCAACTGTTTAAAAATGTAAAAAATGTGCTTAGCTTTATAAAAATGGGTGCGGCGGGGGCCTAGAGAGACGGCTCAACAGTTAAGAGCAAGCAATTCTAGAGCATCTGAGTTTGGTTCCCAGCACTCACATTACATGGCTCACAGTATCTGTAACTCCAGATCCCTGTGAGAGACTGTATTCTGGCCTCTGAGGGCACCTGCACACACACCCTCAACACACACACATCTACAGAGACACAGATACACATCCAAACACATAGACACACATATAAAAGTAACTTTTATTCTCCTGCCTCAATTGTTGTCTGGGAGGCTGACTGCCTCCTTCTGCCAACCTAGGCCTAGTCCTGGAAGCTTCTAGCCTCACTTTCCCTACCTGAAAATGACTCCAAAGGGAGCAGCATGTAAGGTGAGAGCGGAGACAGCAGGAAAACAAACTGTTGGTCAGGGTTCATGTCTGCTGTAGCGTGGTGGTAGGAGAGGAAATACCTAATAGGGCTTTGCTCTGGGCTCCTGACCGAGCTACAAAAACCCTTGGAATTTCCTGAGCTTCTGACAGGAGGATCAGAAGTTCAAGGTCATTCCCAGCTACATAAGAATTTTTGAAGACAGACTGATCTGGAGACCTTGGAGCCCGAAAGAAAGGAAGAAAGAAAGAAAGAAAGAAGAAAGAAAAAGAAAAGAAAAGAAAGAAGAAAGAAACTTTGTATCTTGAGTGTCAAGGGAGTGTGTTGGTATGAGGAAAAAAAAACCCATACATTTAGAAGTGTTAACACAGTTCCAGGTCGTGTTAACATGGCTACACATCAGAGGTTGCCCTCCCCGAACAACATAATGTCAGTGGAGATATGAGGAAAGTTACAAAACACCTGACCAGTGTTCCCCCAAACTGCCAAGACCTTCAAAAGCAAGGAACGTCTTAGAAATGGCCACGGCAACAGTGATGAGGTGTCCTGGAGATGGGGTCCTGAGTCAGGGAGGGGATGTAAGTGGGGAATAGTGTCATCTGGACCAAGTGTGGAGTTCAGTTCCTGGTCATGCATCAGCGTTGGCTCCTCAGTAGGGACAGGCACATCATGGTGTCAACACTGGTGCGGAATCTCAAATTGAGAATTGGTTCTATGTATGTTGCAAGCCTACAACTATTGTCTAACTCAAACTTTATATTTAGAAAACTAAAAACTTAGAAACTCTAGAACTTAGCAACTGATCAGGTATGGTGAACAAGATGACAGTCTTTAGCTTGAATACCTGGGATGGCAACCAAACCAGTGGACGGAAATAATGACTACAACAGACTTGAAATAGGAAGTGATGAGCTGGGCGTGGTGGTGCACACCTTTAATGCCTGCACTCCAGGTGCAGAAGCAGATGGATCGCTATGAGTTTGAAGCCAGCCTGGTCTACGAAGAGAGTTCCAGGACAGCCAGGGCTATTACGCAGAGAAACCCTGTCTCAAAAAGCCCAAAAGAAAGAAAGAAAAAGATACAACTAAGGTCATAAATGTCCAGAAAGGATTTCTGGATTTCAGATGCTTTGTTTAAAATGTTCCCCAGGGAGATAGGGAGATGGCTCAGCAGTTATGAGCACTTGCGGCTCTTCCAGAGTGCCTGAGTTCAGCTCCCAGTACCTGGGAATATAACACCCTCTCTTCTGGCCTCTGCAGGTACCCATTTGCACGTCTCTCTCTCTCACACACACACACACACACTGACATGGACACAGACATACACATAAATTTTAAAAATAAACCTTTAAAAATAAATATGAATAAAATACTCCTAAGATTTGCCGTATTTGGCACTTAAATCCTACTTTAAGAACAAAAGACTCTCTGGCTCAAATAATCAAAACGGTTTTTTAATTTAGCGTGACTCTCTACCCTCCTGCTTATGTCCATATATCTCTTTGGGATGCACTTATTCTGCTGTCGTCAGTACACTGCTAGCAGGATTATAAGCCCTCTTCACTCACAGAAAGATTTAGAGTCGTGGCTGCCAAGTGGAACACCGTTTATTTGACCGCAGCCACGGTCGGTCCTTTTTCTTCAGCCAGAAGCCCTAACTGTGTTGACCCAAATCACACTGGAGAGCTGGTTTTATTTACTTCAGTCAAGAGCCAGAGCTTTGTTTGCGGTTTTCCCTTTCTCCTACTCATGTTTCACATCCATAAGTCTTTCAGCCGAGCACACAGTCTTTCCTCAGGGGCCTGGGGTGTCTACTGTGCCGTGTAACAACAGACATACCAGGGTATGCCGGGAGTGGGCAGCTTACAAAACAGGAAATCCAGATGAAGAAAAAAAAAAAACATGAAGAAATCAGCTTCCCAAGTAATCTAGGATAGATAATTAAGCCAATGACAATGTGATGGTGACGGCAGTAAAGAAATGTAGGATCCTGTGCTGGCCGGTCAGGGGACCAAGACGGTCTCAGAGGGCAGCTCGAACTGCCTGTCCCAAGCTTTGGTTTTGGTTTTTTTGAGACAGGGTTTCTCTGTGTAGCCTTGGCTGTCCTAGACTCACTTTGTAGACCAGGCTGGCCTCGAACTCACAGTGATCTGCCTGCCTCTGCCTCCTGAGTACTGGGATTAAAGGCGTGCGCCCACCACGCCCCGCTGAGGGCTGTTCTTTCTTATTCTGTCTCATTCTAAAAAGGATGTGAAGTGCCAAATTCATCTGCTAGTACATGTGCTATGAGATCTTTCATGAGAGGAGGAAACCTTAGAAACTGCACCCAGGAGGAGGAAGACTGTGAACCCCTTAAGTCACTCCTCGGTCATTTAAACACGGCGCACGCGACCCGTGTGTACCTGGCTTTGTGGCTGATGCTCCCTTGTCGTCCTCAGCATCTGGAAGCCATCTCCATTCCTCCCGATGACCTTTAAGACAATGTTCCTCCCAGAAACTTGAGTCCCATCGAGTCCCTACCCACTGTCCCCTTACGTTCAGCTGTACAGGAGATGCCGACCTCTCTTAAGACATCCCCTCTGTCCTTCCCTTTCGTCCCTCTGTCCGTCACCACTGTGCCTATCCTCATGCACTATTCTTCATACCTTGTGTTCTGTTAATACTTCCTGTCTCCAGGGTTCCGAAGAGGGGCCTGTAGCCCCCAGCTGGGCCCTGGCCTGCATTGTTGTGCAGGGTAGTTTTACATCAACCTGACACAAGCTGGAATCATCGGAGAAGAGAGAGCCTCAGTTGAGAAAATGCCTCCGTGCGACTGGGCTGTAGGGCATTTTCTGAATTAGTGACTGATGGGGGAGGTCTCAGCACACTGTGGGTAGGACCACCCTTAGGGCAGGGGTCCTGGGGACTATAAGAAAGCAGACTAAGCAAGCCAGTAAGCAGCACCCCCTCCTTGGCCTCTGCATCAGCTCCTGCCTCCAGGATCCTGCCCTTTTTTTGAGTTCCTGTCCTGATTTCCTTCGATGATGAACAGTGACATGGAAACATAAGGCAATAAACAAGTTGCCTTGGTCATGGCGTTTCATCACAGCAATAGTGAGCCTAAGTAAGACAGTCGTCAACCCACACACCCATCTTTATGACTACATGGCAGCTACTGGCAAAAACGCAAAGCATCTTGTCTTCTGTTTGCCCAAGGGCCAGCACACCCTGCTGGCTCCCAGTCCTGTGGCTGCGCTATTTCATGGTCTGGATATTGGTGGTCAAATGAATGCCTGAAGTTTGTAAAAAGCGCAGAGTGAGGCTGGTGTGGTGGCGCGCACCTTTAATCCCAGCACTCGGGAGGCAGAGGCAGGCGGATCAATGTGAGTTCAAGGCCAGCCTGGTCTACAAAGTGACTGCAGGACAGCCAAGGCTAACACAGAGAGACCCTGTCTCAAAAAAAGAAAAGAAAAGAAGACAACAAAAAAGCTCAGAGTGGTCATTAGTATTTACAATTTTATTCTCTGCACATGAAAAGTTTTTTAATTTATTATATAATATATATATATATATATATATAATTTTATGTTCATTGGCATTTTGCTTCTACATATGTCTATGTAAAGGTGTCAGGAGCCCTGGGACTGGAGTTCCAGGCAGGCATGAGTTGCCCTGTGGGTGCTGGGAATTGAACCCAGGACCTCTAAGAGTAGCCTAAGAGTAGCCAGTGCTCTTAACCGCTGGGCCATCTCCCCAGCCCCTTGAAACATTTAAAAAAAAAAAAAAAACAAACTTTAAAACCAGAGCCTTGACTTTCCCAGAAAACCCCTGTGCCACAGACATCATTACTTCTTTTTTCCATTTTGTAGATGAACACATGGGGATATTTGTGGATCAAGATGTGGGAGTGCAGTTTGTCCACCGCGGCACAGCTGGCACGCGGCACAGCTGGCACGCGGCACAGCTGGGAATCAGCGCAGGTGGCCGCTGCACTCGAGCACTCTCTTGCTTTCTCCAAGGAGAGTAGGTGTAGATGCCAGCGCTCCACTTCCCTTCCTAGCTTCTCTTTGTTACCACTGTGACATCCACACTGTGATTGTCAGAGACCCATGTACTGAGGGAGCAAGAAGAGAGACATAAATTCTCTGCGGGCAGTTCCGTTGTGCTGTGAGGTCTAATCCCGCCGCCACCACCTTGAACCTGGAAAGGCCTTAAAGATGCTCATGGTTGGTAGCACACAGAGACAAGGACACTGCTTGGCTTTGAGGTCAAACAGCCAGGAGCCACAAGCTCCTACTTCCACTCTTTTCTTTTGGTGGGCTTTTTGGCAGTGCATAGGGTTAAACCCAGGCCTTATACAGTCTAGGCAAGTGCTCCACCACTGTGAATTACCCCAGCCCAATTTGTTTTTGTTTTTGTTTTTTCCTCTTTTACACTGACTTTTAGAACCCAGTGGCTATTGACACGAGGAAGCTGCCCGGAAACCTCAACTGGATCAGAGACACGAACAGTGGTTCCCAAGTGTGAGTCCTCCAACCCCAAGCAAGTAACTCCAGTTAACACTTCACAGAGCGCCACCCAATGTGCAGCTTTTATGAGATGAATGAATGACACATGATAAGTTCATTTGAAAATGGTATCTTATGTGGCAGCAGTTAATGAAGCACCTGCCAGCTTTGCTTAACCAATATAAGTTACACTCATATTTGAGGTCTAAATACTTGTATCTTCTCCAAGGTTAGTGCGAGTGCACCATACCTCCCCCTACAATCACCCTGTAAATTGTGTGCATGGCCAAAGGTATCTTTCTCTTTTCACTAGTATAAATTCTGAAGACCACACATGTCAGTAAACAGAAACTTATTGACAGTTTAAATCCAAGCAAATCGTATTTGCTAATAAAATGCTAACCATGTGCTATTAAAGTAATCATAGGAAGTAAATCAACGTAAAAATTGATCCCTTAAGAATCTGTGAGTTGGGGCTGTAGATAGCTCAGCAGTTACTACTCTATTTTTATAATAAAATTTATTTTAAATGTTTTTCATGTGATACATTTTTATTATGTTTTATCCACCCACCTTTATGTTTTCTCGCTCTCAAAAAACAAAAACAAAAACAAATTACCATATTTTTTGGACTATAAGATGCACCTGACCATAAGATGCACCCAGTTTTTAGAGCAGTAAAACAAATAGTAGAAAAGAAAAATAGTAAAAACAGCAATCGGACCTTAAGGCATACCCTAATCCCACGTACACATACTTTTGGGGGGAAAAAGTGGGTCATATGGTCTGAAAAATATGGTAACTAACTAAAAAAAGAATGAGGCCTGCCTCCCTAAAATGCCAAAAACATGGACTTTATTTTGTATGAATCTTGGGCACAGGGCCTACTCTGGAGTGTGTTTGGTATACCCAATAACATTCCATTGGAGAAAACTGGTTGCTCCCTTCCCCATGGGTGCCAATTGCAAATAGCTTCTTAGTTAGAGGTGAGACCCTGTGTCCAAGTCCTCCTTCTCAATGCCTGGCCCCTGGCTAGCTTGAGTCTGTGTGCAAATTTAAAAGAAAAACCACTTCTGCCTGGTGTGGTGGCGCACGCCTTTAATCCCAGCACTTAAGAGGCAGAAGCAAGCGGATCACTGTGAGTTTGAGGCCAGCCTGATCTACAAAGTGAGTCTAAGACAGCCAAGGCTACATACAGAGAAACCCTGTCTCAAAAAACCAAAACAAAAAACAAAAACAAAAACAAAAAAAGAAAGAAAAGGAAAGAAAAAGAAGAAAGAAAAAAGAAAAACCACTTCCTACTCTTGCAGAGGACCTGGGTTTGGTGGTTCTCAGAGCCCACTTGGTGGCTTATAACCTCCTGTATCTGCCATACCAAGGGACCCATCATCCTCTTCTGGCCTTCAAAGGATCCTGCATGCATGTGGTGCACAAACAGAAAAAAATACACATACATGTATACACATGAAAATGTTTTTAATTAAAAACAAAAACCTCTACGTCCTAAAACTAGGTATAAGAACCATAGTTTGAAATTAGCCCCTCCCATTAGCGCAGGACCAGCATGTAACACTTGCTGCTTGCAGTTCCTCACACATTTGCTTAGCAAATATTTTGTAGTCCAGCCAGTACAATTACCCAGGGTGTGTCCCACTGGACCTGATCATCCGGTCTGGAGATTACAGGGTGATTTGCTTACTGTAAAAGGACGCTCATGTTTCTTGTGAGCCCTTCCTAATCCGTAGTCCCCACGCTGTGTCCCCAGCAGGACAAGTGAAGGGAGGAAGAAGTGGCTTTGAGTTTATGGCCGTGATGAAATGCCTATGTGAAACTTCACAGGGCGATGGCTGGCAGCACAGTACTTACCAGAAAACTGCTAGGTCTATGCAAACTTGGTGAAGATGGACACCACGGCCACAGGTGTAGGGTTCGCCACCATTTCTCTCCATGCATATGTTGAAGCTCAATCCTCAGCGTAAGGATCTTAGGAGGTGGGACCTTTGCCAGGTGAATAGGTTCTGTGGGCTCCAGCCTCAGGAATGAGTTAACGCCCTTGTAGAAGACGTCTGGTAGAGCTTGTTGACTGCTCCCAGCACATGCGAGCGCACCAAGAAGGTGCCATCGGCGAGAACGCAGGCTCTCGTCGGCCACTGACTCTGCCAGTGCCTTCATCTTGAACTTCTACATACTGGGAAGTAAATGTTATAGCGGAGCAGTTACGTAGGCTCTTATTATAGAGTCTCTAGTCAACCTAGACGGCCATGCTGCATAGCTCAGTTTTAAAAACATATTGACAAACAGGAGGTATTGTATCAAACAGTTTTATATGTGGACATCTGGGTAGAGATGATTGGCTGGGAGAAACGCTGAGGACCTCTCTGTGAGATCCAGGGGTTCAACTCAGCTCTACAGCTCTGGCCTGGGAGCTGCCACAGAAGATAAGGAAACGGTCTCAGTGGGGCTACGTGCTAACAGGTCTTTACTTATGAACACTGAAAACTCAATTTTACGTAATTTTTCCTCCTCCTCCTCCTCCTCCTCTTCCTCCTTCTTCTGAGCCAGGAGTCGGCCTGTACCCCAGGCTAGCATCAAACATGTGACAATCCTCTTGCCTCAACCTCTCAAATGATGGAATTACAGGTATGCGCCACCACACCTGTTGGAAATTCATAGAGTTTTCACCTCACAAAGTACTCCTTTCCACCATGTAAAACTATAAAGCCACTTAGACGGAAGCAGGTGGGGGCGGGTTTGGCCCATGAGGGTTGCTGGGAGAAGCAGAAGTTGGATAGGTATGCGGAACGCTGTCCTCCGCTGTCCTCCAGGCATGTGGACTACTTCCTGGAGGACTGCAGAAGATGAGGCCCATGAATGCTCTGTCGCGGTGGGTGTGGGAGTTGGAGGGGGTGTGGTGGCTCTCGTGAAGCCACACCTTTCCCTGGGTATTTAGGCAGATAATCGTTGCTGGGAGGAAAACATTTTCTTCAGTGATGTAGCCACTAAGTTGTCTGTGCGATGAGTAAGCCTTACTCATACTTCTGTAAGCAGCCCCAACTCTCACTCATTGGCTCACGAAGTTGGACTTGGGTGGGAGCCTTTCTTTGGTGTGATGCTGGTGCCCTGTCTGGGATGAACTGACGTTTGTTCGTCTCTCCAGCTCACACGGTGATTGAGAAGACAGAAGACATAGCTTGCCTTTGCTTTTTACTTTCTTAACTTTTGTGCTTTGGGAACCTTTTAAAAACAAGCATATATAGCTCTTACAAGAATAATAAAAAAAAAACAACCTAAAGATATTTCCCATTCCAAGTCAAAGCCTTCAGTAGGAAAAGGATAAAAACAGAACGCTAGGGATCCTGTTCAAATAATTCAAAACTCATTTGGACTTATTGACTCAGTTCAGAATGAAGCCCCATTTGCTCTCTCTATAAAGCAGAGACTGATCGACATAAATTGTAAACAGTTAAAGGCAAATGGTATTAGTAATTATAAGTCATTTCCTCCTGTGTATTAAAGAGGGCAATTTAGAATGCCAGCCAGAGAAGGCGGTGTGTTTAGATTAAGACACTTGCAAGCCTTATTGTATTTCTTTTTAACTGCTGCGTTACCCGGTGAATTCTGACTGCTCTCTTCTCACTTTGTGATGTTACACTTTTATGGTACCGATTTCGGGGTGATTTGTGTTATGTCCTTCTTGCTGTCATCCTCTGTAAATTCTCTGTGCTTTCTACAAATACTAAGTGCTTTCTACTTAGCAGGCAGTTGCTTTGGGCCCTGAGATACTGTAGTGAACAAAACCGAATTCCTGGTAGACAGATCATATGCATTCTTTGTTGACTGTGACTTTGCCCTGCTCTCTGAATTGATGTTTCCTTTCGGGAAGAGAAAGTTAGTTTCCTCTGGCCAGGGTGTCCACAGGGTAGTGAGTTCAGTCAACCCAATTGTCAGTGTGTTCAGTCAACACAGATTGACTGTGAGGGTGTGGTTCGGGTAGCATGTTCAGACACATCAACTAGAAAGGAGATCCATATCTGTCACTAATCTGGGAGAAGAATGTGACAGCAGTTGGGTTACATCTATGTCATCTGTCCCAATTAGAAGTTGGGAAACATAGGACACAACTAAAGAGTGAATGTGACGCAGCACATTTCCACCTCCCAAAATACTCTTTTCAACCATTTAAAACTATGAAGCCATTTACACAAAATCAGGCGTGGGGTGGGTTTGGCCTGTGACGGGAGCAGAAGTTGGATTGGTATTCGGAACACTGTCCTCCAGGCATGACATGGCCTGGAGGAATACATACAGATTTTTGTATGTCAGGGGCTGGGGCCGAGGCCCAGTCAGTAGAGTGCTTGCCCAGTGGGCATACAGCTGAGATTGGAACCGCCACACAACGTAAACTGTAAACTGAGTGTGGTGGTGAACGCCTGTATGCCTGGCCCTCAGGAGGTGGAGATGGGAGCATCTGCAGTCCAAGATCGTCTTCAGCAACACCTTGAGCTCAAGGCAGCCTGGGATGTGCAAGACCCTTTCTCGGGGAAAAGGAGGAACAGAAAGGGGGAAGAAGCTCTTTGTGTGTGCTAGTCAGGGTCCCCTGTGCCTCCTTTTTTGTCATACAGCTCATCAGCGACTCTGTTTCACCATGTTTTAAAATGGACAAGGTGATAGTCACTCTAGAAAATTGTAGGACTGTTTATTCTTACTGTGGGTATTGTCCTTACTGTCACGATTAAGAGCTGATTTCTGTGTTATATTCTGTCTTTACATGGATCATTTCCCTTAATACTCTTAGTCACTACGTCTCAGCTTTTTGACTGAAATTTCCATCAAAATTTCTGTTAGCCACAGATACCTCATTTTTACTCTGAAGACCGAGAGACCTGGTTAAAAGCTGCTCGCCAACGGAATGGGGGCATTTGTGTGAGTTTAGTCTGACTTGCTTTACCTTGGGCCTACAGACAGCAGTATGTCTGTGGTTAGGAAAAGCATGAGAGTCCTTTTAATTTGACCACAGGTACGGTGGCCGTGATTACTGCACCTGCAAAGCCCATGCAGAGCTTTGTAAAGCCTCGCCTGTTTTTAAAAAATACTATTGTCAATTATTTTAACTTTGCTTATACTTTCCCATTGGATGTTGAAGACTATGCAAATAGCTAAAACAACCCGCTCTCTTTATACTCTGAAGGGCAGTTGAGTGTCTGGTCCTCAAGGATCTCTTAGGCTTGAAAGGGGCCCCTCCATTAGCCTTTTAAAAAACCAGTTATTCCATATTTTATTTTTCAATTATGTGTATTTGGGGGTTAGGCATATGAGTGCAGGTGGTTTTGGAGGCCCGAGACGTCAGATCCCCTGGAGCTAGAGTTACTCCTGATGCGCGTGCTGGGGATTGAACCTGAGTCCTCGGCAAGAGCAGTCTGCCCCCTTCACCACCGAGCCATCGCTCTTGTCCCATATCGTTCCATCTTGAGAATGAACTGTTTGTTTGTTAGTGTGTTCTCAGGGCCTTGCTCGGCCGTGGCTTCCCTGGAAAGCATAGGTCACATACCTCTTTGTGTCGAATCTCCTCTTTAACATAATCTTGAATAAATTGGCAGTTTTAATTAATATGACTAAAGACTTTCTAAGCCAATGTGATGCCAGAGGGCGGGCCTCATGATCAGTTGACTAGTCCCAATTTACAGACAAGAATATTGAGGTTTTTTCAAGGGAGCACCACACATCGTAATATGCTAGATAGAACAGTCCCTGCACTATGCCTGGCACGCAGTAGCCACTTACTGTGTCTCCCCCACCTCCACCTCACCCAACTCACCTTTGCTGTGTTGCAGCAATATTGATAGGATTGTCACCTCTCCGGGCAATGCATTTATAGGTCAGTAGATAGAAGCCCGTCCGTTCCTTTTTCTTCCTTCAGGCCGTCTCAGGCTGGATGTCCTTGCCCCTTTTTGCATGGATTATGAGCAGACAGCTTGGGTCCTTGATGGAACTACCTAGCACCAGCAAATAGATAATGCACCCAAATCTGGTCATTTGAAGGGAACTCATAAAGGAACTTCTTAGAGAGGTGGAGAGGAAATGCAGGAGACATCACAGGACTATTTCAGACTAGTAACAGAAAGGTTGATGCCAGCCCAAAACCTGGAGTGCATACCCAGACCTGGAAACCAAAAGGCTCTGTGGACGGGGCTGCCTTGACCATGAGACTAAGAGTGTACCCAGTCCACCTGACCACAGGCAAAGCAAATCCCCCCACCCCCACTCTGCTCTCCCCTCCTCCCTCCTGCTGCTGCCATGAGCAAGCCCAGCTGGAAGGCCCCAGACACAGCCCCTGTGTGCTGGGCTCCCAGAGACAGCCCAGCAGACGACTAAGAACAGATAGGATGGGGCTCAGCACCGCTTCCCAGGGCATGCTGGGGGAACAGTGAGGTGACTGCAAGTTCAGTTCCTCGTATTTCTTCATGTCTGCGCAGCCTCGGTCGCGGTTGGCTCCAGCTATTTAACAGATGGTCACCTCTACCAGGTAGACAGTTACAAATTACTGTTCGTAATGTGCATTTGGAAAACGCTTCTGCCAACAGTCTAGTTGGACGACAAAGAATTAAAGTTGGTACACCTCCATTTTACATGGTCTTTGCAACTCCTTATTTTAAAAGCCCCAGCTCACTTTTTTTTTTTTTTAATAAGACAGACATGCTGATACATCCTCCTCAGGACGCATGCGGCTTTGACTGCTAAAGTTCATATTTTTGGGGGGGACTTCTGATGGAGCTGTCAAGTCTTAGTCCGTTGAGCATCAGAAGCATTAATGATGAGTGGTACAATCTTTTAACTTTGATCTGAGATACAAGTGACCCTATCTGCATGCCACTGACTCTGTGTTATGTGGGGGACTGTCCCAGCTTAGAGACTCATCTTCACGATGAACAATTAGATTTGAAAGGTCCTTGAGGTTGCTTTTGATATTTTTCTATGTCGACAGTCTCAGAATAAAGATCAAATAATGATTGGGATTCCTGCCAGGAATCAACGCATCAACTGTGTAAGTTTCTTCCTGTATTATGACAGTCTGTGCACACAGTTGAAACCTAGAATAAACCACTGAAATAAAAAGTAGACACTGGACCCACGTGATGACTTCAGTGGGTAGAGGCATTTGCAGCTAAGCCTGATGACCTGAGTTTATCCCCAGGCCTTACACAACAGGAGGAGGGAACTGATTCCCACCGTGGTCCTCCGACCTCCACACGCCTGTCATGGGGTCCATTACCCCTACGCACAGAATATTTTTTTCGAAGTAAGCATATGAAAATCAGCCTAGTCATTTTAGGTTGTAATTGTAGCACTCAGAAAGCTGAAGCAGGGGGAAGTCATAAGCTTGAGGCCAGCTTAGACCCAATCTCAAAACAAAACAGAACAAACAAATAAACAAAAAACCAAAAATCCAACAAACAAACGAACAAACAAAAACATCCCACAAAAAATCAAAACAAAAACCAGGTAGAGTTCCTGTCATACTATAAGTGTGTCAAGTACTTTGTTCACAGTTTAGTCTGTGCATGGGTGGGACAGTACTTTAAAGTCCTTTTTGTGCCGGTGGGCCAACTGAAAAGTGCACGCATTATCTATGGATATTTAAATTGATGCAGTCATTTTGAAAAACTCCCTTTTCCCACTAAAGTTACATTAAATAAATATTTACCCATCAACAAAAATCCTACTACATAATGAGTATTCTTAACCAAAAATGCCAAGGAATAATCTTAAATTAAAAGAAATTTTTTTAGAGTATTTTTTATACAAGATGAAATAGTTTGGGGTTGAGACCCAAGTTTAAGCACAAAACTTAATCCATATCTCGTTGGCATCTTATACCACATAGCCCGGTATTTTCAGTGAGACTGCGTTTTGACCGTGACAGGTTATACAAGGTCAGGTGTGGAAGTTCCACTTGGAATGCAGTGTTGGTATCAGAAAACAATGTTTTTGGTTTTTTGGTTTTTTGGTTTGTTTGTTTGTTTTTGGATTTGTGGAGCAGATCACAGATGCTTGGTTCTGAGCAGATATGCCTGCACCCAGGAAAAATATGTCCATCCATTGCCCTCCCCAAAACATGCACAGTGGCGTTTCTAGCAGCCTTATTCCCCACTTCCCTAAACAAATAAGGCAAAATGGACGTCAACAGGGCAATGAGTGAAATAAAACATGATGCTTTCCTGCCGTGCAGCCCTCCCTAGCAGTAAAAATAACGAAGTAATTATAAAGTAATGACCTGATGCAGTGTACAGGAATGTGGGTGAGCTTTGGAGATATTACATTGAGTTTAAGAACCAGACACTAGGGAGTATGGGGAAAACATGGCATACGGAAAGAGGTAGAACTGGTTATCGGTTAGAGAAAGATGTGAAGGCATCACCCCTTGAGCCAGAGAGAGGCTGGGCCCGTCTGGGGAGCCATAATAAACACCTGAGGCGTGGACGTCTTCTCTATTCCACTACGATTAGTATTACAGAGGTACACCCAAGCCGAAAGTAAACAAACAAACACACAAAGCACACTTTATACCTTAGATTACTCCATTTCTTATATATTTACATGAGAAGTGTTTCTCTGAAGGTTTTTCATCGCTATAATCTAACCCCAACAAGACCAGTAACACAAGGAAAACAGAGAAATGTCACCGTATCTTACAGCCATATCCATATAATCTTTCTGGAGGCCTTGGCAACGTGTATATGTGTGTCCTTTTGGCACAGCCAGATCTAATGGGGACAGAGAAAGTCATGAAGCCAGCACAGGTGTTTGACAAAGCTCCAGCAAAGCTGAGCTGAGTGATGCAATCACTGTGGTACGGTCTCCCACTTTTTGGCCTTGGTCACATGCTTGGGGGTATTTGATTGATGGAAGTTTTCTTATGAATCATTTACACCCTCTCCCAGGAATGTCCTGAGGGTACCACCCCTCCTGCTTTTAGGGAGATATCCTAATCTGGCCCTACTCGGAGGTCTTCCTTACGCTGCGGAGGTTATGATTTGCATAATTATGCCAGAAAAATCCTTATGAGACTCTGACTCAGAGATACTCTTGGCACATATGCCCCTGGATGTCCCTTACTCAGGAACAAGATAATTAAAACAAAGTAAACTTATAAAGGTAAACAATATTCAGTAGGCTAGAGAAGTTGGCAGCAGATCAAATTAAAAGCCTCTTCCATATGCTGATGGACGGAGAGTGATGTGGATAAAGGATAAAGAATAGAATATTAAGACCTCCCTTTCTTAGAAAAAGTTAACTCGTACAGGGTCACTGTAGTGCCATATGACCAAGGAACAACAACAACAAAAAAAAAAAAACCCAAAAAACAAGATTAGACTTATAAATAAATTCTACTGTGTATAAAACATAAACAAGTATTGTGCCAGAATTGAATAATAACTGCAGCAGCTTTGGCCTGAAGATTATTCTTGGACCTAAATTAGCATCCTGACTGTTGAAAGTTGATAACACACTGCTCGGGACACGACCATCTGTCCAGGCTGGGCTGGAGATTTTCTTTCTGTCTAGTGCCCTGCCTTGTCTGGAGTCACCAGCCTGAGGACAGGCTGTCACGCTTCGGCAAAATATACCCTTGAAACTACAAGATTCTTAAAAGTTGGGCTGTGGGGTTGATGAGGGAAAGTGACTGTAGAAGATAACTCCGTTCTGTCACGGTTTATCAACGATGAGTAACTCGTGAGCAAGCGGATGCTAAAACACGTGTCTGGGCACAAGGATGATCTGATCTCTGTTTTGGGGCGGCATGCATCTATCCCTGCCTCCTGTGTTCTGTATAAATAAAGGTGTGCTCTAGTTGCCAGTTGGTCCAGCTGTAACTCCTCCCGATCCCCCCCATGCCTGGCTCATCGCCCCCCACTCTTGTATCCACCCTTCTTCAGGTCCCGACCTCACCCCGGGCAGGACCCTGGCATCCTTTCAAAGAAGCGGTCGGGGAGCTCACTTGGAGATGTCCTAAAATGCCATCACATGTTAGTCAGTTGTCATGGGGCCATTATCAAACTGAGGACTGTGACTCCCAGGGATTATATAAAATCTGATCAGTATTCTGATCTGAACAGACAGCTATTCTCTGAGAAAGACATATTTTTAAATTTTTGTTTGTTTGTTTGTTTGTTTTTTCTTTTGGCCAAAAGAAAAATCAAGCCCCGTGACCTTGATAGATTTTTCTTCTTTGGAACAGTTTGTATAAGAGATTTTTGTACTGCTATTTGTAAGTGGTTTTTAATTCAAGTGGGCCAAAACTACTTTTTCATTGGGGAAAAAAAAAAAAAACTTTCTTCTTTCTTCAGCTACCTTATAGTGAGCTGATTTTCCCAACCTTCTCAGAGCCCCAGGTCCTACATACATAAAATGGAGATGTGTTGTGTGGACGAAAAAGAGTTAAAGCTCTTGTCTTTGTTTAAGGGAAGTCTTGGGGTGCCCTGTTTTTCTAGCCTGATGTTTACTGAACACCCATCCTGGGCTGTGCACTCAGCCAGGTGCAAGGACACAGTGAGCAAAACAGAAAGAGGCCCCCAACTTCTTTACTCACGAGGGTCATATCTGCTGGGGATGTCTTCACAGTGTCACTTCTGCTGCTCCGGAGAGTAATGCTTAGCCTTAACCCCCCTCTGATTGCTTATTAAAATAGTCCCCCAAAGTGGTCTACCTGCCTCAGCAGGCACAGCTACTCTCTGAGAAGCTTCCTGGCTGCCCACGTACGGAAGTCCTCCGCCTCCCTAACCTTGCCAGCCTTCCAGATGGGTCAGCGGTTACGCTGTCCACAGGAACTGCAATCTTCTTTCCAGGAATCGCATTAAAATGGACTTATTGTTGCACAGAACCTTGGCTGGGAAACTTGTGGGAAAGGTCTCATAAACAAATAGCAGGTTATCTGAGGCTTGTCCGTGGTGATTTACCGGCAACCTTTCACATGACAGGAACACGTGAGAAAGACTAGGGAAATGTGTCGGTCACTCTTGGCATGAAGAGGAGTCGTTTACAGGGAGGATGAGGGAGTCTAGACCTTTTTAATTTCTAGCCTGAAAATTCTAGTCTTGAAACAGCAAAAACTGCATAAAGATAAAAAACAAAAAGGAAAAAAATCCGACTGTGACTGGAGAATGAACCTCCATGTGTTAAAAAAAAAAAAAAGCCATGAGTCTAGATGGAATAATACATGCAGAAGGGAGGCTACCTCCTGGCCCTTGTTTCTCTGACAAAAGGCAAAGTTTTAACACGGAAATGAAGACTTGCAAGCTCAGGGGCTGATGTAACAAATGCCAGTTCCACGGAACAGTGAGGACCCAGCAACAAATAGGATGCTTTGGGGTGGATTAAACAAGGCTTAAGGGCGGAGTACAGTAAACTGAAAACAAGCTAGCAAGTTCGGCATTCCCGCATGAAGGTGGAGGCAGCTTGACTGGGAATTCTTTCCTTCAACTTTACTCATTCATTCATCAAAGAAGCATTTGCTGGTCACGTGTATCTCACGTGGTGCGAGGCGGGGCATTGGGCAGAGCTTGGAGTCCAGGAAGGAAGTCACTGAGTCCCACCGTTTAAGATCATCTCTGCACAGGAAGCCACAGGGAGGTCCCTCTGGCTCCAGGGTCCCCTGCCTCTGGGTGTTTTGCAATCTCTATCCTGTTGTGCCTTTGTTTTGTTTTTTTACTTTGTATCTTAGCTAACATCTTTATCCTCTCGTGGAATGCAGCTTTTCCTTTGATCCTGAGAGTCTGCTTTGGGCCAGAAACGTCCTTCTGGGACTGGAAAGCTGTATTCTGGCTCTCGATGCCTGTCTTCTCTTCCCGGGCTCCCGCTTTCCCCCTTAGTCTGTGTGGGCTCCTGATCAAACTCTGATTCATTCTCTCTGGTGCCAAATCCTCGTTCCGAAATCTCCCCTGAAGATCTCCCTGCTGCAGACACTAAGGCCTTCTTCCAAACCAAACGTAGTGTAAGCCCGAGTGAAAGGCAGGAAGGAGACTCCGCTAACAGCGTCCAAGTTCTTGACTTTTCTTATTCCAAAGTCAAAGTCTGTACTTGAAAGGCACTATTGGTAGCAGAACACGGTAAAATGAAGGCCCATGTGTTTGATTCCGAGAAGCGAATGCAGAGGCCGTAGGGAAATCATAAAGATGCAAGCCTGAGAACACACTAGGTGACACAGCAGTGTGTCTCTCTTTGTCATTCACCAGCACCTACTATGTGCAGCTCACTACAGTGCTGGAAATGAAGTTATTTCCGCTGAGCAGGCTGATGCACAGCTCTAATCCCAGAATCCTGGGAGGTGGGAGGCACAAGGACCAGGTGTTCAAGGCCTTCCCTGGCTCCCCAGGGATTTCAAGTCTAGGCTTGACTGCAAACGTCCACTTTTAATAAACTAACAACCAAATATAACTAACAAGATAAAAATCCTGTTCTGGGGAAGCTGCTGTCCTAATGAGAAAGTAGTCCATGAGCCCACGAATAAGTACAATATAATCTGCTTAGGCCTGGTAAGTGCCAAGAAGAAAAAAAAAAATAAGCGAGGAGTTGAGAGGGTATCAGGGTGCGTTTTCAGCCTTACCTAAGGAGGTTATAAAGTTCTCCACAGAAAGGTGAGGTTTGAGTAAGGGGGGTGTGGTGGGAAACGAACATTTGGATGTGTTGAAACCGGTCCGGAGACCAGCACGTGCAAAGGCCTTAAGCCGGGAGGACGGATGCCTGACCTGGGTTCCAGGAAAAGCGAGCACCAGTGTGAGCTGGAGCACAAAGGGTCACGTGGTAGGTGTGATCTGACTTGCAGGGCTTGGTCTATTTCTAGGTGAGATGGAAGCTACTCACTCAGAGTCTGAAGAGAGGGTAACAAGGTTTGTCTTAGTTGTTCAGACTCTGATAGGAAGGATCTTATATTTTTATCTTATGCATTTTTGGTTTTTTGGAGGCAAGATTTCTCTATGTAACAGAGCCAGCTGCCCTACAAAGCTGGCTTTGTAAACCAGCTTGGCCTTCAACTCACAGAAATCCACCTGCCTCTGCCCCTCGAGTGCTGGGACTAAAGGTGCACGCCACTGCGCCCTGAAATAGGAGACATTGTAAAGAACGAGATAGGAGTTACTTTTCTATTGCTGTGATAAAATACTCTGACAGCACTTTAGGGGAGACAGGCCTTATTTGGGCTTATAGTTTCATCAGGGTGGGTTTAGTGCGGCAGCAGGAACAGGCTGATCACATTTTTATCCACACACACCGGAACCAGAGAGAGGACAGGAAGTGGGGCAGGGCTGTAGACCTCGGTGATGTACTTCCTCCAGGAAGGCTCTACCTCCTAAAGCTTCCATAATGTCCCCAACCAGCACTGCCAACGGGGTATCAACTGTTCAACCCATGAGCCTATGGGGCACGTTTCTCATTTAAGTCACCACAAATGAGAGTGTTTGTTGTTGGAAACGATTCCTAGACAGAATAAAATGCCGTGATGCAAGAAAGAGGGGGAAGAATTGCTGGTGTGATGTCCTGGGGCAAGGAAGAGGGTCGAGACTGTGGGGCATGAGGAGAAAGGGGAAGGTCAGTGTCACATCACATCCGTGGACCGGGACGGAAGGCGGGAGCCCCAGGCAGGTAGGCGTATGTGGTGAATACTCACTGAATGGCTCTCTTAAGTGTTTCAGATTTCTTTTTCCTCAGAAAAATAGGGAGAAAAACTATGAGCCAAGAGTAAGGATGGATAGAAAAGAGCACTGGGTATTTAAGGAGAAAAGAGTTTGCCTATAATCTTGACCTCAAATATTTCCCAGAGGCCTCTGTGTTAAAGGCTTGGTCCCCAGTGAGAGGTGGTTGAACCTTTACGGACTGAGACTTTGAGGGAGGACATTAGGTCACTGGAGGTGAGCCTCAAAGGGGATATTTAAGAGTTTGCCTATAATCTGGACCTTAAATATTTCCCAGAGGCCTGTGTGTTGAAGGCTTGGTCCCCAGTGAGAGGTGGTTGAACCTTTACAGACTGAGACTTTGAGGGAGGACATTAGGTCACTGGAGGTGAGCCTCAAAGGGGATTATGAGACCCTGGTCTCTTTCCCTTTCTTTTATATGTTAGGCATGAAGTGATGGACCTCTGTACCATATATTCATATATACCATACGATGCCCTGTGCTGTGCTTCACTTGGCTGTGAAGTAACCCTTTCTTCTATGTAGGCACATTACCTCAGCATTTGCTAGAGTAACACAGGCTAATTAGCACAAACATGAACTAACCAGCCAGGAGGGTGGGAGACAGAGAACGGGGAATGTGACGTGATGGCGGTTGGCACTCCTGGCTTCTGGTCCTTCATTTGGAAGGAGCCTCGTAGGTACGATCTTTTCCTTAGCGTGCTGAGCTGTGTGGGTGCAACACAGAGTAAGAGGAGTTGGATCATCAGGCTTACTCTATAAGGTTTCACTTGGCACACATTGTGAAAGAAAAGGGAGGCAGGGAGTTGACAGTAAATGAACTATGGTAAACTGCCTAAGAAGCAGAGGATGTCGGTGATCGTGCAAATACTATGAGATTAGTGTGTTCCAGGCTTGCTGACTGGTTTTGTGTCAACTTGACACAAGATACAGTCATCAGAGAAGAAATGTCTCCATGAAATCCAGCTGTAAGACATCTTCTCAATGTCTCAATCATCTCCCTCTCAGTGAGGGAGGGCCCAGATGCGAGGTGCCATCCCTGAGCTGGTGGTCCTGGGTTGAACAAGCCATGTGAAGCAAGCCAGTAAGCAGCACCCCTCCATGGCCTCTGCATCAGTTCCTGCCTCCAGGTTCCTGCCCTGCTTGAGTTCCTGTCCTGACTTCCTCCAGTGAGGGACTATGGTATGGAAGTCTATGCTGAATAAACCCTTTCCTCCCCAACTTGCTTTTGTGGTCCTGGTGTTTTTGTCGAAGCAACAGAAATCCTGACTAAGACACCTTGATTAGGAAGAAACTAAGCAAAGCAATGGCCAGGAGGAGGCTTGAAATGTATGATGGACACAGTGTGGCCTTGGGTAATGACGTAGAACAATTGTGGAGGAAGCTGAGACAGGATGGAAAACAAGAGAAGAATAAGAGGGCTGGAGAGATGGCTCAGCGGTTAAGGGCACTGGCTGGTCGTCCAGAGGTCATGAGTTCAGTTCCCTGCAACCACATGGTGGCTCACAAGCATCTATAATGTGATCTGGTGCCTTCTTCTGGCCTGCAGGTGTACATGCAGGCAGAGCACTATATACATAATAATAAATAATTTTTCTTAAAAGAGGGTAGACAAGGGACTTAGAAACAGGGTTGTTTTAAAAGGGGGTAGACAACAGGGTTGTTGTCACCAAGTGTTTTAAGATATGAGGAATGATAGCAAAGGTGACAGAGAGTCTGGTTCTAAAATCATCAAAGGATAAAGATAAAGTGACAGGGTGTGTGTGTATGTGTTGGGGGGAGTGTCTTTTGAAAATGCAACAAGGACAACTAAGGAGCCAGTGGTCTTATTTGAAGACTACAGTGCTTCAAAGTCAGTGGATACAGCGATCAGGAAAGCCATTGACAATGGAGAGCCCAGGGCCCACTGAGGCCACAGGAAGTGATGTCTACAGATAAGGCCTGGCTTCAATTAGAGTAAGAAAGTAAAGGAAATGCCTTAAGTTTGAGAATAGAGAAGACTTCACTGATGACAAATGTGGGGGCCGGTGGCAGACTGGACAGGTTTGGGACATTGAGTTGTTCAGAACTGTATGGAGGTTGGACCTGGCGATGATGCCTTGTTGGCCGAATCCCTCGAGGGGATCCTGGCAGCGACCGACCTTAACAACAGACGAGGCCATGTTGGGAGATGGTCTTGGCTTTGGAGGCTGACGTGTGTGCTCTGTGGGAGAAAAGGCGATAGGGATGGGGCCTTTGAAACACTTCCTAAAACTTTATCTCTTCGAAATCATAATTATACACAGCGGCTGCTTTGACAAACATTTAAAAAGGAGGCACTGATGTCCTCCATCTTTCTGTCGAGACCAAGTAAGGTTTTTCCTCTCCTTGGTGTTTTCTTCTCACAATGGATCCAATGACCTTGGTTTACAAGCTGTACCAATTGTTGTCATTTGAGTTAGACACTGAGTACATTTTGTGTAGTGTTTGGATTACTTGAGTTTGCTAAGGAAAAAACACATTAAAAACAATGACTACAAATAACTTTTCGGCTAATGATGTTTCCCAGAGGGTTTATAATGTGTTTTCACAGGATATCCTACATTAGAGCTAATGATTTTCTGGCCTTGAACGCCTCTCGGTCCTGTGTATCCACTGCAGACTAAATGATGGGTTTTCTGGCCAGATGCAATTTTCTCAGGCTCTTCCAGGATATGTCTTTTCAAAAAATTTCCAGATCCTTCGCAGAAAGTTCTTATGCTCCTTTATGCGCAGTTAGCCACTTTTCCTTTGTGTTCCTTCTATGGCCGCTGATGCCCCAGCGGCTGTTAGAAGCTAAGTTATTCTGTGTCTCCCTTTAGGTTTTTTAATCTATTTTCACTAGATAAAAAGAAAGGTTATTCTTGCCCCCACCATCTACCTTAGTCCCAGCAGAACACCCTAATTCAACCTCCTGGTCCTGTAAGCTAAGAGTTTGTCTCTAATGTTTTTTTTTTTTTTATGCATCAGTCTGGCTGGGGCAAGATGGTACACACCCAGAATCCCAGAACTCAGGAGGACAAGGTGGGAAATTTTTTGAGTTGAAAGTCAGTCTGGCCAATAAAGCAAGATCGTATCTCAGAAACAAAAAGAAACTCACTAGTCAGTCATTGACTAAACCAACTAAACAACCTGGTTTGTGGTGGTGGTGGTGGTGGCGGCGGCAGTGGTGGTGGTGATGGTGGTGGTGGTGATGGTGATAGTGTTGGTTGTCAGGTGGTGGTGATGCTGGTGGTGGTGGTGCTGCTGCTGCTGCTGGTGGTGTTTTTTCTTTTTAATTCACTGTCATACCTTGCTTTAAGGAAGGTATATTGATGCCCTTCCAGGCTATGTATAGGTCCAGTGCTTATCCAAACAGAAAACCACTGGTTTGAGTGTCTGTGTAGGTGTCCTAACTTGTTATGTGTGATTAGTATTTCAAAGAGTCTCTTGCCCTCCCTCCCCCCACCCCCGCAGGCATCTTAAGATACTGATGTGGGTTCTGAGTATGAAATACTGTAGACACAATAGCTGCTTAGAGCAAAGAGCGCAGAGACTGGATTAAGTCCTTGAGTGTGCCTAAAGGTGAGCACCTCCACGCTCTTGGGCAACTGGGGCTCTTCGGCCTTCCACCTCATCACTGGGAGCTTGAGAGAACTGCACTGATACCAGAGGGTTATTTCGAACATGACAGGGCCATTATAAGGGTTTTAAGCCCTACTTCATTTCCTCTTCCGTTGCACCACACTGAGCTGTAAGCCACTTACAAATAAATCAGGCCCCAGTTTTAAATATCCTTTTAAATTAGCAGGGATTTGGGAAGCCCATCAGCCCATGCTGTCCACGGTACAGTGCGCTCTCCTGGGCCTCTGGAGCCATGTCTGAGGACGCTTGGATCAAATCCTCCCACTACACTGCCTGCGAAATGCTAGCAGCTGCTGACATGGGCACTCCCCCTGGGTGCATGTGTGGCATGTGTGCTGTGCATGCGTAAAGTGAAGACAGTATTCTCTTGTTTGCGGAAGATAAAACCAGCTCGGGCAGGAAAGGAAACTGAGTAGCCCACAGTCGCTGCAAACTCCCATACCAGATGACCAGGAAAGGCTGGATCGGGTCTCACACAATGACATTAAGCCCACTTGCTCCTCAGTTCCTGTTCCTCTGTGATGGCTTCCGCCCAGGGACACTGGTCCTCAGGTGGCTTCTGGTGGTGTCCAGCCTGCATATCTACTAGGCCATCACCACACACCGAAGCAGCAAGCATTTCCCCGTAGTTCCAGCAGAAGCCTACAACTCTTACTGGCTTAGTCACTGGGCTAGCAGTAGTCGCAAAGACTCATATAATACTTCCTGTGTGGATCACTATTCTTAAACCCCGAGCTGGTGGGATTCTGGGTAAACTGCTTTAAGTTGTAAGGACTCAAGGAACAAAAAGCAACGTGGAGGTCGGAACGGCCTTTCCTCCACAGTTCTTCCCTGAGTCAGGTCCTAAGGGGAGCATCCTATTGCAAAAGATAAGGTTAGACCTGGAAGAATCCGGACGGACAGGCTCTAGGGCATTCCCCTGGGGTTATCTCAGACCTCTTACCCACTTTTCAGCAAACTATTTTTTAAAAGTCACTGGGGTCCGATTGTTTCTTCCTTAGGGAGGCTCTTGTGTTCTATACAACCCATATTCGATATTATACAATTTTGTTAATTTGTCTTCTACTCCAGAAGCTCCAGCCAACACAACAAAAATGGGTACAAAAAAAAAAAAAGGAAAAGAAGTTGTTTTCTACCTACACCATTGAGAGAAGAATAAATTGAGGCTCTCAAAAGGTGGGTAACTTGCCCAGAAGTCATCGCTCAGTAGCAGAGCTGGGATATAAACTCCAGGCAGTTTGGTTAGTTTATGATGTTGGCCATAACTGCAATGCTGCCATTGCTAGAACCTCAGGAAAGAAGAAGGTCTGCTCAGATTAGCCATCTGGAGCAGAGTCAGTAGCTGCAACTACACGGTTCCTGAATCCTGTGCCCTGGACCCTCGGCGACAGGCTTTATATTGGGGGGATGAGGGTGGGGGATGGAGAAGTGTCACACATTTATACAACGCTGATACTGTTGCTAAGACTCTATGGCAGATTGACACATATCACCTCAACTATTCATGACCCCTAGGAGCAGGCTCTTGGCCACCTGCAGTTTCAGACACCACGGCTATTTCTGCAGTGTAGTCTCCCTGAGAGCACACGCCATTCTGACCACAGCCGTTTGGGAAAGATACCTCAGAGTTTGCCAGGAATACTTGGGAGCCAGGCTTCTGGGTCCTAGGGTTGGCAGCGCCATGTTTAGATACTAGCGTGCCTCAAAGAAAATCATTCCAAGCCAACTACAGAAGGGACGCCACTGGAACTATTTGGGTGCTTTGTCAGAAACCAAAAGAATAAAAGGCGGCTTCAAAATTATCCCTAGAATAAGCCATAAGAAATAAATATAATATGCCCATTGCTGTGAAACCCAAGGAGCGAGCTTAACATGTACACAGACTTTAAAAAGAGGAAGAGGTAGCTCTGGAGAAGTAAAGGGGGTTGGTGGTTTTCTGACGTTGAAAGCAAACCTACGTGGATAAATATTTCTAAGCTGATGACTACTGATGTTTTTTTTTTTAAGCCAAAGCATTGATTCACAAAGCACAAGCTACAGGATTGCCCAATTACCCATGATGCTCTTTCTTTCTTTCTTTCTTTCTTTCTTTCTTTCTTTCTTTCTTTCTTTCTTTTTTTCTCCACCTCACAACTTTGGCTTTTTGAGACGCGGTCTCACTATGTAGCTCTGGCTGTCCTGGAACTGACCTTGTAGAAAAGGCTGTCTCTGAACTCAGAGATCCACCTGCCTCTGCCTCTCTAGTGCTGGGATTAAAGGCATGCGCCACGCCCGCTCTTTGTGAAATCCTCATCCCACGTGACAAGCCCAAGCATCTGTACCTAGTAACACACAATCTGCTCATTCTTCTTTGAAAACCGTCACTGTTGTGTCGGCTAGGATCGTAAGTGACGAAGGACCTTCAGCTTATTAACATGAGTCAGAGGCAGCTTCTGTGAAGACAACGTCTGTTCTGAGACGCTTGGGAACCTCAGAAGCTGCTGCGTTTCCAGTGGCTCTCAAGCTGCGGCCTCCCCTCTTGTGTTCGCATCTGTTCTTTCTCCGGCTAGAGGTGTTAGGGTCTTTTTCTCTGATGCTGTGATTAACACACACGCAAACACACACACACACACACACACACACACACACACACACACACACACACACACCATGACCAAAACCATCTTGAGGGAAGAAAGAGCTTCTTTAGTTTTCACTTCCCAATCAGGAAGGGCACTTAGCACAGGAGCTCAAGGCAACAACCAGGAGGCAGGAATGGAAGCCGAGAACCCAAAAGAGTGCTGTTTACTGACTTGTTCATCATGGATTGCCTCACTTGCTTTTTTATAGAACCCGGACCCACCTGCCCAGGGGTCAAATCCCCTACCATGGGCAAGAGAGCGCCCCCATAGCCTTGTGCACCAGCCCATCTCACGGAGGCATTGTCTCCTTTGAGGTTCCATTTTCCCAGGTGGCTTAGGGCTTGTGTCAAGTAGCCAAAAACAAACAAACAAGCAAACAGAGCATAGTTGCCCACACTCTCTGTTAGTTCTAAAGAGCAGATCGAAGAGCGCTCACTCCTAAGCTTCCCTAAGGAGGAGCACACATGGGAAACGTGCTCCCAGGAACTCTAAGCTATGACTAACCAACAGTAGCAGTCACGCTAATTGGGATCACTAAGCAGCAAGTTAACTTTTACCCAGTGCTCTTTCTAAAGCTCTCTACTGGCATCATCCCATTCTGGGTCCCATTAGGGATGCCTGCAGGCTGATAGCATCTCCATGTCATGCAAGATTGAGGTACACAGTCTTGTCACGTTATGCAACTCATCCCATTCACAAAAGTAGGGTAGAGTTGAAGTTCAGGCCGACCAGATCCAGTTCACCTTTTAGCCTCATGGTCTTAACCTTTGAACCGTGTCTCAGGTCTCTCAGTGGGACTTTATTGTCCACCAGAAATCAGAAAGCCCCAAAGTCATTGACTGAAGCCACAGTGGACCTGGAAAAAGCCCCCGGGACTTGCCACCCCCGTGAGATCCAGCAGCTGCTCAAAGTCAGGCTTTTATAGTTCAGGTGCTGGCTACTTACGTTCAGAGAGAGCGCTGTTCATGTTGTACGGGTTCATTTCACGGGGTTGCAAGCCTGCACCGCCTGCCTCTCGGGGCTTTGTTCTTAGACCCGTGATGTGGTCAGGACAAGCTAATTGCTGCTCTTGACCTGACTTGAAAGCCCTTTTGCTGGCTTGAGCAGTGAGAGAGAGCACGCCTGGAAGAACCAGCCAGGGCTGGTTCCATAAGTGCACACCAAGTACCAAGCGCCAAGTACCAAGGCACTTTTGCTCAAATTCAGGCGACCATTTCAAGTCTGTGAATTAGTTTAGTAGAATATTAAGGGATATGTGGGCTCAGAAACCCATAGAGCAGATGGGAAACTTGCATAACCTTTGCTGTATAAAGCAACCTGCCTGACCACTTCCTATACTGACCTTTCCCTGGTCTCAGTTTTCCCAGCATGGATGAGTCACCGGAAGGAGCCAGTGAGGGTCGCCACAGTAATCCAGTAGTCACCCTCAGGTTTGGGCACAAAAACATGAGAGTGTGTGTGTGTGTGTGTGTGTGTGTGTGTGTGTGTGTGTGTGTGTGTCCCGCCACACACACCCAATCCCATTGTGATTCTTCTTTTCCTATCCTGGGGGACTTGGTGGCAAGAATACACTGGAGTCTCATAGGCCTTACGATGCTCTGCTCGTTTGGGTGTGACCGGGGAAGCCCAGGCCCCTAACTGCAGGATGAGGTAGGGGGCAGGAGAAGGAAGAATCCCAGTCTCCTATAGAGAGATACAAGAGGGCGCCCAAACACATGTGCTCACAGGTGTTTTCCACTGTCACCTGCTTGGAAATAGGACCGATTCACTCCCACCCAGAGGTTCCCAGAGCCCAGAGTGTTGTGTAAGTGAGCCAACCACCTGATGCGTTTGGTCTTCGAGACACTTCATCCATCACCTCATTCAACAGTTTCCATGTTTATAACAAACAGCGATTGCTCAAGGACAAGAACAGGCTGTTTTAAAATTAAAAGGGGTTTTTAAAAAAAAAAAGTCAAGACTCAGCCAGGCTCAGTGGCACAAGCCTGTAACCGCAGCACTCTAGAGGCAGAGGCAGGCTGATCTCTGTGAGTTTGAGGCCAACCTGATCTACAAAGCAAGTTCCAAGGCAGCCAAGGCTACATAGAGAGACCTGTCTTGAAAAACCAAAGGGGAAAAAAAGCCAAGACTTAATGGTTCTCTCCTGACTACATCTCCTGTCTAGCTAGAGAAAACCGTATCTGTGTCTCCATGTCCAGTGGACAGTTAGGGAACCAGCACTAGGTTCAGCCAGATGTGCTTTTACCTCAGCAAGGCCCAACGTGGAAAGTATATAAAGAAGAGTCTTGAAGCTCGGCCGGCCCTTGGAGTAGATTGGCTCATGGATGCATAGATCAGAAACTCTTGTGGAGCAGGACATGGGTACAGGATTGGTTTGACGCCAGGCCCAGTGCAAATTGAAAGTGTATCACAATTTGAGTATTTCCCAGAGGGCAGATGTGGCCCCGTGCTTAGGCCTGGATTAACCTGATTTCAGTAAATCTGCTTCAACTGCGCCAGTTGTAATAATGAAAATTAAATATGTAGGTCTTGCAAACATATGATTTCTCTGAGACAAAAATCTTACTGTGTATGTAATCTAGCCTGTCTACGGATGCCTGGTCCTGCTTTAAACCGCTCCGTGAATTTTACATGCATGTATACAACTGTATGTACATATGAAGCTTGGCATTGTTAAGCGAGGGTTGAACTCATTTTATAACCTTGAGTCGATCCCTGAATGTTTACGTGGCTCTCCTTCCAGACTGTGCATTATATAATAAATGCCACTCCCTCTAATGCCACCTTCAGTCACAGCAAATACTTAGCATACCTTGCATTCGTATAAACCACTTCAACTTGTTCAGTATTATCTGAATCTTTCCAGAGCTAAGACAGACAAGATGACTGTTATGCATAAGGGATGCTGACAGAAAGATAGGTTAAACCATACAAGGTGACAAAACCAAGCGGCAGCTAGGCTATGAGCAGCCAGTGAGGCCATGGGCTTCTGGGCGTGAGCCTCTTCACTACACCACTGTCTGTTTTGTTTTGAAATACACTTTATAGCCCAGACTGGCCTGAAACTCATAATTCTCCTGCCTCAGCCTTCCCAGTGCTGGAATTTATAGGCAGGTGACCTGCCTATAAATTTGATTCACTTTCCAAAGCCTAGATTTCTCACTTTCTCATATATAGGTCATCTCTTCTTTCTGTCATGGTGACCCAGTTCCACTCCCTTCTGTAAATTTAGCCATCTTCCAGGAGGCAGCAAGCAAATTCTATACATGACTAAGGCCGTAAAAACTCAAGTTCTAGGCAAAAATCCGTATTTCTTTGAAGGGGGAAGCAAGGAAAATGAATACTTTCTCAATGCCAAGTGCTCACCCAAGGCAAGTACACTTAAAGGGTTAGTTTTAGAAATTCAGACCATTTCTCTTGGCCCATAAAATAAAACCTTACACACACACACACACACACACACACACACACACACACACACACACACACACCCTCCTATTTAGACCTGCTATCTCCAACTTTTTTCTCTCTCACTTTTTCCTGCCCTGCAGCCGTGGAGAGAGCACACATTTCCTCACCACCGGTCCATCTTGTTTTTCAGTCTTCTCTAATCTGAGAATTTGCAATATGGTCACCCAGGGTCCCCAGGAGAATACCAAGTGGGTGAACAGTTTTTAAAGATTTGTTTTCACTTCTTAAAATCATGTGTATGCATGTGGCCATGTGGGGCTGGTATGTGCGTTTGAGTGTGTGTGCATGTGTGTGCAGGTGCCTATAGAATCCAGAAGTGTCAGATCTTCTGGAGCTGCGGTTTCCCTTTCAGCAATTTCAGTTACCCATGGTAAATCATAGCCTAAAACACTTAATGGAAGATTCCAGATACGGACGATTTGTAAGTTTTAAGTTGTGTGCCACTCTTCTGTTTTTTGTTTGTTTGTTTGTTTGTTTGTTTCTTTGTTTGTTTTTGTTTTTGGAGACAGGACTGTGAGCTACCTGGCACGGGTGTGGGAACCAGACTCAGGTCCTGTGCAGAAGCAATGGGCATTGAGCCATCTCTCCAGCCCCATCAACAGTTTTTTGGGCACCCTTTACTCTTTTCTCTCTTTGGCGAGATTCAGTACACATCAAGGTCTTGCAAAGTTTCTCTGAATTACCTCCTCATGTGATGGTTGAGTGGTCTCAATGAGATGATCTGTAGGAGGCAGTAAGCTCAGTGCTAGCCATGGTGACGGTAGGGGAAGAACTGCTTTTACAAACATGCTATGCCTTTGCTTCCAGGACCCCGTGTTTTCCTCTTATACTTTATTTTCTTTCTCCATTTCCTTTGTCGTGTTGCTATCATGAAGTATTTCAGCACAGAGGAGGACAGTGGGGGGAGGAGTAAAGGCGAATGAAGTGTAAGGGTGTGCATAGATGAAAATGCCACAGTGCAATCCACTGCTTTGTATGTTGACCCAGAATAATTAATTTTAAAGATGAGTTTTTTTAAAAAAAGAAATATTTAAAAAGCATTCTTCCTACAAGCATATTAGCATATTTCATGACCGAAAATGTACTTGGCTCTAAGAATATAGAAACAAGCACAATTAGAATTAGCATGTGGCTTCATTTGTGGGTGTAAAATTTTGAATAATTACTATATAGATATGTCAGATGATAATGTATACACAGCAGAGCCCCTGTACCTGACGGGATTTCTTCCAGGGCGCTTCCTGGATGCCTGACACTGTAAACAGTGCTGAACTCTATGTGTTCTAGTTTTGCCTATACATGCCTATACCTATGGGAAAGTTCAACCTATAAATTAGAGGCAGCAAGAGGTTGATAATGATTATCATGGTAATAGAACTATAAGAAAACACTGTGATAAAATTACCACCAGCACATCTCTTTGACTTTGGGAGTGTTATTAAATAAAATAAGGGTTACTTGATAAAAACACAGCCTATTGTTGAGATGATTGCTAAGTGACTAGCAGGCAAGTAGCAAATACAGAGTGGATACAAGGAACGGAGAGACGGTTTGTGTGTTTTCCTGACAAGGCAGAGTGGTGCAAAGATTTTATCACATTAATAGTTGCACACAGCGGGGGTGGGGGGTGGGGGGGAGGGGGCCCCGGTGGCACATGCCTGTAATCCCAGCACTCAGGGAGGCAGAGGCTGTCGGATCTCTGTTGAGTTCAAGGACAGCCTGGTATATAAAGTGGTCCCAGGACAGCCAAGGCTACACAGAGAAACCCTGTCTCCAAAAAAACCAAAACAGAAGAGTGGCACACAACTTAAAACTTACAAATCGTCCGTATCTGGAATCTTCCATTAAGTGTTTTGGGCTATGATTTACCATGGGTAACTGAAATTGCTGAAAGTGAAACCACAGGTCGATGTCTGCCATCGGTGGCATAGCATATACCATAATATATCTTAGTGCGTATTTTCATAATTATTATATTATGTATTCCATGAATACATACTTGAAATAATATATACCAGTGACAAAATGGATAGCATACAAGGTGTTACTAGGTTTAGAAAGCGAGAAGGGGGGCGGGAGGGATAGATGAGGGGTGCAGTGTAGCAGAAAATGATCAGAGAAATCCCCACCCATTGGCTGAGACATTTAAAGACCAAAAGAAGTGACATAGTAACACATGTGGGCCACCCGGAAGCTGGCCAGTCCAGACAAGGAACTTAAGGGGAGCACCGCCCCCCTTCTCTCTACCCGTCCCACTTTTCATCTTGTTCCTTGTCATAGCTGTGTCTTAGAATGGCCTCTACGTTTCTGCAGCTCCCTCCCCCGCCCCCACCAAATGCTCTGTTGTTACATCTCTCCTGACCACCAGTCTTCCTTATCTTGTACGTCCCACCACAGTGCATGTGTACTGATGTGGCCACACATGCTCGTAACCCTCCACACCCCTGTGGATCCTCTGGGGCCCACTTTTCAGTAGACAGCACCAAACCAGTGCTTGAGTGTCTCTTTTAACACCTCCTGTCCACGGGGTCACCAATGTCTCTGTGTACAGCGTGCCGTAGGGGCCTCCCGCAGCCCTCTGCCTGAGCCTCCCTCACTTCCTGCCTAGCCCAGAGCTGGTGCCTCCCTGCCTGCTCTGCTTTCCCAGCTGCAGCTT
Source organism: Acomys minous (assembly GCF_964271855.1). Classification (NCBI taxonomy): domain Eukaryota; kingdom Metazoa; phylum Chordata; class Mammalia; order Rodentia; family Muridae; genus Acomys; species Acomys minous. Next base: position 97,422,227 of record NC_140490.1, read on the forward strand.
GGGTTTCCAATGATCTTCCATACAAAGGAGAGCTGTGTGGGACCGGCGGAAAGAAAGACCAAAGATGTGCCTTGCTCACAGTCAGGCAGCCTTGTCTGTTGGTAAAAGGGGCGCGGGGGTGGGGGAGTTTGGGAGCATCTGAATGGTGTGCTTTTGGATTGCAGAACTGGGAGTGGAGAAATACCCGAAGACAGCTGGCTTCCTGCCAGCATTTTACTTCCAGAGCACCGGTTCCCAGAATAAAGAGCGCTGCTCCCTCCCACAATGCACATCCCAGCATCCCTCAGTCACAGAGAGTCGGCTTCTGTCTGGTTCAGGATAGTGGTTTGTCTGTGGGCATCCTGCTATCCCGAGCGCCATGGATTGCTACACGTAGAGGAGCTTCACCGGCCGGAGAGGAAGAGGACTGGGTGTAGAACATAGATACGCCTGATCTTTTCTTTCTGTCAGAGGGAAAACTAACAGGTCATCTAATTCTACCCAAAATGCAGCCAGAGTGATGTAAAACAACTATAAACCTAACGGTGTCGGTCTGACATAGGAGCCCTTGCTTAAGGGATGTTGTCTGATGGCCTTGGTAGTGTCACACTCTATAGGTACCCTCACCTGACCTGGCTGCTGTGCTCTCCGCGGTCTCCTTTTCCCTCAGCCTCATCCCCTTACCCTTTCCAGCTACACTAGGCTTATCTGGACTTCTCAAGCATGTGCCCCTCATGCGCTGTATGCCTCTCTGCCTTTCCTACACTTACTCATAAGCGATTTCTCGTTATTATATAGCTTGGTGTGGTTTGTGCTGGGTTGTTATTATAGCATAATGCCTAGTGCTAAGTGCTATATAATGACAAGGAAATTGGGGCTGGAGAGATGGCCAAGCAGCTTGAAAGCCCCTGATGCCCTTGCAGAGACCCAGAGTTAGGTTCCCGGCACCCACATGGCAGCTTGCAGCTGTCTGTAGTGCCATTCCCAGGGTCACTGATCCCCATTATGCCCTTCATAGGTACCAGGTATGCATCTCTCCCTGTCTCTGTCTCTGTCTCTGTCTCTGTCTCTGTCTCTGTCTGTCTGTCTGTCTCTGTCTGTCTGTCTGTCTGTCTATCTCTGTCTCTCTGTCTCTGTCTCTCTCTGTCTCTCTGTCTCTCTGCTCTCTCTCTCTGACACACACACACACACACACACACACACACACACACACACACAGGCATGTAGGAAAAATATCATACATACAAGACCAAAGGTTACAAGCTAAGAAAACTTTAAAAAGGAAAGGAACTTATTTGGACTGTGAGATTGGTGGGTAGCTAGAAAGTAACCCATGTAGTCCCGCCGTCTGGCAGGGGCATCTGGGTGGTGTCGCAATATGGCAGATGCCTCAGACACGGGAGGAGAAGAATTAGAGCTGAGGCAGAGTTTGGCTCATATTCATTTATAACAACCCGATCTCTCGGCAATTAACTTCGTCCCAGAGACCACTGCGTTAACTCTGGGGAACACGGTACTTTCACTCGTAGGTGCAAAAAAGCAGTTTCTGACTGCAGTGCAATGCCTGGGTTTCCCGGGGTTTATAGGCGCTGTGGTAAAGGAAGCCAATGGGTTAATGAGTGCAGGTCCAGGAGAGACATACAAGGTAACTTTACAGGGATAGTCATGACCCAGTCACCTCCTAGTAGACTTATCTCACCATCGTAACCTTTCAGTGCTGTGAGCCTGGAGGCCAGGTTTCTAGTACAAGAGTCTTCAGGAGACAGTTCATACCTGAACCACAGCATGGGGGGGGGGGGGGGCGGGGGCGGAGAATCCTTCCACCCCCTAACTCTGGTTAGCGCTCCCTATCTTGTGTCTGGCTTACACTCCATATTTTCTCCCCCAGTTCAGTTCACACCACACTTGTTTGGTCCTGGCCAATGCTGGTCAGCGGACTTCGCTGATGGTCGCGTTCAGCCACTGCACGCTGCAGCACAGCTACAGCCAGATGCAGGAAGCCCCTACTCAGTAGCCTTTGGCTGCTTTGTCTGGGCTTTGATTTAAATATCCAGGTGTCTCATAAGTGCTTACCGCATGAAGACTGAAACTGCTGTTCTCATTGGTTGGGTGGCCCATTTTATGATAAGCAAAGAAAACAAATACTAGTTTTCTGAACCAGACTACTAAAAAAAAAAAAGACTTCTGAAAAGAGTCAGTGAGATAAGAGGATGAGGGAGATCACATGATCTTGTGACCATATGTTGGCCCTGTTTGTGGCTTTTGTCTTCCCTGTCATGTTCAGGAAAGCCCTGACTCCATAAACCATTAGGTATATTGCAAACAGTTTCTTAAAGTGCAGCCATGTATACTGGGCTCTTTTGAGTCTGGCCAGTGAAGACAGCACAGCTACGAACCTGCAAACCTAAAATTCATTTCCCCCGTTCCTGAGGTTGTCACCTGAAGCTGCAAAGATATTCCCCGTGGAGCTGGTAGAGGTGATCCTGGCGTGTTGGTTGCCTTGTATAATAATGTCTACAAAACGAGGGACGGGTTTGCAGTTTCCACTGGGGTAGGATGTGCTTAGGCCTTGCCAGCGTTTCTTCCCTTTGGAACATGTGGCTCTTTTCCTTCAGGAAGTGCGTGTTTCTGCCAGGGTACAGCAGGCATCATCTAAGATGCTGAAGGAAGTAGGTTTGACTTACTGAATATACCCTTGGCACCTGGGAGAGCTTAGCTGAGAGCACAGAAGAATAAGAGGCTCCGCCAGCTCCTAGGTTGCCAAACTACAGCAAGGCTTTTGTGCCTGACTTTTGCGTTCTCTTAAAAGAAGAAAAAGAGAATAGAAAGAGAAAAAAAGAAGAAGAAGAAGAAGAAGAAGAAGAAGAAGAAGAAGAAGAAGAAGAAGAAGAAAGCAATACCACTGCCTAATTGTGGACATAATGACACAAAAACAAAAGAGGCTCCTTGCTTTTCCCAGTTTCCATTCTGGTGAGGGTGACCCATGGCTGACTTGGGTTTTCTCACTGATTCAAGAGAAAATTGAGCATTATTAAGAGAAAACAGCTTTAATCTTAGCCTCTGAAATTGTTCATTAAATGTGAGGAGAGCACAGTCTCCTGATGAGTGTTGCCTGCTGCCTTTTGAAAGCCATTGTCTCACGCTCCACTGGCTGCTTGGAATAGCAGTGACACTGGCCCTTTAAGATATTTCTATGTCAGTGGTAACAGGTCAGACCCTTGCCCAACCCCCACTGCAATTCAGACTTATCAGACTGTGGGGAGGGGGGGGGGGAAGCAGGGCTAGCTATGGTGGGGGCTTGAGGATGGCCTTTGTGTCTACGGCACTTTGGGTCAGTGTATGTGGAATATTAGGTCTCATTAGCTCTATGGTCCATGTCTTTAATAGTTGTAGATAAATAAGTTTCCCAACTGTCTCAGGCAAACTGTATCCTCTGCCTGCCAAGTAAAACAGTTTCTAATTAGTAGGACCACAGAAATCAGGAAGCAGCTCTCAGTCGGATGAAGTGCTTCTCAACCAAGACGCCCAGTTCTATGAAATGACAAGATTCTACAGCTCTGTCTTAGCATACTTGATGTGTTTTTAACGTATACCCCGTACTTTTTGTGTGCATTTGTACTTCAGCCTGGGGAGTGCTACACAATAAAAAGGCTTTCCTTCTGATGTCCAGATGGCCTTGACTTTTTGACTCAGCCACTAGCCGATTCTTCTACCTTTTTGTGTCTCCATGAGTTGAGTGGGAGGCACGTAAGATGTACTCAAGACATTTTGTTGTTCTGGTTGATGTTGTTGTTGTTGTTCAGGTAAGGTAGGCTGAAAAGGAAATGCTATATTCTCACTTAAATAATTGCATTCAAGATGAAAGAGTCATAAGTTCGTGGAATTCTCACTGCCAATCAGGTCGGGCAGCCAGGATTTCATTTGATCACACTCAATGACATATCCATTCATACTTTTTAAACTAAACGTTGATCATGTTACCAAAGCAGAAACCAGGAGCAACTCAGTTTGGAGAGTAGGAAATAAAAGCAAGGGTTTACAAGAAGCCATTGACTCTAATGTTGTATGGTGTTATTATACTTTTGAACATAATAATATAACTTGGGTCTATTTACTTTCTTAGAAAGTGCAGGGGAATAGAAAATGGTTGGCCTGTGGTATCCAGCAGATTCCAGTCTAAATCAGCTACTCAGTTAAAAAAAAAAAGGGGGGGGCAAGTTCTGGGGATGGACCAGTGGTTCAGCAGTTAAGAGCACTCGGTCTCGCAGAGGACCCAAGTTCGATTCCCACCACCCGTATGGTGATCCAAAGCCTCCACTATTCCAATTCCAGGGGATTCGATGCCCTTTTGTGACCTTTATGGGCACCAAGCATGCACATGGTACATATACATACATGTAGGCAAGACATTCACACATACAATAAAATGAACAGATCTGATTTTTCAAAAATGTTTAAGCTGGGAAGTAGTGGCACATGCCTTTCATCACAGTCCTTAGGAGGCAGAGGCAGGTGTATCAGTGAGTTCAAGGCCAGTGTGGTCTACAAAGAGAGTTCCTGGCTGCCAGGGCTATACAGAGAAACCTTGTCTCTTGGGGGGGGGGGCAGTGGGAAGTTTAAGTGGGCGAGATTGCTAACCCGGCTCAGTGTCCACTCAATGGACAAGAAGGCTGGGTGCCAGTCTGGGTCTGTGGCAGTAGATAGCCTAGCCTGGCTGCTTACCAATGGCCACAAAACCAGCATTGTCCCCTCTATCTTATCCTCCCTCCTGTCTCCAAGTTCTGTCACTTGGTAGCACATAATTTTGCATATCTGGCTCTCAGTTTCTTCACATTAAAAAAAAAAAAGCTACACTGCTCACATCATTCATTCTAGAAAGTTCTAAGATTCTAGGCTATGTAAATAGGGGGTGGAAAGATGGCTCAGCAGTTAGGACAGCTTCCTGCTCTTCCAGAGTATCCCGGAGTGGTTGCTAGCACCCACATAAGGTACCTCACAACTGCCTTCAGTTCCAGCCCTAGATCTGACACATTCCTATGGCCTTCTCAGGTATTGGTGCACATATGGCATTCCCTTACAGACACACACACACACACACACACACACACACACACACACACACACACTAATAATAGTAATAAGAATAAGTCTTAGAAAAGATATAAATAAGTGACTCATTCCAACGTGGAATAGGATATTAGCAGCAAAGTCATAATTATATTTGATGTGCAAATTTACAGCGTGCACCAACTGTAATCTGGGCCTGTTCTTCATGCTATCAATAAATTGTTCGGAGAACAAGTTAATTAGAATAGCAGGAAAGCACTGCAATCTCATGCACTTGTCTTAAAAGCGCAATAAACTTCAATATCCTGCAGTTTTGAAATGAGAACATGGAAGGATGTAAATATTTATCAGAACAAGAGCAGAGCAGAGACACCCTCCTTTGTCTGCTAGTGGGCAGCAACATACCTACGGATCATTGTTTGCAGGAAGCATTTAATAATCCCATCTGTTGGATGCGGTTTTCGGAGGTACTTTGAAACTGCTATCAACTACCTACGAATTGGCAGGAAAGCAATCCTGGAGCGATGCAAGACTCTGAGGCAGGCCAAGAAATTCAATATGAATCAATATGTAATTATAAAATTCCATCTCTGGCCACGGCTCCTTAAATATATTTATTTAGGCACGATACACACTCGTATCACTAGAGTCTCGGATTGGCGAGTTCTTTGCTGACCTGCGATTTGAACCACAGAGGTTTTGACTCTGAGAGGAGGGCGGGGCACCATTTGTTTGGTCTGAAAAATCTATAGCCAGTGTGAGAGTGTTGCTGGCCTGGCAGTTGCGGCTTTGCTATCTCCTGTGATTCTGCACACTTATTTATCCCCAAATCCCATCAGAGAGATTATCTTTCACCCAGGCTTGGTGGCGCACGCCTTTAATCCCAGCACTCGGGAGGCAGAGGCAGGCGGATTGCTGTGAGTTCGAGGCCAGCCTGGTCTACAAAGCGAGTCCAGGCTAGCCAAGGCTACACAGAGAGACCCTGTCTCGAAAAACCAAAAAAAAAAAAAAAAGTATAAAATTTTGATATTTCGCTGTACTCAGTGGCACATGCCTGTAATCCCAGCACTCGGGAGGCAGAGACAGGTGGGTCTCTGTGAGTTCAAGGCCAGACCTGGTCTACAGAGTGGGTCCAGGACAGCCAAGGCTACACAGAGAAGCCCTATCTTGAAAAACAAACAAACAAAAACCTTGATAATATTTCTTTTTTTTCCCCTCCTCTTCTCTCTTTCAAGCCAGCTGTCCTGCCTTTCATTCACAACAGTATTGCTGCAGCGTTCTTTTTTTTTTTTTTTTTAACCTCTCAATCAAGAAGGTATTATCCGTTCTCTGGCTTCCCCTTCCCCCACCCCCACTCACCCTTCCCATCCACTCTTCATGAGCGGTTAATGTAGAGGGAGAGTGCAGAGAGAACTGTAGCTCGTAACTAGGGTTCAGTTGGAGCTGTCAGAGACGGTTACTGGATCACCACGTCTCCAGCTACCTCTCGGGTGAGATTCCTTATGTAACTGTCTCTATGTAAAATCAGATGAAGGGGTTGCGGGGGGAGGGCGGGATTCCTAATCAAAATGAGCCATTTCAACTTAAGAAATTAGGGCATTGTTTTCCAGGCTGTGGAGTTTTCTGTAGGTTTAGGGGGCCCTTCACTGTTGTCACTGCTCCTCATTTCACAGCGCGGCTGTAACTAGCATATACCTGCCAAGTGTGCCATCACGAAAGTGCTGTCACTCACGGAGTTGTGTCACCCTAATGCTCCCACTTGGAAAGCCTAGCCCCAGTACCTTAAATGTGACTGCATTGGGGGTTAGGGTCATGCAGAGGTAATTAAGTTAAAATAAGTCAGTTAACCTAATCTTCCCTCCGCCCCCCCCCCAGACAGGGTTTCTCTGTGTATCCTTGGCTGTCCTAGACTCGCTTTGTAGACCAGGCTGGCCTCGAACTCACAGCGATCCGCCTGCCTCTGCCTCCTGAGTGCTGGGATTAAAGGCGTGCACCAACCACGCCCCGGCTCTAGTTAACCTAACCTTATCTGAAGCTGCTTTGACGGCTGTTCTTCTAAGAGGGGGAGCCAGACACAGTGAGAGACGCCAGGGCGCTTGTGTGTTTGGAGGGACAGCCATGTCAGGATGGACAATACACTTCTGCTGTGTACGTGTCCCAGCCTGGGGCCCACAGCAGTGTGGCAGAGGTCTGTGTATGACACCACCGTAGGAGCAGTCAGGAAAACACGAAGCAGGAATTCTAGGAAACGGTGAAGCACCACACCCATGCAGGAAGTAAATTAACAGAAGTGCGACCTGAAATGTGTGTGGTTGCCTGCGCCTGATGTTTTCCGAACATAAGAAGAAATGCCACCATAGGCGTGACATGCAGAACAGTGGCACCCAGAGACAGCTGGTGCCATGCTGAGCGCCCTCAGTGCCCTGAGTGGCTAGCATGCGGAGTTTTGCTAAAGGTTGGGGTGAGTGGAGGTAATACTGAGCTAGGCTCGCTTACCTAACCACATGCCTCTGTGGAGTCAGGCTTTGCAGAGTGCTCGGACTCACTCAGCCAGTATTTGTGAGGTAACCATTTCAGCTTCTTGCACTTAGCTGCACCATTTTTTTTTTTCTGAAATACCTGGTGCAATCATTGAGTCGGCCTGTGTATTTGGTGGCTGCTACCTCAGTTCTAAGTTTTTGACCTTTATAAACCCACAAACGATCTAGTCTCTATCCCATATATTATTTTTAAATAATAAATAGTCACGGGTTTATAGACCCAAGTATATAAGTGTCTTTTGGATAAGTTCTTAAAAATACATAGCTTGTGTTTCTTTTCATTCCTGTTGACTTAGACCTATTTATGTCCATTATGGGGTAGAAGTAACGGATATCAATATCTAACTATGTAGTATAAAATCCAGGTGGAATTATAGTGGATTCTCAATAGTAGAGCGCTGGATGTGTACCTCTTGGATAGGAAAAGGTTGCGTTTTGGATTATCTTGCTGTTAATCTTCAGTGGTCTACGGCGTTTTTCAGTTTTCCTCGTGAGTTACCAGTTGTTTCCCCACCCCCACCCCTCTACCCCACTTCCCCTCCCCCACCCCCACCCCCCATTGATTGTCTCATGCTTCCAGACTAGCCTGGCTCCCCCTCTGAGTTCTCTCTTTCATTGGTCCACAATCCTGTTCCTAGTCATGTGAACTTCATCACTGTTGCTGATAAGGCATCCAGCCATCTGCTAAGGATGATGCCACCTGCCAGCTCCTATTCATTGTGCTCCCCCCCCCCCCCCCCCCGCCTCACCCTCACCCCCACCCAATAGTTATCTTTTCCTTTCACCAAAGGCTGAAATAAGCTTGTCAGCTTTTAGGAAGAGCCTTTTTTTGACAGAGTTCTGCTTTATCTATTGACTGATTTAGGGGAACTGTCGTCTGTTTTACTGTGCATCTTTCCTTCCCTGAGGACAGAGAACCTCAATATTAGTTTTAGGCTTTCGTTTATACATATATAAAAATGGATGTTTAAAGCGCATCAATATACACAGTATTCAAATCCTCAAACATTTAGAGAAGGATTTCCACTGAAGGAAGCACGCTGGGAATGGACAGATGTTTAAAATGTGTGAGTCCTCCAGCTCAAAAAGACACGATAGTCTAGCAGAAGGAAATGTGGTAGCTATGTGCACTGTTTAATATGAACTAGGCAGTCGCAAATAGTTTCACATACACTGTGCTTCCTGGGAAGTGTCTTAGCTTCTTTTCTATTGCTAATATAAAATACCTCAGAAAAGCAACTCAAGGGATGAAAGGTTTTTTGAGCTTACAATTCTAGCTTGTAGTCCACGATGGCAGGACAGTCACAGGGACAGGAGCTGACACCCACAGTCCAGAGTGATGGAGAGCGATGAATGCATGCATGCTAGTGCTCCGCTTACTCTCTCTGCGCTTACAAAGCCTGGGATCCCTGTACAGGGGATGGTGCCGCCCACAGTGGGCGGAGCTTCTCACCTCATTTAACCTAAACAAAATAATCCCCCACAGACAACCCCAGAGGCCTATCTCCAAGGGGATTATCGCTAACCATCACAAGAAGGGGTATTAATTTTGGCATGAATCACCTAGGGTAAAGAACTAAGGATAATGCTAGTTTTAAAAATGCTTGCAACTATTGTTTTTCATGTTTTATATGAGGTGTAGAGAATCCTGGTCAGTTGTGTTTTCATATTTAGATAGGTATATCAGAGTGGAATGTACTGTTTATATTGTTATGTAGTCATGTAAAAGAAATGGTTATCTCAAATGAAAAATCCAAAATGTTCAAAAAAATCTGTAACTTCTTAAATAGTGTATGACACTCCAAGTAGAAAACTCTATACCTGACCTTACATGGTAGAGCACAGTCAAACTGCAGATATATTAAAAACATTGTTCAAAATCAACCTTCAGGCTATGTGATGAATTTCACACTTATACTTGAAAGGTATTTCATTATGCCTGTGCAAACATTCAAAAAAAAATGCACAATGTGAAGTCTTCTGTTTGCGAGCATTTTGGATAAAGGATATTTAGCCCATATTAATGATCTTTTATGTTCCTTTTTTGGTGCTGACCTTCAGGGTATAAACTAAGTAAAGTTTAAACCCAGCTCTCACTCACAGTAGGAACATCTTACATGCTCTTCGGCCTTATGGGACTCGCATACTCTACTGGGCATCGGAGCTTTGGACAATAATCGGTTATGTAATTAATCTTGATATCTAAATGACAGACTTATTCAAACACAATACTTTGAGTAAATGTTCCTGAGCTTAGATTTGATGGATTGTATAAATTCCTAATGGTAATCTGTATTTTAAGCAGCTGTGTCTCAAACAGTCTCACTCTTTTGGATTTGCAGAGAGTGTGATTCCATTTACAAACAGATCAAATGAGAGCAGTGAGGAACAGGGAACGCCTGACCTCGCCAGAGCATGTCTGGAAAGTAGCTCTGTAATCCCAAGTGTCAAGAGGCTTGGGGGAATTGGGCAGAGGTGGGGTGGGGGGTTGGATTGGGGGGGAAGAATCCATAGATTTCTGCTTCTTTGTGGGAGGCAGAAATTCAAATTTGAGCTGTACAAATTAAGCAGCATCTTCTTTGGATCTTTCATTAATTTTTCCTTTTATTACCTCCAAGGGTCATCTTGGCAGAACTGAAAGAAATATGGTTGTTGCTTTTAACTGTAGCCACATTTGGCATTTCTGGTCATTTCCAACAATGCCCTCCTAGGCGTGCTGTGTGCACACGTGTGATCCAGTGCGTTTGCCCACGAGGCCCCCCAGGTCATGTGTGCCATTTAGCATGTGTCTCCGTTTGTGAAAGACATGTCTGTTACTGAGGGGGGGGGGGGACAAGCAATGGCCTGTCAGAAGTATTAACTGGAAGTGCATGAGCCACAGCTGTAAGAAATAACAGAGCCATAGAGTAGAGTACCCTTAGAGACTGGCAGGGAGGCTGCAAGCACCTTGAAATGCTTGCATGGAAACAGATCTCCACTCCCAGTGCCATAGGAGAGTTGGCTTCTCATTCTGCAAAACTTGAAATGCTAAACCTAAAATCTAAAAGTGCTTAGAAACAGTAGAAAAGACATAGAACAAGCCTTTGAACGAAGGCTAAAATCAGAATGATGTCATTTTGACCATCTTAAAGCCCTATTCAGATTTTCCCCCCAAAGGAAGAACAGAAAGCAAAAATTTAGCATATTGAAATATCCCTCATGGTTTTGTTTTTTTTATGAATAGTCCACTAAACACCTTGAGAGAAAATGAAGAAGTGGAATGGAGCAGAAGCGGATGATGCTCATGCAGATTTAATGACCCGTGGCGTGGCCCCGCTACGCTGTTGTTTCCAGACTCCTCAGACTCCTTTCCTGTGTAAGCTCTCATCATGCCTAGCATAGATTTGATCTCCCGTGGGAAATCTGAGGCTTGTAAAGATGAAGTAAATTATCCAAGGATATATACCTTTGTGAGCACTGGAGTCGTAGTGACCTGCAATTTGCCTACGGCTTTGGTAATCTGCTCAGAGACCCTGGTTGCTGCCTAGTAGGATGGGAAAACAATAGCGTCTACCTACATCACAGACTGTGGCTGCTGTGAACATTCCTGTGTGTGTATCCTATTGCTGTGTGCCCTCTAGGAGGACACCAGCGAGCGGAGCTGCCAGGTGTGACTATCTGTGGTGCTCTGGCCATTGCCAGGACTAAAGGTCATAATACTGTTCAGATTTTATCAGTCTGGCAGGGCTATCCTGGCTTGTTATAACAGAGTTTATAATAGTGCTATGTCAATGTTTCCTTATGTGATTCCACATCCTTCCTAAGTATCATCTGCACTGGCCATACTATATTTTATATGGCTATACCCTAATTTATATAAGCTTTTCTTATTTCTCTATAAATAATAAGTCTTGGAATCACCCCCAACCTTTCAGAATGATTTAAAACAATGATGGATGAAGTTGGGTATAAATTGTTTCTGTATTGTCTTATTCTGGGACAATTTCCCAGGAATGGAATCAGTTGATAAAAGTGTATAGGGAAAGGAGACTTTTTGTATGTGGGAGTTGCGGCTTGTGATCGAAGGGGACAGAAGTGTGTTGGGAATGGGGAAGACTGCCTTCCTCATATCTGTCAGTTTGTAGGCTCTGAAATGGTAGCAACAGCGTGGGCAGAGGTGAAAGGTCAGACGCTGGCCAGGGTCCAGACCCGGGGGCTCCTGCTTTCTTCCCAGTCGCACTGACAGTTCTGAAGATGAAGCGCAGCATTGACATGAACCCTGCTTTGTTGGAAAAGGTGCCATGGTCGCAGCATAAATCCTTGGGCTCTCACTGGAAGGAGCAAGAGGTGTCGCATGAAGACGGGCACTGGGGTTGGTTTCATCTCCCACAAACTGTACTGCACCCTTATTTTTCTAAGTGATTTGTGGTGTCGTCTCATCTTCATTAGCTGTGTGAGAAGGGGGGGTTGTCACCTTCAGCTTACAGGAGACCAAGGCTTTATCCTTACTGTGCAGGAGCAGCAAGACTGTGGTCAAAACTGTTGATCTCCAGTAGCCAATTCTGCTCCTGGAAATGATATAAGGAACAGATACTGGCAGAACTCAGGGAAGACGGAGTTGAAGGATGGAGGATGGAGGTGGACAGGCTCCATAGGATTAGGCCATTGAAAACATCTCTTCAATTCTCTTCAGTGGTTTCACTTGCGCCACACTTATCTTACAACGCAAGTTAATAAAGCACAAAGTAAGGCCCTGGCACTGTGTTCCTGGCACACAGCTAGTGCATCCTGCAGACTCAGTACGGGATTTATAACAAGGCTTCTCCTAGGTAGCTCAACGTAGGAGGTCAGATATCTCCAGAGAGCTGCTTTTTCTGTGGCCGTGTGAAATGGCAAACTAGCATCACAGCCACGGGTCCACACTTAACTGAATGGAACATTCTGTGCCTTGGTGCAAAGAAAAGCATTTTTCTTGTTTTTGTAACATTGTCATGAACTTCTAGGAAAGGGCAATAGGAGATAGCCAAGAGCCAGACGCTATAGCCAGACAGCTGAATTCTTTGCTTCTAAATGTCAGGGTCAAGAGGTGAAGAAATAGGAGTGCTCACTTTGTAGCAGCCTGTGTGTATGTGATATAAAACAAAAGCTCAGACCAAGGTCAGGGCCCCAAACCAGTGAGGTGCCAAGAGAGTACAGAATTGTCTATTCAGCCTTGTAATGTAAAAATCTTACTAAAAAATGATTTGTAAGGTCCTTGGATCAAATTTATGAAGCTTAACATATGCTTAGATCCAAAGCAGGCCTTAATGTTCAATATTTATATGATGAAAACCTTATAGGGTTATTGCTCTGTGCCAGGTCCCGTGCATAACACTGGTGACTTGGGGACACTGCCTTTGGCTTTCAGTGTGCTTAGTTGACCTCGATTGTGACACAGCATACAGTGTGGCCAGACACAGATGTCCCCAGTTACATCAATGAGCAACACACACAAGCTCTCCTTTGCCCTGAGTGTCTACACCCGGTCCACTTCTCTGGGAGTACATGTAGATACCAACTCCTGAAAAGTATCCATATTTTCCCCTGCCATGTTGCTCCTCTCCTTCCCCACATCCTAGGCTGGAGGGATATCACAGTTGCATCTTTCAGTTCAGTTTTTTATTATGAGATTACTGTAGGTCCAGATGTCGTTGTAAGGAATAATATTGAAAGATCACAGATACCCTTTATCTAACTTGCCCCTATCTAGTATCCTGTTAAAAAAAAAAACAACTTGAGTATGAATAAAATACCATAGCAACATTTCGTGTAATCTTCTATTTATTCAATTTTCCAAATTTTTACTTACAAGGTAATACTCTACTTACAATGGAATTATATCCTCCCCAACAAAACTGCAAGTAGGAAATACTGTTAAGTCAAAATTGTGTTTACCATCAAACATTGCAGTGTATTGTAAAGTGTGGTTATGATATAATGTTGTGGCTGGCATGGCGGCGTGGCTCTCTGTTTCTGCCCAACATAGCTAGAGTGTATTGAGCTGCAAACTGCTAGCCCAAGAGAAGATTAAAATTCAAAGCACGCACGGGCCAGTGAGATGGCTCAGTGGATAAAGACCCTTACTGCCACGCTTGACAACCTGCATTTGATCCCCAAAATCCACATGGTAGAACAAGAAAACCGACTCGGACAAGTTCCCCTCTGCCCTCCACACACACAGTCATGGTATGTGCTTCCCACACAGAAAGTGGATAAATGAACTTTTTTTTTTTTTTTTTTTTAATTCCAGGCACTGTTTCCACTGAATGCACATTGCTTCTGTGTCTCTGTAATGGAAAAGTTGTAAGTTAGGCTATCATAAATCTGCACCGTCTGCACACATCTCTGTCCGTGCATCTTACTTCTCGGCTGTTTAACTACCAGTGTAATTCTACCCACCACCGCTCCTAAGATTCAGAATGGTTCCATCACTATGGGAGGAGTCCTGATGTGGTCCTTCAGTGACTAAACCTATCACCCGGCCGCAGCCATCCTTTCAGGTCTCAGCCACTGGCAACTACTCATCTTCAGACCCCTAATTTTACCAGTTCAAAGATTCTATGTAAAAGGACCCATGGCATATGTAACCTTTGGGGATTGGCGTTTTTCACTGCACATTTTTTTTTTTGGAGACTCCTCCACACTGTTGCAAAGTAGTTCGCTCTTCTGTATTGTTGGACATGTTCCGTGACGTGGGTGTTCCATGTTGTGTGTTCCGTGACATGGATGTTTATTCACCTGTTCGGACACCAGGCTTGCTTTTAGTTTTTGTTGTTATCAGTAAACCTGCTGTGAACATTTGTAGATCGGTATAAACACATTTTCTTTTCTTTAGGATAAATGCCCAGGAATCAAGTTTCTGGGTCAGTTGGTTTTGCATATTTTACTTTTATAAAACCTGCCAAACTACTAGGGCTGGGGTATAAACCTGGTATCCTAAGGATTCCTGTGATCCTACTAAGGACTCTGAGGCAGGAAGTTTCTAAGTAGAGGATTGTTAACTTCAAGGTCAGCTTGGACGATTTGATAAGAGTTTGTTTCAAAAACAAATTAGGAAAGTGGGCTAGGGCTACACCTCAATGACAGAGCAGTTGCCTAGCATGTGTAAGACTCTTGGCTCAACCTTCAGTACCACAAACAAAAAAGCAAGCAAACAAAACAACTGGTCTACCAATGATGTGTGGATTACCTGGTTTCTCCTGTGCCAACATTTGCCATCAGTAGTTCTTAGTTTAGCCATCTGGTCAGTGAGTAGTGACATCACCTTATGGTTTTACTTTGCATTGGTCTTAGAGCTGACGATGTCCAACTTAATGTCCTGTGTTTATTTTCCATTCATTTGCCTCTTCGGTGAAATGTCCTTCCCATCCCTTACCTATTCTTAATGGGATTGTTAACTTTTTGTGTTTTAGTTTTAATGATTCTCTTTTAATTACCAATTCTTCTTCTTAGATCCAACTTTATCTTTATTATCAATATCACCCTCACTTTGAGCTGTCTTGTATACCATTCTTATGCGGGTCAAAATGGATACTGAACACTCAGTTTTGGGTTGCAAAAGAGGATTTATTTTTGCACTTGTATTTTATGTTGTTGTTTACCAATTACACACACACACACATGGATGCGTGCACGCATCCACACACGCATCCACGCACACATGCACATACACTACTTTAGAGAAATCTCTAAATGCTTAACTTTTTAAAAGGATATTTACTTTATTTTATCTCCTTGATGTTTTGCCTGCATCTTTTCATGTGCCTCAGAAGGTGTCAAGTCCCCTGAAAAAGAAAGTTGTGAGACAAAAGGTGGGTTCTGGGAATTAAACTCAAGTCCTCTGGAAAAGCAACAAGGTCTCTTAACCACTGAGCCATCTCCAGCCCATATTTAAAACAAACAAACAAAAAACACTTCTCTTTTGTTTTGTTTTAAGACAGGTTTTCACTCCCAGAGATCCTCCTGTCTCTGGCTTCCAAGTGCTGAGGTTAAAGACATGCACCACCACACCCAGCTCTCTGGGGAATTCTTCATGCTTTCTAGACACTTATTCTTGTTAGATATCTGGTTATGCTAACATTTTCTCCATCTTTTCATCTTAAGGTCTTTCACAAAAGCAACAGTTTTAAACTTTGATGAGGCAAAATACATTTTGTTCTTGTTAACATACCCTCAGGCCTACACAGAGGCAAAGTTAGAGCCGAGCTCCAGACCCTTTGAAGGCTGCCTGTAGAACCTTCTTTGGTATCAGTGCTCATGGGAATGAATCTGTAACATGAGATCACTGTATTTGCTTTAAAAGGCACCGGGAATTTTGGAAGGCGACTCTACCAGCCTGCTTAGTCATTTGAGGCTTCCCACTTTGTTGTGTGTGTTTTCTTTGTTTAATAAAGATATTGCCAAGTGGAAGTTTGGGGCTTCTGTGCCAGATCCTTGCTGATTGTAAATAAATGATGGAAATTGTTTCCTGATCATCATATGGATTGTGCTATATCAGAAGCTGACTGTAAGGCTGGCCATTTGCAGCTGGCAACAAACCAAGCAGTTAAAATTGGAGCTTCCTGCTTGCAATAGGCCAGATATTTGGGGCGAGAGGGAGGCTGTCTTAGATAGGGTTTCTATTGCTGTGGAGAGACACCATGACCATGGCAACTCTTTTAAAGGAAAACATTTCACTGGGGCGGCTTACAGTTTCCGTCTTATTCCATTGTTGTCACGGTGGCCTGCCAGCACATACAGCGCTGGAGGAGGAGCTAAGAGGTCTACATCTTGATCCACAGGCAGCAGAAGCAACTGTGAGCCACACGGGGCATACGTCAAAGCCCACCCTCACAGTGACATGCTTCCTCCAACTTCCTCCGACCGGGCCACACCTCCTAATAGTGTCACTCCCTGTGGGCCATTTTATTTCAAACCAACACAGACCCCAATCTAAACATTTTCAAATTTTGCTATCAAGTATATATCTGATTATAATGTATTTACTTTGGGCCATTTGAGTCCATTTTTAAAATCTGATATTTTTTTTTCTTTTACTCTCTCTCTAAATCTTTTTGGGTGAAAAGATCTGATTTTAGTTTTATAAATCTCTTCCCCCAAAGGGAATACTTCCTGCATAATTTAATTAAAATGGGAGATAAAAGAGAATAATATTTTCCTTCATAAGAGGCATCGTTTTTCTCTAACAAATCAGACCTCAATACTAAGACACCCTGGGAAGTGGGAATCATGAGGAGACCATGTCCTCCTTTGATCCTACTTCTGTGTCCTGATCTGTAAGGAGGATTTTGTTGTTGTTGTTGTTGTTATTGTTGTTGTCTTGTTTTGTTTTGGAGGGGGAGTGTTTCTTAGACTAGACAGGATGCCACTTCATGACATCTATTTTTATTCAAGGATACAAGGATCAATGACAGCCTGTCTCATCAAAAGTGCTCAGTAAAATAATTGGAAGTTCACAAACTTCAATAACTACATGGCATCTAATGATTAGTAACACTCATTGTTCAGAGAATTTTTGTCTTCCCATCCCTTTGAGGGAGAACACCATTATCTTTTTCTTATACCTTGGGTGTTTCTTAACACTCCATTGTCTATAAAATAAGAATAGTGAAGAAATGTTGAATTTATCCATCTATCCATCTGTCCCATCCATCCATCCATCCATTCTTCTATCATCTATCCATCTGTCATCCATATATCCATCTATCCATCCTTCTGTCATCTATCCATCATCCATCCTTCTGTCATCTATCCATCTGTCATCATCCATCCATCTATCATCCTTCTGTCATCCATCCATCCACCCACCCATCCATCCATCCATCATCCATCCATCTATCCATCCTTCTGTCATCCATACATCTATCCATCCTTCTGTTATCCATCCATCCATCATCCATCCATCTATCCATCCTTCTGTCATCCATCCATCTATCCATCCTTCTGTCATCCATCCATCTGTCATCCATCTATCCATCTATCATCTTTCTGTCATCCATCTATCCACCCACCCATCCATCCATCCATCTATCTATCCATCCTTCTGTCATCCATCCATCCATCCATCTATCATCCTTCTGTCATCCATCCATCCATCCATCCATCTATCCTTCTGTCATCCATCCATCTAGCCATCCAGCCATCCATTCATCCAACAACGATGTCTTGAATGCTGTGTTAAGAACTGGCAGTCTTATCTAGAAGAGGCCATAGTCCTTTCCTCTGACAAACTAGAACTTGAGGAGGGAGATAGA
Source organism: Acomys minous (assembly GCF_964271855.1). Lineage (NCBI taxonomy): Eukaryota > Metazoa > Chordata > Mammalia > Rodentia > Muridae > Acomys > Acomys minous. The sequence continues at coordinate 97,440,084 of NC_140490.1, forward strand.
AATCATCTCCTGAAATATTTAAATAATATAAGACACTGCAGCTCTCCCTTGTTCCCAGGGTCACTGGTCACCCGTCTCCAGGGACAAGGGAGCAGAAGTAACACACTGGGAATTTGGTGGCCCAGGAGCACGAACAGAACCAACAACGTCCAAGGAGGCAGATCAGTTTTATTAAGGGCTCTATATAACAAGGGTTTATTAAGTTCTGTTTATCAAGGATTATATAGAACTTTGGAGAGGGGTAAGGATTTCCAGGGTGGGTAAAGATCACTGGCCACAGGGCTAAAGTACTGAGATGCCTCATGTACGTGGAGAGGCATTTCAGGAATCCCAGGTACTTGCTGAATGGGTCCTTATCAGGAGAAAGGGAGTGGGACCTCTAATTTCCCTAAGGACATTTCTCAGGTAGAAGATGCAGGGATCCAGGTTCCCCAAGCATAGAAGAAGTCTGGATGACAAAGGGAGTCCTCCGTTTTCACTAAACTGAAGGCTTTCTGGTCCTGTTGGACTGTGTGACCTTAGCAGTACGGATAAGAATCAAACCATCCACAAGAGGCCACCTGGCATAGCTGATCCATACTCAACACCGAGTGCTGAACTGTTCAGGATTCTTTAGGTTACAAGAGTCAGAAACCTAAGCAAATGCCTTAAGCAAAAATAGGAGCCCGCTGCTCCATAATTCTGATAAGAAGGGCTAGGCATGGCTAGGATGCTGAAGCCCACGGCCAAGATGGCAGCCAGCAGCTGCTTACCTCTATCCGAACAGACCACTTCTGGCTCACCTTGACTAGCTGAATGTGGTGGTGGTGTTTACACCCCTCCAGGTGAGGGCTGGGAGATTTGGTAGTTTTGATTTTGATCTCTTGGAACCTAGCCACCATGTAAAGGAATCTAACTGCCCTTATGCAGAGAGGTTGGTGGAAGAGGCTGTTAAACATTAAAGCATTTAATTAAAAAAAAAACATAAAAGAATGGGATAGAGGTTTGGCCAGCCCTACCTCCTGTTTCCCCCCACCAACCTTTTTATGCAGATGGAGCTACCTTGGACACTCACTCAAGTCCCAGTAATACCACAAGAAATAGAGCAAAGCCTCACACCTCAGTCATGAACCAATGATAGGTAGTCATTGTGAGCCAATCCTATCAGAGTGGTTTGTCCCACTGCAACAGGGGTTAGAAAAGGCAGACTCCAGTGCTCTAACAAGTCCCCAAGAAGCCATTGTCCACTCCATGGCTTTCTGTCCCCAGGGAGGCTGTCTGTGTAAAGTAGCAAGGACATTGTTCTGCCTGCATGTGTGTGTGAGGGTGCTTAAACTTGGCCTACTCCCACCAAAGGTACATTTCTTTCCTAGGAGGCCCAGCCAGTCTCAGGGGTGACTCTAATTGCTTGTGACTAAATCTGATGACCCTATGGACCACCTAAACCATTTTTTTCCTTTGGGACTGGCATTTTCTCCAAAGGAAAGAATGGTCTGTTTTCTCTTTGGGTCCTCTCTCCAAAGGAGAGCCAGATGGTGATGAACAGCACTTGTTTTCTTTCTTTTCTGTGGAGCTTTACTATTGTGCTATTTAATTTGTATATATTTGTTAAAAATTATTTTGTATATGCGTGCCCATCAGAACAGCTATTGGACAACTGGCTTATGAAATAAATCTGAAGGAAGTAAATAAATAAATAAATAAATAAATAAATATTCTGTCAAGTGAAATGTGAATGAACCTGACAGTGTTGCTTCATCTTTCTCATTAAGGATTAGCATTCCAGAGTGGACCTCTAAGGAACTCCAAGCTGGATATAGAAATCAAAACTAGGTGCCTGCTGGAACACAGATCAAGACACCACTGTGGTGTGTCAGAGACCTCACAACACACTAGCCTCTCTAAATGTACACACACACACACACACACACACACACACACACACACACACACACACACACACACACCCCTAAACACTTACACAGTGTACTTCTTAAGTAGTTCTAAGCAGCTGGTGGACAGACAAGTCCACTGTCAGATGGAGATAAGGAAAAAGACCCATAGGTGATCCATTCGATTTTCAGAAGGATCTTTTAAAGATTATGTTGGCATAATGACTTGACAGTAATGGACTATCAAGCTTTATTATCTACAAAAGTATTACAAGGGCTTATTTGAGAAGGTGCTAGTAGTGACTTGAATTCCAAGTCTAGGGTTAAAACCATCACATTTATTGCCTCCCCCACCCGCCCCCATGGTCTCTACATAGCTCTGATTATCCTGGACCTTTCTATGTGAAGCTGGTTTCGGACTCACAGAAATCCACCTGCCTCTGTCTCCTAAGAGCTAGGATTAAAGGTGTGCACCATAATGTCTGGCTAGTGCCTTTAAATTTTTAATTTTGAAGGATTGTGTTTGTGAAAGTTGGGTTTATGTTGCTTGTATGTGTCTCAATAATTTTGACAGAATAACTTTGTTTTCTTTCTCTTTTTTCTTTCTTTTATTTTTCTCTTTTAAAGACAGGGTTTCTCTGTGTAGCCTTGGCTGTCCTGGACTCACTTTTTAGAACAGGCTGGCCTTGAACTCACAGCCATCTACCTGCGTCTATCTCCCTGAGTGCTGGGACTAAAGGTGTGTGCTACCACGCCCAGCCTTAACTTGGTTTTCCTAAAAAAATACGTTCTTTGTTTCCATACACTTTAATTTTTAGTGGTTTTGATCTCCGTATGTTGAACACAGAATACTTGCAGTTTTCTGTGGCTTTCTTTTTTGTTTCCCAGGATTGTTTGTGAAATTCACCCAAATTGATTTTTTTTTTTTAAACTGGGGTTCAGTCTGTGACTCATGTTCTCACTCTACTATTTCTTTCATAGACAGACGCATGTTTTTTTAATGCTGTTAAATATTTATGGCTTATGCTTTTGGAAACCTGCTTTTTATGACTTGATCTCCAATTTTCTTTCAAAAAATTGAAATTGTAAGTTTTTTCTTTGTCCTTAAAAAATAACTTTGTAAGCTGGGCATGGTGGTGCATACGTTTAATCCCAGCACTCAGGAGGCAGAGGCAGGTGGATTTCTGTGTGTTTGAGGCCAGCCTGGTCTACCAACAGAGTCCAGGATAGCCAGGGCTCTGTATAACAGAAAAACCGTCTCAAAAAACAAAACAAAAACAAAAAACTGTGTGTGTATGTGTGTGTGTGTGTACATGCACATACACATATGTATGGTCACACAGTTGCCAAGGTGCACATGTCGAGGTTAGAGGAGCACTCCAGAATTCTCTCTGTCTACCACATGGGTTCTAGGCATTGAATTCAGCCATCAGGCTTACTGATAAGCTTTTACCTTCTGTGCCTCTTGGTTTTTTGTTTTTTTGTTTTATCGTAGCTGGTATTGATTTTTTGTGTATGCTGTGAGGGGATCTGTCTTCTTCTCTTATGTGAAAAGGACAGATTATGCCATATACTTCTTAACATTTTCCCAAGATTCTGTCTTCCTCTGCATGAAATTCAAAGTCCTGAAAATGGCCCAGAAGGCCCTGTATGATCTGTTCCTCTGAGACAGCAAACTCCCACCTCATCTCCTATGTGTGGCTGAGGGAACATGGTCCTCCTGGTAGGATTCTGCCCCAGTCTGCCTAGCAACCTATGATGTCACTACCTACATGCCATTGGGTATGCCCCTGCCTAGGAGTATATAAAGGGATAAACCCTCCTCATGTCTCTCTTTCTTGTCTCCCTCTCTCTTCCTCTGTCTCTGTCTCTCTCTGGGTGCCCTCCCTTCTTTCTCTCCCCATACTCATAGAAGCCTCTCCATATCATATCTATTGTGTGGTGCATATTTCATATTGCATAGCTCATGTTTCATTGGTATTTAAAACTTCCTCCTTGAACTCCCTGTTGGTTCTGTTTTTTAACAATTAAATTTTATTATACAACCCAACTAGCTTACACAAGAAGGAAAAAAGGTTAAAGGGACAAAAGAGTGAACCTTCCGGTATCCGTTCCTTGGGACGGGTCCTTAGGTGTCTCTCTGGCCCACGTGCTGGTCCGGCCTGTTCGCTGCTCCCCAGGCACTCAAGCCCGGTCTGAACCTGTTGTTCTCTCCTCCCCACCTGCCTGAGTCACGCGGGAAGGGTGGTCTCCTTCTCCCGTTGAGGGTCAATTAGAAAAACAATAGTCCAGGTGGGTTTCCCAGGTCTGTTTCTTGAATTCCAGGCCCAGGATGGCTCCACTCAGTCTATCACAAGGTATTCATGGGGTGCCCCAAGGGTAAAGCCCGCCAAGACTGCTTCCACCTGTGACAAAGCTTAATGTTCCCCACAACTCCCCTCATATGTGTCCGCTGCAAAGATTTAACCTATGTGAGATTTCTAGATTCCTACCGTTTGGTCAGTGTTTTGTCGCTGTGAAAAGACACACTGACCACACTGACCACTCTTATAAAAGAAAGTATTTAATCGGCGCTGGCTTACAGTTCAGAGGTTTGTCCCATTGTCGTCATGGCGGGAAGCACGGTGGTGCACAAGCAGACATGGTGCTGGAGAAGGAGCTGGGAGTTCTACAGCCAGAGCCATGCGCAGGAGGAGGAGAGAGACCCTGGGTTTGGAATGGGCTTTTGATACCTCACATCCCACACTCAGTGACATGCTTCCTCCAACAGGCCACACCCCTAATCCCTTCAAATAGCACAGTTCCCTGGTGACCAACAATTAAATCTGTGAACCTCTAAGGGTCATTCTGATTCAAATCACCACACAACGTACTGTTTCCCTCACTCACTCCCCAAGTATCTGCTCAAATATCGCCCTGTCACAGAATCTGCTCTATACATCATAACTAAAGTCTGTCTCTCTCTCTCTCTCTCTCTCTCTCTCTCTCTCTCTCTCTCTCTCACACACACACACACACACACACACACACACACACACACACACAATCTCTGTTTTTTGTTTATTTGTTTTTGGCTTGGAAGAATTTACCTGAAAATCTCCCAGGGCCTGGTGTAGGTGTGTGTGTGTGTGTGTGTGTGTGTGTGTGTGTGTGTGTGTGTGTGTGTTATTTTAAAGTTTATTTTCTTAAATTGCTTTAGATTAGGACTCCAATTCGTTTTAAGTTTTAATAATTTATTCTACTTTTTGCATAGTTAATATTGGGATCACAATGCATAATTTAAGATGCATATATATTTTTAAAAAATGAACAGAACCCCCTCCTGTCTCTGTCTTCTAACTTTCCCAGGCCCTCCCTTCCTGACTCCGGTTGCTTGTTCACTTATTTCTGTAGTTTTTTGTTTATCTTGTCAGAAATAAGCCATGTATATGTAAGCAAATTATATATATACACACACACATATGTATATACATACTACAATTTTAATAAATGGCAGAACACCATATATTATTCTGCACCTTGGTTTTTTTGCCCCCACTTAACTATACATAGTAGAAACGATTCTATAGTTAGAGGGTCCTAAACTCTACGGAGTGAACATGCATTGGCTAATTGGTCTCTTTGTGAATGACATGTAGGTCTTCCTCAGTCTTTGTAACAGCCTCTGGTCACTGTCCCTTGTCATTCATCAGTGCTTCTCACAGGACTAGCGGATAGACCTCTTAGGCTTCCATTCGGATAGTCTCAATTCATGGTTCAGGAACCCCAGCAGCTTGCCAAACGCCCACAGAACAAAGCTGAACTTTTTGTTTTGTTTTATTTTTCCAAACAGGGTTTCTCTATGTAGCCTTGGCTGCCCTGGGCTCCCCTTGTAGACCAGGCTGGCCTTGAACTCAACAGCAATTCGCCTGCCTCTGCCTCCTGAGTACTTGAATTAAAGGCGTGAGCCACCACGCCCGGCTCCAAAGCTGGAAATTTTGACGTTGAAAGTACAGCCCCACAGAGCCTCCATTCTTTTATCTTGTCCCTCTGTGCCTGAACACACCCCCTAAACCGACACCTTTAGGGTTTTGTTTTGTTTTGTTTTTGTTTTTGCTTTATTTTGTTTTTCCAAATGTTCAGTACTGTTTCCTCTCAGCCAGTAAGGAATAAACACCTCCTCCCTCTCCTTGTAGGCTGATCACAGTGTGTGCTGGGCCTGTGGCAATCGGTGACTTAAACCTGCTAATCCTGTCTCCGTGGTACGTCTAACATAGCCGAACCTTAGGTGGTGAATTTTGGGTTAAGCAAGTGATGTCGAATTGATTACCAATCAGTACCTTTTCTCTCAGATTCCAAATTCCTTTTGGGTGCTGGGAATACTTACTGGGAGTAGAGAATGCTAAAGTGAAAAGATATGTCCGGACTTCAAAGTATAGCTTACAACACAGCGAATCACACAAGCACAGTTAAGGAACACAACACAGTGGAAATGTGGTTTGGTCGACTCCTAAGTGGGAAAACGCCCCTCCGTCCTGGGATCCTTAGCCCACTGTCAAAGTCCCAGGGTAGCTGCCCTGCAAGTGTGCCTGTTGAATTAAAAGGAAGCCCTTAAGGCAGGCGGCAACCTCCTGTGCTCAAAAACACCTTTTATCCCACTCAAATGGGCCAATAATCTGTGCCGCCGTCGCTCCTCTGAGCATGGGGCGGCGTGGGAGCGCGTGGGCCGGGCTTGCAGGCAAGGAGGGCAGCTGAGCCCGGCACCTGGAGCGGGTCTCAGGCGCCGCGCGGGGCGCAGGGGCGGAGTGCGGAGAAAGGGGCGGAGACTGTCGCCCGCCTCCCTACCCCGGCGACGGCGCAGGGCCGCGGGGTGTCGGCAGCAGCTGCAGCCTCCCGCGCCACCCCCTCGGCCGCCGCCGCTCCGGGGCGAGGGTGAGCTGAGCAAGGCCCGCAGCTGCCACCCCGCGCCGTGCAGAGCGGAGTGGAGCGGCGGCCCCGGAGAACGCAAAGTTGCCAGTCTCAAGCGCAGACATGCCGGGCAGCGACACGGCGCTCACCGTGGACCGGACCTACTCGGACCCCGGCCGGCACCACCGCTGCAAGAGCCGGGTGAGGGCGCGCGCAGGGCGGCGCGGGGGTGCGAGTCTGTGTAGGGAGGGGCGAGGGTCGGGTCCGGGGACGCCGCGCCGCGGACCCCATCGTCGGCCTCTCCCTGCCGGGAAGGTCCGAAGAAACCTGCGGCCCGAGGACGTGGGGCCACCGTTGGAGTAGGAGGCTAACCAACCTATACTGCCACCCCGACTCCACGACGGTGTCGCCCCGCTCTCCTCCCCGCCAGGGAGCGCACGCTACCGGCACCCGGGACTCCCAGGGGTTGGCTCCCCGCACCGCCACCTGCGGGGCTCGGCAGTGCTTTTGCATGCCCGCTCCCCTGCCCCCCGACTCGCCGTCCTGACCCCCTGTACTGTGCGCTCCGGACGCGCTGCCGAGATCAAAAGTCTTGTCTCGGCGGGGAAGCTCCGGAGTTGGGAGCCATGTAGATCGGGCGCCTTCGCCACGGTTTGCAGAGTAATTTGCTGTTGCTGATTTTGGCTGTGAGCGAAAATAGCTCTTCTGAGCAAGCTGAGAAGACCGGCCGTGGAGGCCTTCAGTATCATGACTGAGGCCACAGCCCCAGCTCTGGGCCCTCCCGGGGAACACTTTTCCTTTTGGACAGCTCAAGTGTCCAGGAGGGACGTGAGGATCCCAAATCCCTTCTTCCCTTGGCTGATTAAAGTGCCATTTGAAACAGCACCTCCTCTCTCTGGCAGGCGGTACCTGGAGTTGTTCTGTGAGCCTTCCAACTTCTGGCTTATCCGGGGAACTGGGGATTTCGGTGTCAGCTTTCCTGTATAAAGTTCATAGAGATAGAACAGGCTTAATTTCTACCCTGCCACCTCTAAGATCCCTTGACCAGTAAATCGAAGTTGCGGCCATAAGTGACAGGCATGTGCAGGGGTCCCTTATATAGAATGTGGGTGTGCAGTCATAATTTGAAACAGAAGTGGTATGTTTACCTCGTTTCTCTTTTCACTTTACCGGCTCTTGATCAATTGAAGAAAATGATTTTTTTTTTTAGACACAAATTTAATGTATTTGGTGGAAGCACTCCTACATCGACCGACTTTTCCCCAGTTTCTTTTTCTTTCTTTCTTTCTTCTTCTTCTTCTTCTTCTTCTTCTTCTTCTTCTTCTTCTTCTTCTTCCTCTTCCTCTTCCTCTTCCTCCTCCTCTTCTTCTTTCAAGTTTCATAACAATGCGTTAGGAAAGTATTCCAAAAATTCTGTCTGGAAGAAAAGCATTAGAGCTTTGTTTACCTGTGGTCAAAAGTTTGGGAGGGGCGCGACTACTCCTGAACAGCGCTGACTGAAGGAAAAGTTCTTTCTCTGGGGTGGGGGTGGGGGGATAAAGTTAATATTGCGGCTCACAGGAGAAATTGTAATCTTACAATAATGTGAGAGCCTGGATTGTCACAACTCAGTGATCGCTGTAGGCAGCAGAGTTAGCACTGACTGAGGAGGGATGGTGAGACCTGACACACCGTCATGGGATGAGCTCTCCTGGCCTGTCAGGTGGAGGTGTGAATGCCAGTGCTCACACCTCAGGTGGGAAACGGAAAGATCAGCTGAACTGAAGACTGTAGTAGTTTTGGTCCACCACCTCACCCCACTCCACTGCACCCACACCTGTCTGTCCTCAGAAAGTGCCCAAGACCTCATATGAAGGGGAGTTGCTTATTTTCTTTAAAATCCTGCTTACCACATTGTACTTGATACATTATCAATTGGGAGATTGCGGATTTGTAAGTAAAATGTGCAGCGAAACTGAGTTAAGGGCCATAAGCTCTGGTTATTCTGTGTAATTAGCCCACCATGGGGCAGATAACCCTAGTGAGGACTAGAAGAAATCAGAGGGAGCAAGGGCTAGAGTTGAGTAGGCCCAGACCACAGTTCAATGCCCTCCGAGAGATCTAATGTAACCTCTGGACTGTCTGCTTTTAGTTTGTTGTTGGGATTGTTTTGTGTCGGGTTTTTTGTTTGTTTGTTTGGTTGGTTTTGAAACAAGGTTTCACTATGTAGCCCAAGCTGGCCTTGAATCCCTGATTCTCCTTTCTTAGCCTTCTGAGTGAATGCTGGAGTTACAGGCTCAGCCAGCCTGGCATTGCCTTGTGTTTGCTTTTGGTTTTTGGGGTTTGGACTTTTCCTGTGGATCTATCAAGGTATCAGGAGAGCCAGTACAGGAACTTTCCTCTAGTGGGGCTGGTGTAATTTCGCCTCCTTCCTTTAAGGCTGCAATAAGCTGGCTGTGATGAAGGCACAGCAAAAGCAATTTTGTTGTTGCAAGGAGTAACCTCCCATTAGGTGATCTAGCGGCTCCTTCGTGGCACTCAGTTTGTTGTAGCTATTAAAAAAAAAAAGCATTTTCCCCCAACACCTGGAAAAGTATGCTGTGCAAAAAGCAAACCACCAAATGGTATTAGAACTTAATTTCGTCATATGACTCTCTCATTGGAAAGAAAATAGGATTCCCCGTGGTCAGACTCATCTGGCAAACTAGGTTTCTTTTTAAGATGCAGACAATTACTAGGGCAGAAGTGCAGAGGGGACTAGCCTTACAGCAGTCCTCAGTTTCCCTCCCCCAGACACCTCGCTGATTGACAAATGGTCATTTAAAAGATTCGAAAATCAAGTCTTTTACTCACTGAGGTAACAGGGGAAATCTGCATCACTTTTGCTGGGTTTATTTAATCCTCTGAGACTAGATAGTAATGAAACAGAGGACCACTTTCATATTGCAGAGGTCTATTTTTACAGCCAAGTAGACTTACCTACATCCACCCTCACCCCCCCCACCCCCCGCCACCTCCCAACCCCCTCCCCCAACACACACACCTTAGCAAAAAATGTAAATGTAATTAAATGACATTTCTAGTTGTTGTCGCTAAGCTAAGGGAGTCATTCACATTTTAACACTTCATCTTTGTAAAAACTCCAAAACGATGCTTGCTACACCTTGACACACATAAATTCTCTCCACTTTAATAGAAAGAGCACACATAATGAGCGCCTGCATTTTTTTTTTCTTTATGCCCTCGATAGTCAGAGCCTATCACCAAAACCTATACTAATATAGCCAGTCTGTCTTCCACACCTTAACTGGTTCTTGTTAATTATGCATGAGTCCAGTTTTGCTTTGTTGTTTGCTTTCGTTAGTTGGTTCCCACTTTAAATGCTCCCTAATGCCACCTTTAGCCACTTGGGTGCAGCTGTGAACTGTTGGGGCTCCAGCTGCAGACATGGCTCCCAACTGGGCCATCACCAGAATGAGGCCCTAAATAACTTGTCTGAGACTTCAGTCCCTACTGGAGATGGCAGGGACCCCTATGGAACAGGCGGGGTCAGCCCATTCTTCACATTGTGAATTTGAATCTTAAATAAGAGGTTTTGGGGTTTTTAAAAAATTGACATTTATGTGGTTCAAACGTTAATGTTTTCATCTTCGCCTTTTCTTACTGTTACAGTGCCACTGCCACTTGGCATTACTCTCCTACTGTCCCCTGTTACACTGTCTACCACTTTCTCTGACATCTCTGTAGATGGTCCCTTAGCCACGTAGGACTTTCACCATTTCTCTTTTATCAAGCCTCCAAGGTAGGCCCAGGTTGTTTTTCCTACAGACTCATCTTCATTAAGCTTATCCCCCCCCCACCTCCCTGCCCTCCCATGTCCCCACCCCCACCCCGCCCCCAGTGTGGATCTGCTGTGTCACTTGGACCCGCTAGTTTCTTCTACACAGTAGGGGTGATGTAAGGAATGGATGCAACAGTGCCTATAAAATGAGAGGTGCATAATAAGATCCCAATAGGTGGCAAACTTACCTTGTTAGTTTATTTATATATTTATATAATGCCAGCGGGCAGTTCCTTAAGCTTGAAAATGAAATGACTCCCAATTTTGTGACAAACCCACTGAGCATCTTTTGCGCCCCAGCTGCGGTTCTGGGCATCAGGAAGAACATGATGGTAAGTTAGCAATCCCATCTCCGTGGTAGCTTGGTACCTGGTGAGCACATCTTACTTGTACTGTGGACCGTGGCGACGTAGAATTCTCTTTCACAGAAAGAATTGGTCAGAATAAATACAAAAATATCTGGCATCTAAAGTAAAACCTGTGTGGAGCCTGAAGGCCACTGTCACACACACTGAAGTGTTCTCTTTGACTGGGACCGTTCCCAGTGGGTGATGAGTAATGGCCAGAGGCTGTCAGGGAGAGGGAGGTGTTGTACCCCTTCCACAGTGGAGCTAGCAGCCGTGAGTTGATTGCTCGCTTGTCCCTGGGCAGGAAGTAGGACAGATAGAAACAGACTCAGGTAGGTGCTGCTGACCCAGGAAGCCTGGCGAGTTGAGTAGTTTGTAAGGACTGTTTTAAGCAGTGATTGGTTTCTTTCTCGAGGTCAGCAAAGAGATTGAATGTTGGTGAGTATCTCGAGTCAGAATCTGTTTTACGATAGGAGGGGCAGGTTGACTGTACAGTTGGGTGTTTTTTTGTTTTGTTTTGTTTTTAAGCTATGCTTTGCGAAGGTTCAGTGGCTCCACCCCTTCAGAGAAGACTGACTTGCTAGCCACCAGCAGCAGCTCACACATGCCTGTCACATCCGCTGTAGAACACCAAGACAGCTGCTACCACATTGGATCTCAAAATATGTTTTCCTTTAGACACTTCCTGAATTCCCAGAGCCAAAACCCAGAGTCCCAGATGAAAATTACCCACATCTCCAGGAGACTCTGCAGTGTTTTTAGCCTCGCTGTTTTCTTAATTGTGTTTTTGTGTTTTCAGTGGAGGGGGTGGTGGTGAGAGAAAAGGACGAGAGAGCTATGAATCACTGTCCTGTGAATCAGAATTAGGACTTTTCATTCCTTCTAAAAAGGAACATTGGGATAAATGATTTGCGCATCATCCAGCCACCGCATGGACGTGCAAGGGGTGCAAGGTAAAGGGAAACTGTACTTGTTGAGCACTTTTCTTCAATGAGGCAAAAAGGGCGTGCGTGGGAAGGATGTAGTAGCAACAGAAGCCAGTGCACAGCAGTCGCTTCGTAGACCCCAGAACTCACTAGTGTTCCCGTTACAAGCTCCCCCTAATCTCCCAACTGGAGCGTAGTCATAACCACTTCCCTGGTGGCCTCTGTGGTGAGTTCTGGAGAGCTGCTCTGTCCCGATAAACCAAATAAATGTGATAAGCAGCTTTGTCTTGATGGACCATTTGGCTGCTTTGTCAGGGAGAGATGTGTACAGCTCCTTCGGGGCACTTCCTCATTTGTGTGTTCTAGATCCTTCCAGCGTACGACTTTCTAGCCTTCTGTGCCTTGTCCTATATTCCAAGCAAGCTTTCAAAGGAGTGATATGGACTGGTAATTTGCCGACATTTTATGATGCCCAGGGTAAGAACTCTGTCTAGGAGTTTGGAGAAAATTTAAAGGGTATTAAGTAAGGTCATGGGTTGAAGATAATTAGAGCAGGACTAGAGATGGCTCAGAGGCTAAAAGCTCTGGCTGCTCTTCCAGAGGTCTCTTTCTGAGTCCCACTATCAGGCTCACAGCCATCTGGAAATCTAGTACCAGGGGATCTGATGCCCTCTTCTGGCTTCCAAGGGTACTGCACACACATGGTGCACAAACATGCAGGAAGACAAAACACCCCTACCAAATAAATAAACTTGTTTTTTTCAAGACAGGGTTTCCTGTCCTGGGCTTGCTTTGTAGACCAGACTGGCCTTGAACTCAAAGAGATCTACCTGCCTCTGCCTCCCTGAGTGCTGCTGGTATTAAATAACTTTTCTTTTTAATTAGGGAACTGTCTTTTAGCTTTTCGGTCTTCAGAGAGTATGCCACTGATGAGCATGGTAAAGGTGGTTGTTTCTGTAAGTGCTGAGTCCAGAAGGTGCCTGCAAATCTGTTTCCTGACTAGGATGAATGCTTACTCCTGTTCTCTGTGCCACACACTGGGTCACCAGGCAGTCTTCCAGGAAGTCCTTTGCAACAAGTCATCGCCTCTCATGCTTCCCTCAACACATTTTGGGGAAGCACAGGAGAGTGGTCCAGGCAACTGTTTCTAAAGTCTGCACCTTGGCTGAACCCCCATAGCATCCCCTTGGGCATGTGGCCCAAGTTAACTTTCTACAGAAGCTGCCAGGTGCTTACCATTGCATACAGTGGTGATGCAATGTGCCTCAGCAGCATTCGGTCCAACCCTGCTAGATGATCAGTGAACGCTAGGGTGGACACGCTAGGGTGGACACGCCTGACAGACGTATAGCTGACTGCCATTTCAGGGGCTGCCTTTGTGCGGAGGCCTCCAGTGTGATCGCCAGCATTTCGCACTCTCTGCAGAGGCCAGATCTTTCTAGTGATGGCGTCTGGAAATGCCTTGCATTCAATGTGGGTGCTCATGCCTCGGCTCTATGGATCTTTGAGGAGCTTGCTGGAGAGCAGTAGCAGTTGAGATGAACTGAGAAAACAGTAACCCAGGGGCCACACCTAGACCTTCATGGGATCCTTTACTTTGCTAGACAGATAGCCCATAGTCCTCATATGGTGCAGAGTTGGGAGTTTAGACTCTACGGGTCACCATGGTAGAGCTTGAAGAGAATACATACCATCATATATACATGCATACACGCATACACGCATACATACATACATACATACATACATACACATACATACACATATATGTTTTGGTGTTGGCCTTTGAACATAGGGCCTTCTATATGCCAAACATGTACTCGGCCATTGACCCACACAACCCCAGGCCCAGGAAGGGAATTTAGACATTAATTCCAGACCATTCTATTTGCAAAAACAAAAAAGTATGGCACTCAAACTATAACCAGTTAAATCATATAACTAATGCAGACTGACTGGGACTCAGCATTTCCCATCTATGGCCTTAACAGGGAATCCCTTAAAAAATAATTGCTTTAAAATTTTGTATAAATACATTATAAATGTATGTTAAATGTGTATTTTAAATCAAGTATATATATATTTTTAAACATATACTACATATACTGCTGGACTTGAGCTCAAGGCCCTACCAAGTTAATTGCTGAATTCTGTAGGAAGATTATCTTAGTTAAACTAGAGAGAATGAAGATAAGATTATTTCTGGTGGAGAAGCTTGGGAAGTGGCTCACTGGGGTAAGAACGCTTGCTGTGAAAACAAAAGGACCTGGGTTTAATTCAGGTTAATAACCCGTGTAAAAGCTGGGCATGGCTTAGAATGCCTACAGCTCTAGAGTTCTAGAGCAGAGGCGGGCAGACCCTGATGACAGCTCACTTGTCAGCCAGCCTGGGTGTTAGGAAACAGCAAGCTTCATGCTCAGTGAGAGACTTTGTCTTTAAAAAAAAAAAAAAAGTAGGAGTAAGGGCTGATAAGATGGCTCAGTGGGTAAAGGTGCCTGCTGCCAAGTCTGATGACCCGAGTTCAATCCCTGACACCTCCACGGTGAAAGGAGGTTGTCTTCTGACCTTTATGTATTGCTGGGGCACACACATGCCCTCCCCCAAATAAATACAAATAGATGTAAAACCAAAGGAAAGCATGAGGCAGAGAACGATAAGGGATGCTGTCTGATGCCTCCCTCTGTTCTTTATAAGGGCGCACCCCCTCACCCCCACACATACATGAGCGTATGCCTTGCCACCAGCGCAATTCCTTTCAGTGAATTGAATGGACGTAAAATGGAGGGGCTTTTCTAGGTAATAGCCTGTAATGTATTGGAGTGACTTAGCGTTAGGCCAGTGTCCTTCTGAGTTTATTTGCAGGTTTGTGGGGAAGGTGGAAGAGAAGCTTGCAGCAAATGTATAAAGCCGAGATGCTGGCTATACTGGATTCTTGCCACATGCACACGTGGTTGGGGGACAGGCGGGGGGGCGGGGGGGGGCTTTTCCGCATCTTTGTGTTTTCAGTATAAAGTTTTGTGAAATGAGCTCATCCCCACCTTGGCCTTTTGCCAGCTGGGACAGGAAGCAGGGATGATGCATCATGCATTCTGCAGGCAAGCAGCTTGAGATCCCCCTGCCCCCCTCACCCCCACCCCTACTACTGTCACCTCTGAAGCATTTGGTTCTGTGAACCCCCCATCCAGAGACCTTTCTAGCACCTCCTGGGTTCAGTGCACAGACTCAATGTCCGGTACCTGGAATGCTTCAGACCAGATGTGGTTCAGATTTTGAATTTTCTTGGCATCCTGGGGTAGTCATGTATACGTCATAAAATACCTTTGGTTTGGCACCCAAGTCTAAGCTTGAAATCCATTAAGGTTTCACATACACCTGTGTACATTGCCCGAAGATCATTTTATGTCTTGTTTTGTGTGCCCGTGTTTTGATCGTAGCCTGTCACATAATGCTCAGGTGTGGCACTTTCTGCTTGTTACATCATGTTGGAATTCAGAACTAAGACGTTGGACTAGTTTGAGCTTTTGATGAAGAACATTTAACCTGCATATAACTTTTTTACAGCCAAGTCTTATTAACCTCAACCCAATACCTCCCTCTGGTTCTTGGCTAAGGAATGCGTCACCTACTTCTCTGCAGGGGTGGGGGTTGGACAGAGCATTTAAGAGATGGCAGCTAAGAGATGGTACATGTAGTGTCCGTCCCCAGTGACCCCGTAAAGGAGAATCTGTGTGACTTCAGCCATGTACACTGACTTGACCCTCACCTGGAGTAAAGCTTGCCTTCCGCTGCCTAGCACCAGGCAGTTCTACCTAAGTGCTACACCTAGCTGTGCCTCAAAGTCTGTATGTCAGATGTATTTCTCTCACGTCCTCTCCGCCAGCCCCCAAGCCACATTCCTGGCACACTTTCTCAGCCACTCACTCCCTTCCCCACAAGATCAGAGATCCACTTCCTTTGTTTTGGTTTGGTTTGGTTTTCTTTTTCGAGACAAGTTTTCTCTGTGTAGCCTTGGCTGTCCCGGACTCACTTTTTGTAGACCAGGGCTGGCCTCGCTACCTTCATCTTCATTGTCTGTGACGTCACTCTCCCAGCAGGTTTCCAGCGTCAAGGAACAAAGTGATTGATGGTTGAGAATATGGGCTTGAATGTCACCTCTCCCTACCAGCTGTGCGAGCAAGCGCCGGGCGTGGTATTAGGGAACTTTGACAGGTACCATGTCGGTTGAGTCATCACGGTCTACCACAGAGTTCCCAGACTTCAGCCATTCCTGCCCCACCCACACCCAGCTTGATGCCACCCGAGCTATTATTTACTTAATATCTCTAAATCAGCTCACTCTTTAAAACTTAAGTTTATTTTTAAAATAATCAGCAAGACTGTGCGCTAGCTAGGTGTTGTCTGAACTCTGAGGCCTGCAGTCCAAGAGTGAGTGAAGAGCAAATGCTGGGAGTCTCCACCCTGCCTTTCTCCTGGACTGGACC
The DNA here is from genome assembly GCF_964271855.1 of Acomys minous. NCBI lineage: Eukaryota > Metazoa > Chordata > Mammalia > Rodentia > Muridae > Acomys > Acomys minous. The sequence continues at coordinate 97,456,416 of NC_140490.1, forward strand.
AGCTGGATTGGGTTGAGGCTTGAGACGAGAAACCGCCTCACTCTGGCCCTGTTATTTAATGCTTTTGTCATAAGGCCTTCTGAAGGGATTCGGAATCATCAAGGAAAGCACTGGTTTCGGTGCAGCCGGCCCCTGCCTCCCACTTTGAAATACTAAATGGACATACGGCCTAGAAGATGCTTAGAAGCACGGTTCCCAGGCTTTGCCCAGTAAGAAACTCAAATCCAAATCTCAGTGGAATGTAATAACATATTACTTCGGTTTGCTTGTTTGTTTTCTTTTTCCCTCTGGCCTTGTTTTGATTACATGTTTGTGCGTACATTTGTTTGTATTACGTACACAGACCATCAATAGTTCAATAAGTTTTTTGGTTTTTTTTGACTCTACAGTGGTATAAAAGCATACCTAAATAACTATTCTGGGTTCTTTCTTAGTACAGTACCCAGTAGATTACACAAGCTGTTCAGCACTCCCTTTTACCATGGGTTTTCCTGAGACCAGCCTCCCTCGCTGTAGGCTATTGTGAACATCCTGAGCCTGTTCAAGGTCACCAAGGTCGAGCTATGTTCTGTATGGTCAGTGCACTTTTCTACTTGCATTGTTTTCATCTTACACTGTGGCTCTCTGGAGGGGACCCAGTGCACTGTGGTTGGTAGTTTACCTCTGTGGACGTGAGGCAAAATGTCAGCAACATCCTAAGTTTGGGTCCTATGGTGTGCAGATGGCTTTCGTATTGTCCTGAAGTTGAAACCGTACATCAAACCATCATAATTCAGAAACTTCTACGTGCATGCTTTCTGTGATGCACCTCAAATCCTTTGGATACCAAACAAGGTATAGACAAATCGCTCTAAGTGAACCCAAATGTTGCTTGGGCTGAACAGGTGTCCACTGTGGTAGGTGGACGGCAGCCTGCCTGGGTGGGCATCCTTAAAGGATGTTGGGAGTGAGCTGTGCCCACTCCAGGTGGTGTGTATCTGCATTGTGTTCTCTTCAGTCTTCTAGTGACCCGAGAGAAACTGAGGCAGACACAGAGCTCTTAGAACATACAGGTCTTCAGGATGTTGAGAGAACATACCCAGATAGTGGGGCGAGAGGAAATTCTAAGTTGTGTGGGATTGTTTTGAAGTAATAGTGAACATAATTATGCTGTGTGTGCTGACTTGGAATATGAGGTGGTTGAATGGTGCCTGGAGCTGCATCCTCTGACAGGAGTGTTGTCCAAAAATCACACCTCAACTGAAAGCCATGCTGTAGAACCTAGGATATTTAATTTCGGTGTTTGCAACTGTGCGTGGGGTCAGAAGTCCCTCCGTCTTCTTTGTAAATCTATTATGATCGTCATGAAGGCCCAAAGTTGACTTTAGATAGTCAGCAATGTACTATTTTAATCTCACTAATTGGAACAGGTGGCCTCTGTTTGCGACTGAATCACTGGTTGGCGTGGATCTTCATTTATCTGACAGTCTGAGGCCCATTCAGTATGAGCTGATGACTGTTTTGGCATCAGGCAAAGGGCTTGTGAGCCCAGTGGGTGGGTGGGTGGCGGGGTAAAAAGCAACAGGGGACTCTGAGGAGAGTGAAGAAATGCAACAGCTGCATTCATTTCAGGGCCTCAGTGCAGTACCAGCAGAGGGCCGTGGCTCAGTGTGGCATGGCCAGGTGCTGGGGCAGGTGCTGGGCCAGGTGCTCGCACATGTCCTGAATGAGGAGAAGTTCCGTGGTGCTGCCTATGACTCTCTCAGGAGGACCTTGTGTTGGCCTTGTGTTTTCCTGAGTGTCGGTCCTGTCCCAGCTTAGGGAAGGGGCATGCCCTGGGTGACTCTGAGTCATCTGACTACAGGAGCTTGGGCAAAAACACCTTAAGACACATCTAATGACAGCAGAGCTGACCTGAGATTAGGAACTTTTGCAACTGTATTTATCTTTACAGTAAGTATATAGTGCATTCACCTCCGTGATAAAACACCTGACATTGACAACATAAACAAAGGGAAGATGGGTTCTGCTTGCTTTGAGAAGTCCCAGCCTGTAGTCTTTGGTTCCATGGATTCTGGGTTTGTGGTGAGGCGGAACATCACGGTGGTGGCACTGTGTGGTGCAGTGCTTACTTAATGGCGGGCAAAAAGCAGAAATGGAAGGAACGCCAGGGACCAGTGACAACCTCTAAGAAATACACTCCCGGCAACTTAATGGCTCCAGGTAGCCCTGTCCTCCAAAAGCAGTGGCTCTCAACCTTTTCACAGGGGTCATCTAAGACTATCGAAAAACTCAGATATTTACATTACAGATCATAACAGTAGCAAAATTAGAGTTGGGAAATAGCAACACAATTAATTATATGGTTGGGGGTCACCACGAGTTGAGGAACTGGATTAAAAGGTCATAGCATTAGGAAGGTTGAAAACCACTGCTCTAAACATTCCAGAATATTCCCTAATAGTCCAACCCACTAGGATGCCAAGCTTGGATCTAAATATGAGGGAACACTAGACTGTGGTGATGTGTGTTTATAGTGTCTCCTCAGTGTGTGAGCACGGAATCCCAGGTTCTTAACCCGGTACCCAGATTCTCTCAGATAACTTTAGTCCTTCACTCAGGCAAGCACTTGACCTGATTTCCTCTTGTAGTGGCCGACCAGCTCCCCTGATGCTGTGGACACCCATCCCGTACTCTCTAGGCACGTGGTTTCCTCCTCGTCCCCTAGGCACGTGGTTTCCTCCTCGTCCCCTGGTCAAGGAGCCTGGAACACGGAGGAGACTTGGTAAATGTTGAGTGGCCACGTTCAAGTGGTGTGCTGAGGGACGGCAAGATGGGCCTGGAAAGGCTGAGAAGCATTCCCTGCTCTCAGTCTATATCCGTGCAGATGACCTGGCCTTGATTCAGCTGCTACATGGGACGCCAGTTGTGAGCTTTTCCCAAGCTATGCTTAACCTTCTCTGTCTGGAAACACTGTATCGCTTCCAGCCTTGGACGATTTGCTATGCCAGCAACTTGCCGGTGCGCCTGTGACGGATACGCTAGGAGCTAAGTCCCTGAATGCGGTTTGAGACAAAGGGCACCTTCCCTGTAGCTTACGATCCCACCACCCTGAACACGCAGCGCTTTTGCTGTGCAGAACACTAGGAGCCAGAAGTGCGCAGGAACAACCCGGCACTGGTTTAAAGACCTGCCAGAAACGAATTAGTGAGCGGCAGCTCATGTCCTCCAAATACTGGGTTTTCTCAGGGATTTGGTTTCTACTGGTAATGCTAGGCGAACCTGGTAGCTCGTTTTAATTCATGTTTCCCTGTTGCAAATGAGGTGGCTCATGTGTGAACAGCAGGGGCATCCCTCCCTCTCCCCCAACCCCTCAGCCAGTTTCTCCTGCTGGTTAAATCTCACAGAACTAGATAGCACAACAGGTTGATTGTGTCTTCGTAAGACTCCCAGCAAGCACTTGTCTGTTTATCTGTTCTGGCCATGTACACAGACCTCTCCTAGGCAAGATTTGCCGGGAGTCCTTTATCTATTAAAGAAGTGGCGGGGCAGGACACTTGTGTTTCCCTGGTCTGGTCATTCCCGATTATGTTGCTTTCTCTTACTATGTAACAGTTGCAAATGAGCTCTGCTTTGTTTCACGGTCGTGTCATCCCCCCGCCCCCCCCCTCGCAGTGTTCCAAGTCCAGGTGCACCACAACCACATCCTCCACTCAGAGTTACATCAGCCTGAAATCAAAACGTCAGCAAGGACCCAAGTCTCAGAGGAGACTGCACGCACATATCCTTCTGCAAGCTCTCCGGTTGCATGAAGATTTATGCTTCTTGCCACTGAACGGCAGAGGCCCCCAGGGGCTGCCCACCGTTCCCTGTGGCATGGCCCTTTCACATCCTGGCAGCTCGCTTCTCCAAGACAGACCTACACGGTCTCCATTGCACTATCTCCGTTACCTCTAGACCCTCTTTTGGAGTTCACCTGACTTGGCCAGGCCCAACATGTATGATACTTTGATGAAAGTCAACTGATGAGGAGCCTTAGTCATGTCTGACGAATCCCTTCCCCTTTGCCATAGAGGATGGCCTAGGCCTGGGAGTGAAGTCCCATCCTGTCCTCAGGGCTTGCTGGCATCCAGGGTGGCGAGGACCACATCCTGGAAACCGTCTTAGAATTCTGCTAATCATGCTGGCTTGTGTTCTGCACGGGGACGAGAGGTGCATAGAGCTAGCAGATAGAACCCAGTGGGTAGTAGCAGCCGGCTTTGCCACGCCACCATGCGGAAGCCTGTGGCTTGGAGGCTCGTGCCCTTCTTAGAGTAACCTTTGTTCTCTGCAAGCCGAGGGTAATCACGCCCTCCTGGTGCACTCTATGGTTTTTGATTCCTGCATTTGGGTTTTGGAGCCAGGTAGAATCACTCGGCAGCTTTTCAAATGTTCTTGCTCTATTTTTTTTTTTTTTTTTTTGCATAGTTACCTGTTTTTAAAAATATACTGCTTCCCATATGGACTGAACTTTATGATTTTATCTTAAAAAAAAAAACCAACAACCTTTTCTGAGAGTTTCAAAACTAATGAAGTCAGCTGCATGTAATTTTGATGCATTTCTTTCTGGCTCTTTGTCCCCCCAACCTTCTCCCCAGAGGCGATGAAATGAACATTCTGAGAACTCTGGCTCGTACAGTTAGAAAATTTTAGGCAGGGATTCATGTGTGCATGTGTGTGCATGTGCGTGCATGCGTGCGTATCGCCTCTCAGGTGGATCAGATGACTTGGTTCCTGCCAAAAGTTCCTGCTGTGCAAGTCTGCCAGCCTGAATTGAATCCCTGGAGCCCACAGTGGGAAGAAACAACGAAGCCTTGAAAGTTATCCTCTGACCTGCAAACACACACAGGTGACAAGACAAAAAAATGGCTTCTCACCAAGGGTAATGCTTTTCTCGTTGCTCTGATAAAATACATGATAGGGCCAAGGTATAGTAGCATGTTCCTGTCATCCCAGCATTGGAGATGCAGAGGCAGGAGATTAACTGCCAGCTTGAAGTCAACCTGATCCATATAGCAAGTTTCAGTCCAACCAGGGCTACATGGTAAGACCTTGTTCCTCATGTAGAGCAAACTTGGTAAAAAAGCAGTTTAAAAGAGTAAGAATTTATAGTGGCTCGTGTTTTGAGAGGGGAGTCTGTCATGGCGGGGAAGGCATGGCTGCAGGAGCAGCTTAGTCTGTGGCAGAAGCGTGAGGCAGCAGCTTTCTAGGGTCATAAACCAGAAAGCAGAGAGCTTGGGCTAGAAGCAGAGCTGCCTCTCAGGGATCCATTCACTTCCCACCACCACGTAAAGGTTCCACAGCCTCCCAAAACAGCGCCACCAGCTGGTGACCTAGTGTTCAAGCGCGAGCCTGTGAGGTCATGTCACGTCCAAACCATAACAAGTTTATTAAGCGTTTGAAGACATTACAGGGTTTCAGATCTTGGAGGTAATATGCTATTTCTTACCTTGATCTACTTTTTGGTTCCCCTGCATTTGGTTCAGTGTAACTAAATACTTAGGAGTTGCTGAGGCACCTGTAATCATCTTTGGGCTGTCTGCCTCCCTTTATCTCTGCGTCTGACACACAGGCAGGTTGAAACTGTTGCCTATGCCCAGAAACTACTGTTTACATTTCATAACGTGACCCAGGAGCATAGTCAGGGTGGAGCGAGTGTTTTTGTTGTGTGCACTTTCATCTGGGAAAGGTGCTGGGCTTGCCAAAGCCCCCTTATTACCCAATCACCATATGGTAGTGGCTGTATAAAGCAGAGCAAAGCCTTTCTCATGTGCTGGACAGGCAAGGGACCTCACTGAACTGGTGCAGCAAGAGCCTTCCTTCCTTTGGGTGCTCCCAGGAACAGCTCTTTCTCACCCTCCCTGTCAATCTCTAGCATCTGCAAATGCCCTGCTGACTGGGTGGGTGGGTGGGCAGGAGACCCTAATCTGACCAACTCCGAGAAAGAAAACAAATGAAAATTAATATGTGTCCTCTTGCCTTTCTTTAGGTTAGCCATCTTAAAATAATTCATGTGTTTGGGGTGATTTTTGACGGCGACAGGTTGGTAAATGGTACAACCCAGTTGAAAGATAAAGCAACTACTTCTGAATACAAAATCTATTTCGTTTTCTCACACTTGGAGCATCTCAGAAATCTCAGACATTTTGTCAGTAGACGCTACTCCTAACTAATTGCTCCTCAGTTTATTTACACAACAGCCCAAGATAAGCCTGACATTTTTCTAAGGGCAGCTAACTTATTAAACTCTCCTCGGATTTTAATTCTCTGGCGTTTATGATTGCTTTGCCTGTGGCATTTAATTTAAGGTTGAAGTTAACGCCCTGTGGATGTAAATGCAGTGGCATCAGATTCTAGAATTCTGAGGGAGTGAAGTGGATCATCAGAAATAGCAGCTATTTGTACAGAAGGAAAAGGGGGATCTGAGTCTGACGAGGCACGTATCAAACTGTCAACCCAGCGGTTTCCATTGAATGGTGGCTTGACAGAGTTCTTCATGGTAACTAAATCCTTCAGCGGTCTTTGTGTGGTGCTAGTGGGGTATTTGGGAAAAACAAAACAAAACATAAGATCCCTATGTCCCTACCTCTGGCTGAACCTTGGACAATCTCTTTCCTTGTTTGCATCAGATTCTAGTTACTAATGGCCCCAGGTGCAGCTGTGTGGGCGTGGCCTCCTTCCGGACTCCCTTCCCGGTCTCCATCCCTCAGGCTGTTCTGTATAGCCCTCCCGCTTGCTTTTGTACATTGGACAGATTAATAACCAATGAACTGTGTTTGTATCGTACTATTTTTTTTCACATGAATAGTATCTCTTGAAACTTGTTCTTTTTCAACCTCATGGTTTTTTGTGACTTTCCCCCACCCTCCCCCTCCCTCCCCTTTTAAACTGCTGTGCCTTATTTTACTATACAGAGCAAAAGGGGAGCAGAGCATGTGCAGGGCAGTTCTAATGGTGAATGGGGAGGTTGGTTCTGAGGTTTTTGTCTGTAGGGGAGAGTGTCTCTGGAGAATATGCCTCAGAGGAAAAAGAATGTCTTCAACCTTACTGTCTGTTCCTGTGGGCTTTTTATAATTACATTTATTTATTGGAGTTGGGGCGGGGTCATTGTGTGGAAGTCAGAGGACTCCTCCTCCTCTATCCCGTCGGTCCCAAGGATCGAACTCAGATCATCAGGCTTGGCCGCAAGCACCTTTATCCACTGAGCCATCTTGCCATTTCACCATCTATTCTTTAATCAGTGATATTTACTTGTTCGTTTTGTTTGTTTGTTGAGATAGGATCTCGCCGTGTAGCCCTGGCTAGCCTGGAACTTGCTTTGTAGGCCAGGCTGGCCTCGAGGTTACAGGGGTCCACCTGCCTCCGCCTCCTCAGTGCTTTGTTAGGAAAATACAGCAAAGGCCCAAGAAGACAAGAAAACGCAGGGACTTTCACTACCCAGCAGGCACCAGGGCTTACAACCAGGTTCCTGCGTGCGTGTTCTTGGGAAGTCCTGCCCATTGGGTAGAAGTAAAGGCAGCTTGAGATGATCAAAGTGGGGTCCAGTTGCAGCCTTTCCACCTAACAGTGCGACCTTGGCCGTGACATTTTACCCCTATTTGAGTTTCAGGTCTTCATCCATGACATGGGTATCATGGTACCTACATGGCATTGCCGTCAGAAGGGCCTTAACCCACACGAAGCCTTTCCTGCCACCGATGTAGAAATATTTACTGACACGTCGGGAGGTGGTGCTTTGAGATTGACCGGAAAAGGTGACAAGGCGCCTATACAGTATTACTTGTGCTTATAAAGATGGCACCTGCAAACAGGATGTTCTTAGTGAAGCTGGCTTAGATAAGTCAGTGTTCGGTGCCAGCAGTGCAGTGCGGCTGTGTCCTTTCTGAATGGCATTTTGAGCAAAGGGTCACTGGGGATGTAGCCCTTGACCTTGCTGTGCATTTAGAGGAGCAGCCTGCGTTGCTGAGAAGAAATCACATCTGTGATGCTGTAGCTGCCTGAGGGATACCTCAGATTCCACACCATAGCTAGAAGTTCTTAGTTGTAGGCAACCCAGGATTATCTCCCCCAAAGTAGAACTCTAGAATTTTCCTCTGGTATAATCATCATCATCATCATCACCATCATCATCACCGTCACTGTTATTTTGTATTTGCACTCATGGGTATTTTGCCTGCATGTATGTCTGTGTACCACATACGTGCTGAATGCCAGCAGAGACCAGAAGATGCCATCAGATCCCTTGGAAGTAGAGTCACAGATGGTTGTGAGCCGCCATGTGAGCGCTGGGAATCAAACCCGGGTCCTCTGGAAGAGATCCAGGAGCCAGCTCTCTTCATCCCAGACAGGGTGTCCAGTCCGGTATCAGTTCCTTGTCCTGGAGCTCCCATCATTGTCGGCAGAACATGCGTGAGGCCTGAGATCATCCTTGACAGAGCTGGGGCAACAGGGCTGTGGGTTAATGCTGTTGCTGCAGGCGGCAGAGACTGTTCTCTGTGGAGCCCTGGTTTCACGTGACCCTCCTCTGGGTGGTCAGAGAGGCCATGGGTCAGAGAAGTGGGGTCCACAGTTAAGACTCACCTTCCCATCATCCCAGCACAGCCTTCTTTGTAGGGGTGTCTCTTGTGGTTTGTGGACATTTGGGGGGGGCGGGGAGGACAGATGGTACTAGTTTCTCAAGGCTCCGGTAACCTCTGATTAGCTGTTCCGTATGTGTTCTGTCTATGTGTACATCTGCGTTGTTGTTGTTTTGTTTTTGTTTTTATAGCCTTGTGCAAAGGGAATGCTAAATCGCGGGTATCACAGATAGGTTCTTTGACTTGACTCAGATGGAAGAAGGATGCTGCTGGAAGGGAGGAGCGGAGATGCTAATTGTCATGGCAACCAGCAGGTTTTTATAGTGGAACACTGCCTTTGTAACCCAAATCCGTCACCTTTTCACTAACTACTGAAAACAGACTGATGCAAACTCAAGAAATTATAGAACCATCTTGCCGTAGGATTTTGTTTGCTCTTTGGAGCAGTCCTACAGTGATTTCAGTGTCCCCTAGAATTTCAGGATAGAAAGGCTCATTGATTTACATACCTAGAACTTTCCTAAAGTTAGGTGCCTGTGACTCGCCCATTGCCATGATGTCATTACACTGAGTAATCCCGCCCCTCAAGTCTGCTCCATAGGGGGCAGACATCATGTGTTCTGTAACACAGGCTCCTTGCTGGAAAAGTGTTCCATTTGTAAGCTGTTTGTTTGTTGTTTTCTTTGTTTTGCTGGCTGACCTTACACAGTGTTGTGTCTCCACCATCCGCGAGGCCAAGATGCCTAAGGATGCCTCACTCCTGTCAGGCACTGCGTAGGCAAGTTCAGAGCTGCTGGTAGCCGCCTGAGAGCTGCTAGAAAACGGGACCATGGGAGCGCCTTTGGGAGCTATGGTGAGGTTTTTAGGTATATATACATAGATAGACAGATAGATAGATAGATAGATAGATAGATAGATAGATGGATGGGTATGACATGGTGAAATACACTAATCTGTACAATTGTTATATAGTGTGATGGTTTGAATGAGAATGACCCGCCCCCGCCCCTAGACTCATATTTGAACACTTAGGCCCCAGTTAGTTGAACTGTTTGGGAAGGGTTAGTGGGTGTAGCCTTGTTGGAGGACATGTCTCACTAGGGGATGGGGCTTTGAGGTTTCAGAAGCCCACCCATTCCCAGTTCTCTCTCTGCCGAATACTGTGGACCAGGATGTAAGCTCTCAGCTACCGCTCCAGTGCCGTGCCTGCCTGCCTGCTGCCGTGCTCCCCACTGTGATGGTCAGAGATCCTGACCTTCCGCAACTATAAGCCCCCAGTAAACCTTTTTGTCATTTGCCTTGGTTATGGTGTCTCCTCACAGCAATAGAAAAGTGACTAAGACACATAGTAATGTTTTAAAATCCACATGAAGGGAGAGAGATAGAAAGGACCACTAGGTTGGGTTGTTCTTTTCTTACCCTAGGGTCTTGACCTATGGATTTTTTTCCCCCAAACCCATGCCTGGAGCTTTTTTGTTCTGGGACTGTTGACCCTAATAAAAGAGAAGATGATAGGGGCCTGTCCTTTGGTACTGAAGTTGAGATCGGTGGCAGCCATGTGCCCCTAGCATGTGCCACAGAATAGTGTTCTTCATGGCACTGACTTGAAGGACGAACTCCTTTGAGCCCCTTAAGACGGCTTCTTCCTGCTCTCCACAACCTGTTGTCTCCTGGCTTTCCCCGGCCCCCAAGGCACGAGCAAAGTGTATGGAAGCGACAGGCTCAAGTTCCTCCACATAGTCCAGGAACGGGCTGTCAGCTCTGGGAGTCTCACTTAACACATTGATTTCCCAATTATGCATCTGTCCCCACGTGATACGATAGGCGTTCTGAGTGACAAAGACCTTGCTGTCATCTGGTGTTTGTTTCCAGTCGTCTGAGGCAAACAAACCAGACCCACAGGTAAAATCCATAAATGTTCAACGGTGGTAATGCAGCAGTAAAAAAAATAAAAACAATACAGATCTTAGCGAGGTATGAGTGAGGATAACGAGGAGCAGTTTAAAATAAGAGATTCCAGGAAAGCTTTTCTTAGAGAAGCCCCGTAGGAGCTCTGAGCAGGAGCAGTGTCCCTGGATAGAGCAAGTACTGATGCTGTGAGATGGCTGCTTCCTATGTATGGTCCAGGCCCAGGAGGAGGCATCGTAGCTGGAGCCAGGTGGGCAGTGAGTTGAGCAGAGCGACCTGGGACCCGCGAAGTTGTGGGGAAGCCAGTTCTTGACTCCACGTTTTGCAAGCGCGTCTTTGGGTGCTGGGTCGCGGAGGTTTGTAGGTGGACCCCGCCAGCCCAGTGGGGAGTGGTTATAGTGGCTCAGACTAGAGTGGCAGGTGGGGAGATGGCGAGTGGTCGGACCCCAGCCTAGGTTAGAGCCCTTAGTCAGTGTGCACAGTTCCGCACTGCCCAGCTTTTCAGTCCCAGCACCTCTTACGACTGTGTGGAAACATCTTGTGTGCCCATTTAGAGCATCAGACTCCTCAAGAAAGAGAGAGCCAGCTCCTCATACGGATGTGGAAGGCTCGCGTAAGCTGATGTGCGCAAAGGCCCTTCCCTGGAGCCCGTTCCTAACTCCCAGCTGGCGTGGGTGCCCCTCCATCCAGCCCGTGCCAACCTACCCTGAGCTTCCCCAGCCTTTGAAAAAATGATTTCCTTCCCTCAACCCCGGAGCAGGAGAGACTACGCCCTCCAGTGCAAAAGAGATATGTGATGCATGGAAAATGGGAGGGAGCGAGAAAGAAAGGAACACATACATTAAGAATTTCACACACAGATATTAGTATAATATTTGAGTTCACGCCTTTCAACAAGCCAGCAAGGTTTACCTTCCCCGAGTTCAGTGTTTAGACACAGCAAGCGATCAGTTAGGGCTCTGGCTACGGTTTTTATTTAAATAAGTCTAATTAGGGAAGGCATGTACTCTTATTTCCATATTTTACATTTTATCTTCTCTCTGCTTTTGGCTCGTAGAAAATGTTTGTTCAAAGATGCTAATTGGTGGTTTTGCTTAGGTCTGCCTTAAGAATAAGTGAGTTTCTTGTTGCTGTTGTTGTTAGAGCAGATTTCATTAACTTTCTAAGGAAAACTTCCCTCCATCCTTTTATGATGATGTTTTTAAACAAATTAAATGCATACAACAGTAATCACTTAAGTCACAAATTGATATGGCCTGTGGTGCGGGTCAGCGCTCCCAAAGGCAGTGGCCACTCTACAGCACTTCGGTGCGCTTGCATGTTAATGCGGTGTCCGCAGAGGATGGAAGGAGGGCATCAGGTCTCCTGGGTCTGTAGTTACACGCAGTTGTAGGGCCCGGATGTGGGAATTGAACCCCGGTCTCCTGGAAGGATGGCAAGTGCTTTTAACTGCTGAGCCATCTCTCAAGCACCTTCTGCTGAGTTGAAATGCTTCTGTTACCCACTGGCTGATGGGAAGTGTCAATACTAGCATAGCTTTCCTCTGTCAAAAAGTTTCTGCCGGTGACACCTTTGTTCACTGTGAAACAGTTTGATCTTCATGGCCACTGCTGTGTTCTTTATAGCTGAAGCTGGTTTTATAGGTCGAACGTTCCCCCAAAACATCTGTCGCTATCCAGACCTCCAGTGTCTCACAACGGGGCCTTATTTGGATGCAAAGTCTTTATAGAGTAGCCAAGTAAAAACAGGGTTTGTAGAGTAGACCAGAATCCAGTATCACTGATGTCCTTATAAAACGGGTAAATTTGGACACAGAGTCAGTCATGCCTCTTCTAGGGACCATGGTGCAGAGATCAGCCCATGAAGGCAAAGGGTTTGGGCAATGCGTCTGTGCGCCGGCTGTGGAATAAATGCCTGAGATGCCGTGAGGGGAGGCATGGGATGATCAGTCTCTGGTGACTTCAGAGGCACTCAACCCTCCCCACTCTTTCATCCCGGGTCCAGCCTCCAGCACAGTGAGAAAAGGAATTTCTGCTTATTTAAACCACGGAATTTGTGGAACTTTGTTACAGTAGCTCCAGGAAATGGATACGGTCAACTACAGTGATTCCTTGTTTTAATTAATTAATTTTTTTTTTATTGTGTGTACATGATTCACATACTGGGGAGGTGTTTGTGCCATAGCACACTGTGGCAGGGGTCAGAGGACAACTTTATGTAGTCAGTGCTCTTCTTCTACCTTTATGTGGATTCTGGGGACCAAACTAGGTGACATGTTATAACGGCTGTGATTCAAACACCTTTACTTGCTGAGCTACCTCACTGACCCAGGGTTTTCCTTATTGACCCACATGAGCTAAAGGCTTAGCAGTACCTGGCCCCACTACAGGTAGAAATGCAAGCACCCCGATAGCCTGGGCAGTTCTTGGTTAGCAGACGGCTCTTGGTGGCCCCTCTACTGTAGTTGTATTAGCTGCCTTCTAAGCAAATGCAGCACTTTAAGTTGCTTGTAGCAAATTCATGGAACCCCAGGAATATGTGTCAGGGTGACTCCAGTTTGCAAAATACTAGCATAGTATGAAGAAAGCAGTTTAAGGCTGGTGAGATGGTAAAGGTGGCTGCTGCCAAGTCTCATGATCTGAGTTCAATTCCCAGATTCCCACACTTGGAAGTAGAGAACTGAATCTTGCAAATTGTCCTGTGACCTCCACATGAGTTGCATGGAGAGCACACCCACATACATTTGCACATATTTGTGTGTGTGTGTGTGTGTGTGTGTATACACATACAGACACACACAAAAAAATGTAAAAAAAAAAATGTCTAATCTTGGATTCATTGAGAGAGAGGAGGAAAAGGGAGAGATGCAGCTTACACTATGGATGTGAGTTCAAATCCAGTTTTTATGGGACTCCAGAAGGCAAAGCAGCCCGTGTAGGGTGAGGCAATCTTACAAGTTAGGTTGTTTGTGTGGGGCAACTAGGAGTAGAGTTGCTAGGCCTTGTGGTAATGCTGTGTTTCACCCTTCGAGGAACAGCCAGGGTTTTCCAGAGTGGTTGCACCGAGGTACATTCCTGCGAGCAGTACACGCAGCTTCCAGTTTTCCCATGCGCTCGCCGTCACTCTCTGTCTCTTTTGTATCTCTGCTGAGTAGCGTCTCGTGGCAATTTCATGTTGAATTACAACTTTTCTTTCCATGAAAATTGGTGGCATAGTCAATATCCACGTTGCTAGGTAAACTACCCTTAACTCAGAGGCTGTGTAATTAGCAATCTCACTACAGTTGCACACACTGTGCCATCTTAGACAAGCGGGCAGGACATTTGCTCATGACTTTCCCAACGGGGCAGCCGCTGCTTTGTGAGTATGATAGTAAGACGTATACACATCTCACCGCCGTAGCCAGCCAGGAGTCAAGATGGAATCCATGCCCTCTTTAGAGACAAGCTGTACAAAACTGTGAATTCCCTCGTAAAGAACGAGTGGCTGAACACATGCTCAGCAGTCGAGAGCCAGAACTAAAGGCAGGTGGGATGAATGGGTAACTCTGGCTTTGGGCATCAGGCACAATTGCTGCGCGGCAGCTTGAGCAAGCTACTCCGGACTGTTGGGACCTTGGCGGAAACACTCATCACACAGCGAATGTGAGATGCCCAGCTCAGGGCAGGCACTCAACAAATGTTAATTTTCCTTCCTTATATAGCTCTGCTGTTAGCATCAGATGTTTGGGTTTTTTGTCTCTCTCTCTCTCTCTCTCTCTCTCTCTCTCTCTCTCTCTCCAGATTCAGTCCAGCTTCAGATATGGCAGAACACAGAACTAATTGTATTGTTTAGATATCGTCTCTTTGCAGAGAAATAATGAGCTCTTGGCAAAGACTTAACGCTGGTGGAAATGAATATTGCAGTTTGGTAGCTGCTGATTGACACATGTTTGCTAAACAGGCATTCAGTCTTGAGAAAACTCTCCTGGAAGAGAGAAAAATGGAAGAACCCTAAAGAACAGTTTTATCCTTTTCTGCTAGGTATTTATTTGAAAAAAAAAATCATTGGAAAGTCCAGGCTTAATTTTTTTTTTTTAAATAAAATATTGACAAGCTTTGGCTTAAGAGTTCAAACTACCCTCTATGAAACTCAAGTGTTAGCAGACACAAAGGTGTCAGATCCTTTCTGAAGCCTCTTTGCCTTGATTTTTGGTGTGTGTGTGTGTGTGTGTGTGTGTGTGTGTGTGTGTGTGTTTAAAGAAAATGCTGTTCTTTTGGTCACTGGATCTTTTTTTAGTCCCTGCAGGGAAGTCATAGTAACAGGCCTCGTGTCTGATTAGGTTCCATGGCAACAAAAGGGTTGTGACTTTATCAGAAGAGAGTCGAGCATGCCAAGAAAGATAAAACCAGATCATGATGATACCCAAAGACATATATGCATTTCGGGGACCCTGCGCCCCGGATGTGAATCCCGCAGTGTGACCACTGAGGTCACAGACAGACCAGGGCTCTTTAAAACTCATTTACATCTTTGCTTTTCATTCATTAATTCGCTCATTCATTGATCTTATTTTTAATATCTTGATATATTAAGAAAAAAATCAAAAACAGTCACGTGAAGAACCTCCTAAGCAGAAAGGGTTCTGGTTTTAAAGGTAGAAAGGAAAGGGACTGTATCCTTTTTGGAACTCATTACAGCTGCTAAGTTGTGCAACCGTGTGGGAGGGCCAATTAGAGGCAATTATAACCAGATCGAGCTCTCCCTGAGTCAAAGCTTGCTCTGAGCTTCCCAAGCTGGGGTTTGGGGGGATGGAGGCGGGGGAACCTCATCCTAGATCCTTATTCCAGGCTTAGAGTCTACACAGGAGTGGGCAGCATTTCTCTCCCAGCCACAAGGGGCTGGCAGTTGCTAGAACCAGTGGTGTGCCTATCAGAGCTGTTTGGCTGAAAGTACAAATGCCGGCTGAGGAAATGGTGAGGCTGTGCTGAGTCAGCCTGGGCTCCCACCCCACCTGGATGCTCTCTCTCCGGTGTACACTTCCTCCTTCCTTCCCGCTCATTCTGATACTGAAAGTGAAAGAAACAGGATGGGCCGGTCAAAAGCGGGCCGCCTCCACCCCGCCTCTCAGCCTTTAAGCCAGTGGCATGTTCTGACATGGGTCCTGAACTCAGACTCCATTCGTCACCTACCTACAGCTGCCTCATGGTGAATCAGGAACCTCACAGATACTGGGGCCCTGATGATTAAACGCAGCAGGCAGTATTGGTCTGTGAGCGGAGAGTTAGCACACCCCAGCTGTAGTTAATCATGCCTTGCGGGAACTATGTAACTCAGCCGGTCCTGGTTCCTTATCTCGCAGTGAGTTTGACCTGAATTGATGCTTCCCAAGCTCCGCTGTTTACCTGGGCACTAGCTGAAGACATGGAACCTATTAGAAATTCTGATTCACTGTCTGGGGTGGGCCAAGGAAGGCGAAGGCCCTAGGCGATCTCACAAGTGGCTGTTCTGGAAATACCACTCATCTGACTCAGTGATGTCAGACAGTAGTTGGAATGAAAAAAATGGGTAGAGACGGAGGGAGAAGGGAAGCTGTCGGATATAGATTCCCATTGATGGGGAGTAGGCGAAGGCAGCCAGGCACAGAAACAGGGTCCCACTTTCCCAGCTTCCTTCCTGTCTCAAACACAGTTCTCCTCCGTGCTTGCCTCCATGTCTCTAAGGAGCCAGACGGGGCCGAGCTGATGAAAGCCTGGTTGGGTTTGTTCGTTCCTGCAAGCACTGGGAGTTCACAGAGCTCTCTGCAGTGTTGTTGTCTCGGACAGAAAAGTGCTCACCAAGCAGTTACTTCTGGTGGGCATGAGGCACTGGCAGAGATGACAGAATTACCTGGGGAGGTTTAAGATTTAAAGCTGGTCTTAGCCATTCTGATGGGTGTAAGATGGAATCTCAGTGTCATATTTGACCACGTCCCCTGGATGGGGAGGCCTGGTGGCACTCACAGAAAAGATAGCAGGCTACCAAGAAGAGATCTGATACCCTATGAGCATGTACAGGGGGAGGAGGTCCCCCTCAGTCACAGACATAGGGGAGGGGAGTAGGGGGAAAGTGAGAGGGAGGGAGGAATGGGAGGATACAAGGGATGGGATAACAATTGAGATGTAATATGAATAAATTAGTAAAATATTTTAAAAATATATTTAAAGGTGAGCTTGGGGTTGAGGATTTAGCTCAGTTGTAGAGTGCTTGCCTAGCAAGTGCAAGGCCCTGGGTTTGGTCCTCAGCTCTGGGGGAAAAAAAAAAAGATTTAAAGCTGAGCTATAAGAAACCAAAACCTACCCAGACTTCCTGAGTAAAACTAACTTCATGTTCCGACACACACATTTAACATTAAAGAAGATGACCAAATGGAGCCACTTAGATTACGGAAGTAAATATAACACAGAGTCAGGGCCTTAGAGAGCAGCCGGAACACCAGAGAATCTGAGTGTACTGATTAAACCGTCAACTGCCAAGATAAACACATTTCGGTGTGCGTCTCCTCTGTGCTCTCTGCTTGTGCCTTCATTTTGTGTTTCCTGCTGAACAAAGATCAAATGACATCATTAAGTGAAGTCCTTGGTGTATTATCTGAATAAGCCTGGCACCATTTCCCTAACTAGCTTAACTTTAAAAAGTGTAAGCTCATGGGCTGGAGAGATGGCTCAGGGGTTAAGAGCATCTTGAAGGTGCCCTTCCAGAGGACCTGGGTTCGATTCCCGGCACCTACATGGTGACCCCCAGTCATCTGTAACTCCAGTTCCCGGGGATACAATGCCTGCAAGTATTGTGCAGACACATCCGCAGGCCATAGGCATACATGAAATAGAAATAAAAATAAAATGAAGCTAAAATCATTTTTAAGTGTAAGTTCGTCTGCCCACCCCTACCACCACCCCCACCACCCCGCCTGGGGTAGCAAGGCTATATTAGCTGTGCATCATCACTTCCTGTGCAAACGCATCCATGTGTCATCTAAACAATTGACATACATACTGACCCGTGTTCTTTCCAGGATGTTACTAGTCAAGTTCTTTTCACGATTTTGTGTGGCTCCTTATCTGTTTTGCCTGTATTTGTTTGGATTTATAATACTGTATTTTAAGTCTCTGTACTTGTTTTTTTTTTTTTTCTGTAACCTCATATGGATTAAAACATTGGGGGGGGGGGTGAGGGCGGGGTACCAAATATCAAACCTGGGCTTTATACATGTTAGAAAAGTGCTGAGCTACTCAGCTACAGCTTCAACACCCTCTCTTGCCCACTCCCCAACCCTCAACTGTCCCCAGAGGTAGAGAGATTACTTAAGTTTAAAAAAAAAAAAAAAGTATGTGGGCCGAGGCACAAATCATTGTTCTCCCAAAGCTGGTACGAGTTTGCTAGGAGCTCCTTTAACCTCCAGACCAGCCCTCAGCCTGGCTGCTGCCATTGCAGGTAAACGGCTGCCTGTCCCTGGCTGTGTACACAGAACCCGAGGCTTCATCAAAAGACGGCGGGTTAAAAGGAATGAAGTGAACTGCTTGTGAGGAAGGAAAAAAAAATTACAGTCTGCCTACAGTGTTCTGAGGGAAAAGAACAACCTAGCAGCTGGTGGCTAACTGAATTTGCAGAGGGCTTGAGGTCACAAAGGTCACAGAGCTCATAGGTCCTGAGCCTCGTTTGGGGGAGCTGGCTTTCTGTGGGCTGCTAGTGGACAGTTTGCCTCCGCAGCTTTAGCATACAGCCGCTCCTGACTTCCGGCCCGCTTGAACCTCTTAAGTCAAGTCTAGAGCATCTACAGCTTAAAAGTGTTCTTTTCAAGTATTAAAAAAGGTAAGCCCAACCCCCTCCAAAAGGCATGCGTTGCTTATAGAGCGTTCTATTGACTTAACATTTCGTTTGAGGTGAGACCCATTTGCTAGCATTTATTATTTAGCACTTTGTAGACCCTGACTCGAACGGAGACAGAGAGAAACCATACAATATTAACTCCAGCAGGCACGCTTCCTAAATATTGCAGTGCAGTTACACACAGACCAGGTTTTATTACACTGACGAAATTCTCTCTCTTTCCCTAGACCCCACTGCCCTTTCTCCCCGCCCTCATCCCTCTGAAACCACACAGCAATTTGGACATCTTGGCATTAGTTATTTAACGATAAGGTCAGGAAACTCCTGGTTCCCCTGGACCATCCTGGCCTGAGCTTTTCATATGACTTGTGGCAATTCAAATATTTGAGAACCCGTGCATACAAGGAAGGTCAAAGGGGAGTTAAAGATGGTGACTGGCAGCAGGAAATCTACCGCGCGGGTGAAGAACTCAAATTATAAAAGCGCTGTATGATCACGAAAGGGCAGGAAGAAAATATTCTGCTGGGATGTTCGGGCCCTTTCTGAGCTCGTTAGACCTCGAGAGAAATTTCCTTATTAAAAGCCGAGTCTTAAAGAGGTTAATTTACCTGCCGGGGGTCATAGAGTTACCAAGAGGTGGAGCTGGGGCTTAAGTGGGTCTTCTTGACCCTTGAGCCTCATGGCTGTCCTCCGGGTACCCTTAGTGCCGGCCTTCAGGCTTCTTGTCCGGGGAACCCCACGTTCACCACGTCCGAAGCCGAGCCCTCTCCCTCACACTTCTCTTGCCTATCATGTGAATGGTCTTAAGCCTCCAGAGGACTGGAACAAAAACAGGTATTGTCCTGCCTCTACCTCCCTACCACCCACCCAGTCTTGACACCCCAGGGCCTGATCCCTCCATTCTTCTACCATCCGTTTCCTGTATCTACTTCTCAAAACCCGCATCTCTCTCTTTGCTAACCTAGAGGAACTTCGGACCAACAAATCTGCCTTTCCGCTTTAGGAAGAAAACATTTAAAAAGCCCAGCCCCTCTCGGTAGGCATCCCTTCCCTGGTGCTCCGTTAGCACCAAGTATGCCTGTCCTCGTAGTTATCAGTCACTGCCATTGTCTCTTCCCCTGTAGCCGCTGGACAAGAAGGAGCCTTATGCCCCTTGGCCTCCTCAGTCGCGCCTGACACTCGAGGTACCCAGAGCATCTGCCTTGGGAAAGAATCAAGGGAGGAAAGAGCCTCCTGACTCCGCACGTGGTCCGCACACAACTTCCACTTCCCTCCTTCTTCACCAAGCGGCCGCTTCACAGCTGGCCTTGTGTGTATGTGTGTGTGTGTGTCTGTCTGTCTGTCTGTCTGTCTGTCTGTCTGTCCGTGTTCATTCTACTGCCTTGCATTTTCTCTGCTATCCTGGATTTGTTAAACTGAGCCCTTTTCCTTGTGGTTACCCCAGAGTGCCCACCAGAATGCTGTGAGTTGTCCCTGCTCTCCTGGGGTTATGTGATAGCAGGCCTCTGCCCTGTGTGGGCCTCCCTGCAGAGACAGAGTGTATGGCTCGGGGCCCTCAGCACAAAGAGCCCATTTGTACAACAGGGCCCTGCTGAATGCATCGCATTATTGCTGACAGTCGTGCTGGGCACAGTACAGGGCGTGGAGTTTCCCCCGAGACAAACACAGGAATATCCAGAGATAGTGTGAGTTGATCTCCAAAGTCCAGAGTGAGTCATCGGTAGGTGCTGTAACGTACCGGTGCCTGCACGCACAGTCGGCTGCCTTGGGCAGACTGGTGAGAGCGCCTTTGCCGTTTTTGCTCCCGGTTTGTCCTGTGGCGTTTGGTAAGTCTCTTACAGCCAGAGCTTATAAATATGTATCGTCGGGCCTTTTGTAATTAATAACCTGCAAGGTGCTTGAAAGAAATATAAGTGATTTTTGTCCTTACTAGCTGTCTGTGTCTTCTCAAATCCCTCTTTAATTTCCCAAGTGGGTTTCTAAGTTGTTAAGTCCCTGAACGCCTAGTGAATCGCCAAATTCCTTCACTGTTCATTCTTTTTAGAAGTGCAAGTCTAGTAAGATTGGTTAAAGACAGGACAAATGCCAGGGCTCGAGTGTGGGGGCTTCGGTTATTAAAAGAGCAATTCTGTTATCTTCCCACCCCCCCCCACCCCCCGCCTTTACCTCTGGGTCTCACAGGCTCTGCTCTGGCATCTAACTTCCTACTTTAACATCTCGTCTTCCCATTGTGGTCATCTTTCATTTCGCCCTCCCTGGAAACCCTAGCTTCTGTGTAACTGCCTTAGTGACACCTGTAAGCCACCACAGGAGAGAATGGTGTGGTGGATGCTGCCCTGTGGGGATGGGAGAGAAAGCCGATTATGAGGCTTGCAGTATGCTGTGACTCAGGGTTCCTCTGCCCATCCTGGGACTTCTGGATGGGGCGCGGTGGGCTCTGCAGAGGCAAAGGATCTAAAACACACGCATTGTGTCTTGAGCTGTTGATATCACAGGAAGTCAGCATTCGTGTGTGTGTGTGTGTGTGTGTGTGTGTGTGTGTGTGTGTATGTGTGTGTGTGTGTGTGTGTGTGTGTTGTGGAGAACTTTTAACAGTGATCTTTCATTCCTTAGATGTTAATTTTTTAACAATTAATTTATTTTTATGTGCACTGGTGTTTTGACTACATATATGTCTGTGTGAGGGTGTCAGATGCCCTCCCATAACTGGAGTTACAGACAGTTGTAAGTTGCCACAGGGTGCTGGGAATTGAACCAGAGACTTCTGGGAGAGGTGCCAGTGCTCTTAACCACTGAGCCATCTCTCCAACCCCACATAGTAATTTAAAATTTTTATTTATTTATTATTTTATTTTATCTATCTGTCTGTCTGTCTATCTATCTATCTATCTATCTATCTATCTACCTATCTATCTATCTATCTATCTTTGATTTCCCAAGACAGGGTTTCTCTTTGTAGCCCAGGCTGACCTCAAACTCAGAGCCTACCTCTGCCTCCCAAGTGCTGGCATTAAATGTGTGCACCGCCACTGCCCAGCAATACTAAAACAGTTCAACACATCAACTGAGGCCTTTTTTTTTTCCAGTTTGTTCTTCATCAAAAGTTTATCTCAAATGCCTTTAAAGAGGGTTATGCCCTTGGTAGCTATCCCCTGGTCCTCAGAAACCGCAGTAGCTGTGGTTGTGGGAGGGAGTTGGCCAGTTAGAGATGTCAGCTCCTTGAAACTTGGAGGGATTAATTGTTCCAGCGAGAAGCAAAGCATCCCATAGCCTCAGGGTTGTGAGGGGCCCAGTTGACAGAGCTCGGCATGCCTGGTGTCAGTTGGGGTGAAGAGGACAGTGCTCCCCAGATCAAATGGCTCATAAAATAAAACCTCAGCAGCCACCCCACCCCACTCCGTGCCAGGCTGTCCACAGATACGCAGTAGGTTTATGGAGCCACTGATTGGCAAACAGGCCATTCCGGCGAGTCCCCGTGCAGCCGGCACTCCTTCCACCAATACAACCCCTCCACTTTCTCTAACCAGTGGGGTGGGGGCAGCGGCTAGTCGCCCTGTCAGGGGGTGTCAGCAGCCTTCACCATGGCCGGGGGCTTTCTCCTGACCGTATCCCTCCCTTTCCTGGATGTGACCTGGTAAGGACAGTGATCAGAAAGACAGGACCAAAATGCAGGGGTGGCCCAGGGGCCTTTCAATCCAGGTCATAATTTAAATTTTAATATTGTACAAAGGTCAAGTTATACTGGAGATAAACTTATTAACTGAATTAAAGCCGTCTTGGAAAGGCAGTTACCATGCTTTCTCAGTGGTAGCTCCTGGGTTTTATATAGGTATATAAACCCATGTATATGTGTATGTATGTATGCATGCATGTATGTATATATGTATGTATGTGTGTATGTATGCATGCCTCAGAAGTAGAAGCAGAACCAGGAACAAAGTTTAGAGGCGGTCTGGAGGGATATGCTCAGCAAGTGATATCATACTTGTATGAAAATATTTTACATTACATAATACCAGGTATAATAAAAACTGTTTTTAAATGTTGAGGGGTGGGAGGTATGGTGGTGCGCCTTTCATTCCTGCACATGGAGGCAGAGATAGCTGGATCTCTGTGGGTTCAAGACCAGCATGGTTTACATAGTGAGCTCTAGGCCATCTAGGGCTACATAGTGAGACCCTGTCTCAAAAATGTTTTTTAAAATAAAAATAAAATTATAGGGACAGAGCATTAGGATTAGGAAGAGATGGTATTTGATCTATTACTTCACACACATGTAGTTTAGTGTTTTATTCCATAGTTTTTATTTTTAAAATGACCATAAGGTATTAAATATTATGCAGAAGAGATACTGCATTAAGGAAAAAGAAGATGAAATGCCTAAGAGCCAGTGCCAGTTATCAGACATGACCTGTGACCCTCTCCCCTGACAGGGCATCCTTTCACAGCCCTCCCAGCTGAAGATTTGTGTTAATCATTGTCTTACCTAATCTCACCATTTTTTATCACCCATGTGTTTATGCTAAGGGGAGTTGGCATCTGACCTTTATAAAGTTTTATTTCAAATATGTTCTTGCTCGGTTGGTTTGGTTTGTATTTGGGGGTTTTGTCTGTTGGTTTGCTTTTTTCGTTTTTGGGGGGGGAAAGATTCTTACTAGGTAGCCATGATGGCCAGGGTCTCACACGGTGTAGCCCAGGCTCCCTCAAACTGCTGATGTTCCAGCCTCAGCTTAACAAGTACCTGAATGTGCTTTTGTTGTTGTTGTTGTTTTTTGAGACAGAGTTTCTCTGTGTAGCCTTGCCTGTCTTGGACTCGCTTTGTAGAACAGGCTGATCTCAAAACTCACAGAGATTCGCCTGCCTCTGCCTCCTGAGTGCTGGGATTAAAGGCGCTCGCCACCACCACTCGAGGCCACTGGATGTGCTCTTTAACCCACTTCATTTTACACAAACTCAACTAGATTAACACCGAGTCCACGTTACTCCACTTTGCAAAGGCATCCCAGTGGGCTTATATGTATATGAACATTCTCTTTGGATTACCTGTGGATCTTCTGTTTTTCTGTGGTTTGCTGTGACTGGTGCTATTGTGACCACTTGTAATGTACTCTCCTGTCTGGGCATGAGGATTCTGGATCTCCCAAGAGGGCATGGGCATGTTTAAGTGCCAGGTTTTAATATTTTTAGAATCAGTTATATGTAAACATTTCCAATTTATCTTAATCTGATTTTTAGCATTGCTTCATTTCAAAGTCCTAGAGCTACCAGAAGTTTTGTTTATTTGTTTGGTTTGGTTTTTTGAGACAGGGTTTCCCGGTGTAGACTTGACTGTCCTGGACTCACTTTGTAGACCAGGCTGGCCTCGAATTCACAGAGATCTGCCTGCCTCTGCCTCCTGAGTGCTGGGATTAAAAGTATGTGCCACCACCGCCCAGCATCAGAATGTATTTTAACAGATGAAGTTCTGTTGCATTCTGGCTTCTTAGAAAGTAGCTTCAACCTTCAGGACATGGATTGATTGCTCTTTTTTAAAGTTATTGTTACATAAAACTTTTTTTTGAAAGTCCAGATGAAACATAAAAGCCTAGGAATGACAAAACAGCTCAGCCCTCAAAAGTCGCATGAGCTCTTTGCAGCCAGTCTCTTTCCTTAGCCACCCCAAGATAGGTGACACTGCCATGTGTCACGACACCAGGGACGGCTTGAGGGGATAGATTCTGAGAAACGCTCCTCTGGGTCATGCTGTCATCGTGCAGACATCATGAAGCACACTCATACGCAGGCCTAGGTGGTCCAGCCTGCTACGTAGTGAGGCTGCGAGGTACAGCCTGCTGCTCCTGCACACAAACCTGCTGCGTAGCACTGTGCTAAATACTGTGAGAAGTTGTAGTACAGCAATGTTTGTGCGTATGTCTCTAAACATGGAAAAAGCACAAAGAAATTACAAAGATGTTTTTTTTACTTTTAATTGCACACCTGTATAAGGGCACTTACCATGAATGGGGCTTCCTGGACTGGAAACCGCCCTGCGTGAGTCAGTAAGTGAATCACTGGTGAGGGGCTGTGAAGGCCTGAGGCGTCAGTGCACAGGCCTATAGATGTTATTTTTAAGAATTGGACTCTGAGGAATCACTAGAGTTACGAGAAAATATTTCTTGAATAGTAAATTGATCTTAATGTCACTTTATTCTATAAAACTTTCAAGTTCGTCAACTTTGTGACTTTTTAAAATAACACTTAACAGAGACATTGTCTAGCTATGCCAGTGGTTCTCGGCCTTCCTAATGCTGCGGCCCTTTAGCGCAGTTCCTCCTCTTGTGGTGACCCACAACCATAAAATTATCTAGTTGCTACTTCATAACTGTCATTTTGCTACTGTTATAAATCATAGTGTAAATATCTGATATGCAGTGGTCATTTGACCCCCTCAAAGGGGCTGAGACCCACCGGTTGACAACTGCTGAGCTATAAAGAAAAAAAAAATACTTCCTTACGCTGTAAGCTTCCTTCTGTTTCAAAATGTTTGCTTGTTTTTAACTCTTTAACTTCTTATTTAAAACAAACAACCAAAACTGACTTGCAACTCAAACGTACACATTAATCTAGTCTTCCCGTGGTAGACATGGTCCACACTACTGACGTTTCCTCCATCTTGTCCCACTGGACAAGGTCATCGGGAGAAGAAAGGCACACAGAACCATCGTGTGGTGACTGTGTCTTCTTCTAGATGGTCTCCCGGAGAACCTGCTTGGTGCTTTTACAATTAACTGTTTTATTGTTAGGGATCTGTGGGGTAGTGCGGTAAAGATGGCAAGTGCCGTGAGTACATAAGCCAGGAACACAGTCCTTTACTTCCAAGTGAGTCTGTGTGTCCCACTTTTCTATGACTGCTAACAAAGTAGGTTTGTTTACACTGGTATCACCCAGACTCGTGAGTAATGTTCTGTGCTATGATATGAGCATAGCTATGATGTCACCAGGTAAGGGATTTTTTTTTCCAGCTTCATTATAGTCTTACAGGACTCATGCATACAGTCAGTCCGTCGGCACTGCAGACAGAGCCATCTTTGTGCTGTGTGTGTGTGTGTGTGCATTGATTCCCTGCAGTGTCTGTTCCTAATGAAGAGTCTGTACAGGAAACATCACCGCCCACAGGCCAGATTCAAACCTGTGAGCGTTTGGGAAGCAAGCCCTCAGTGTCTTTCAGTGGCATTAGTACCTTGGGAAAACAGTATTTTGTGAAGAGCTTAGGAGAAAATAGTATGTTCTATTTGGGGGGAAGTTTTATTTGAAATTTTATATTCTGGCTTGGCAATTCCAGCTTAGTGTTAAAAACCTTTCTTAGGACTGTGTTTGAGGACATGGCTTTCCTTCCTTGGAGATTGAATTTTAGAAACTTCTTTTCAGTGATGTTACTTTTCTAAAGGGAATCACATAAAGGCTGTCGTTAAGTTGTAGCCTGTAGCTACAAAAGGTCTACCACCCTGGGGCCAGTTGTTTCAGTGGGTGAAAAGGTCTTAGGAGAAGTCAGGGCGGGTCTCCAAACCTACTTTATTTGGGGTTCTTTAATTCCTATCCCTCCTTTCCAGCCCACCTACCCTAGGTAGGAGAGAAAGGAAGTTTAGGGGAAGAGGAGAAGTAGACCTTTTTTATACTCAGTTCCTTGGAGTGGATCCCCTGGCGTAGTCACCAGGATTTCAGCAGACCAGCAATTCCACCGAAGTTGCTGCTGGAACCTGGAACAGCAGCCGGAACCCAGAGCAGCAGCTGGAACCCGGAGCAGCAGCTGGAACCCGGAGCAGCAGCTGAAGCCTCGAAGCCTTCTCTAGAGCGGTTCTCTCTAGGAGCATCTCGAAGTGGATCGATGAACAGCCAAACAATACCAAGACCCAAAAAGCCCCGCCTCCTGTTTTGAGCTCATATACGTATCTCCTCTCAGAGTCTGTGCTAAGATGTGTTTCAGCTGGCAAAAACCAAGCTACCGCAGGAGGTGGTTGGTCTTCTAGTGGATAAACATCACCTGATCTCTCACAAGTCTGTTCCCCATCCCACACTTGGGATCAAAACAAAAACATGTTTACATCCATTACATATCTCACACTTGGGATCAAAACAAAAACATGTTTATATCCACTACAGGTGTTTGCCCCTTAGTCTCACTTGAGACTATACGCACTAGGGGCTTGGCTTTAAACTAGAAAACTAAGCCAGGCGTGGTGGTGCACACCTGTAATCCCAGCTCTGGGGGAAGCAGAGGCAGGCGGATCTCTATGAGTTCAAGGACAGCCAGGGCCACACAGAGAAACCCTGTCTCGAAAAACCAAAGAGAGAAAGACAGTGAATCCCATGTACACATGGTAAGTACACTTGTATACCTCTGCAATAACTGCCCCATCCTCTGAAGCACAGATGGATGTGCACCATGGGCGTAGCTCTGCATCTCGCTTTCCCCTGTTAGCAGTTTGCCTTGGACAGCTTCCCGTGGTAGCTGTTCAGCTTCATTTCCAGGGTAGTGGCTCTGTCGTTTTCTACTGCATTTTGTTTGTCTATCCATCTCTCTCTGACTCACTCTTCTCTCTCTCCCTCTCTCTCTCCCTCTCTCTCTCCCTCCTTCCCCCCTCCCTCCTTCCCCCCTCCCTCCTTCCCCCCTCCTTCCTTCCCCCCTCCCTCCTTCCCCCCTCCCTCCTTCCCCCCTCCCTCCTTCCCCCAGTTTTTTTTAAAGTGGTTCACTATTGATGGTTGTCTGTGCTGATTCCAAAACCAGAAGCAGGTGCTGGTGGCGGCAGGGGTGGAGGCAGGGGTGGCGGCAGGGGTGGAGGCAGGGGTGGCGGCAGGGGTGGAGGTATTGGAGTGTAGCGTTAGAGACACCAGTAAGGAGAGGAGGCAATTATTCACATGTGCTTTGATCTTCATTGCTCATCTTCTGGTCTCTTGGCGTTGTCTTAAGAACTATACAGACGATCAAAGGGGCTAGATAGCGGGCCTGGCTGGCGCACGCCTCTAATCCCAGCTACTTGGAAAGCTGAGGCAGGAAGGTTACAAATCCAAGGCCAACCTAGGCTTCAGAGTGAGTTCAAGACCAGCCTGGACAATTTGATCTCCAATCGGTGGCACATGCCTTTGATCCCAGCACTCGGGAGGCAGAGACAGGAGGATCTCTGGGCTCAAGGTCAGCCTGGTGTACAGATCCAGAACTACAGCCAGGAATACACAGAGAAACTCTCTCTCAAAAAAATAAAATACAATTGAAAAAATGCAAAAGAGAAAGAGTGCAGGGGGTGCGGGTGGCTCATTGGTGGAGCGCGTGCTTGTGCGCACAAGGCCCTGCATTCGGTACTCAGTACTTCCCAAAAAGAAAGGGGGCAGACAGAATCTTCTCTTCCTTCTCCTCATGGTGGTCATGGCTGCAGAGGGGAGTGTAACATGCAACTAAAAACGTGAGGAATGGGAATGTATTTATGACCTAGTGACTAAAGATTTGAGAGTTTCAATTGCCTTATCTCCTAGCTCTGGTCCAGACATTCCATATGGCCACCAAACTATTAGTTGTAACTTCACTGACAGACTTTTCTTGTGATCTCGTTGGACATGGAGGATTCCCTGGTGTGGAGCTTAGCATCGCATTAGTGTGTTTGCAAACATCCCCGCGCTGAGTAGACGTGAAGGGAAGGCGCGGGAGGCCTGCATACATGGCCTCCTAACAGAGGTGAAGGAAGAACTGGAAGTGATCCAGGTGTGAGCACTTAGCCTGGAGACGGTTCCGTGGGTCGGGCTGTTTGCTCTGGGAAAGAGGGCGAAAGTACAACATGTGTACAAAGACAGGGTTGGGTCAGGGCAAGGAGGCCTTTAAAGTCCAACTTCAGGAAGTTGAGCTGCATCCTGTAGACAGCGTGTGACCATTGAAAGGAGTAGCCCGGGGACACATGAGTAAAGTCACGGTGGTGATCCAACCATGCAGTAGAAAAGATTTGTGCCAGACAAGTATTCAAGAGAAAAGAAGGGTGAGCTAATAGAAAATAAACGAAAAAAGAATTTGGTGGGTGTGGCGGTTGAGGGAGAGGGTAGATTAGCCGTAAAGACTGAGGGACTGCGTGTTAAATAGCGTGGCACTGAGAGGCATCAGATCTTGAGATGCTCATATCCGGGTTGGGGCAAGAACAGTTGGAAAGATTAATTGAAATTGTTGACCAAAGATGCTGGATAAATGGAAAAGTGATGATTGTACCCAAATCTGCTTGTCATTTAGTTCCTGCCGAATCACATTGTCACTTCCCTCTGTTGATGCACATCACCTGAGTTCCTTCGAAAGATGTGCCCCGTAATGTATAAACTAAACATACCCTCGTCTCTGATTACGTATGACTGAACACTTGGAGTCAGTCCCGTGACTGAGGTACGCATCCACCGATCGTCGGGTTCACATTTACCCTGTATGAAAAGCAATCGAGCATGATGTCTTTGACACCCGCGTGAGGTATTTAAGGGCACAGTTTCAAAGGCCGTGATAATAAATGCAGTGTGACACCATGTGAAGCAAATGAGGGCGTCAGAGGCTAACGCACAAAAACCGAGGAAACCTTAGAGCAGTACTTTGTGGCTAAGATCTTGGGCTGA
Source organism: Acomys minous (assembly GCF_964271855.1). Classification (NCBI taxonomy): domain Eukaryota; kingdom Metazoa; phylum Chordata; class Mammalia; order Rodentia; family Muridae; genus Acomys; species Acomys minous. The sequence continues at coordinate 97,485,380 of NC_140490.1, forward strand.
ATGAGATTTCATCATGTTCTCAGCTGATGAATATCAAACAGATGGTCCTCTAACATTTCGAAATGCTGAACAAAGTAGGTGGACTGAGCTGAGTTAATGACACGTACCATATTGTAGATAGTATTACATTGTTCAAAGCCAAGTTCGACATCTTTCCCAAGGCCAAAGAAGGGGGTTGTGTGTGGGGGGGGGGGGTAGAGGGGAGCCCTACCAGTCATATATCTTAAGGAACTAGTATGAATAAAGTCTATTCAGAAAACCTGTTCTACCCTTTGGGCATACAGTCATTAGGCTTTCACGTGATAATTCTGAATACAGGCAGTTATGTAATAAGCTCAAAGCAGATGTCCCACCTTAGATCTTGCAGTCCCTGGAGAAACTAGCACCCAAGTGGGGGTACAGACACGTGATTTGATCTACTGTCCCAATCAATGAAAAATTGTATCTGTCATTGAAACTCCCAAGCTGTCTTCTGACCCCACTACCTTAGGTTGTTTGTTGTTGTTGTTGTTTGTTTTGTTTTGTTTGGCTTCCCTTGTTTCTATGATAAAAAAAAAAAAGCCTTCACCAAAGCAATTCATCGGTGAGTGGACTCAACTCACTGTACATGGGTGCAGCCCACCTGGCAGCAAAAGGGAAACGGAAATCAGTGAACCCAGTGTGCAGCCTCCTTCTCCTCTTTACCCAGTCCCAGACTCCAGCCCACTTTTAGAGTGAGTCTTCCCACATCAATTAAGCTAATTAAGACAACCCTTCAAAGGCGTCCTGTCCCGAGACCAGCCTGCTCGCTCCAGGTGTGCTTGAGGCCTGTCTCCCAGGTGGATTCCAGATCCTCCCAAGTTGACAGTCAACACTAGCCATCACTTCTCCCCTAGAGTACACACACACACACACATGCACATGCACACATACACACATACACACATACACACACACATACACACACACATACGCGCACACACACACACATACGTGCGCGTACACACATACACACATACACACACACACACACACACACACATACACACACGCACACACCTTTATTAATCTAATCTGGGGTTTTACTCTTTCCAGACAGAACATTTGTCTTAGCCTAGCTGAACAGAGGGCACAGGTGAGCACACTGGTGTCATGCCATTAGATGGTGTAGGGAAAGTAGGATAAGATGTGCCATGGCGATTTTTCTTTTTTAATCCACAAGTAAATGACCTGTTCCCTTCAGAGAATCTTCTTTAACCCCTGTCTGAAAGCAGTGCCCTTATAATCTGCCCAACCCCCTGTTGGATTGAAGTTTGTTTAATACTGATAAAGGTCTCCAGGGGACCAATTGTGCGTTAAAAAAAAAAAAAGATTGGTTGCCTATCAGTGATAGATAATATTCTCTTAGATAGGAACCTAGCTAACCTTAGCTTTGTGTGTGTGTGTGTGTGTGTGTGTGTGTGTGTGTGTGTGTGTATGAGAGAGAGAGAGAGAGAGAGAGAGAGAGAGAGAGAGTGTCATGTGACTGTGTCTGTTAGTGTATATGTATGTGTATGTGCACGTGTAGATTGTGTGAATGTGTGTGTGAGTGTGTATGTGTGCATATGTATGTGTATGTCATGTGACTGTGTGTGTGTGAGTGGATATGTGAGTGGGTATGTATGCATATGAATGTGTGTGTGTGTTTTAGTAATAGGTCTAGTTACATCATCCCTGACTCCAAGACATAAGCCTACTTAGTCTTGGTATGCAGTAAAATAGGGTTGTATTCACGAAATCAGGCACATTTGTTCATGTGCACTCCTCCCCAGCCACACAGCACATAAGCCAAATACAAACCCCTTAAAATACAGTCTAGTCACAGCTCTAGGACTTTGCACAGTAACTAAGAACATAGGCTGCCTGAGGCCAAGCATGGTAGTGCACCTGTAGTCCCAGCAAACAGTAGGCTGATGCTGCAAATCCACAAGTTCAAGGCCAGCCTGGGCAACATAGGTGACTGGTCTCAAAAAAAAAAAAAAAAAAGAAAGAAAGAAAGAAAAAAGATTTTTTTAAAGACTCTATATTTTATGTGAATTTTTGTTTTTGACATTCCAGCTTCTCTGTTTCTTAGCATTTTCTATGATCATTTTTGTAAAGTGTGACATGGTCTTCAGAGTCTCCTGTAGGCTCTGTTCATCAGTCCTTGGCCCTTCTCAGACATTCTTGCTGTGTGTACTTCTTTGGCCAGGCTTGTTGGTGCTTCCCAGCACTCAAAAGGCAGAGGTAGGAGGATCTCTGTCAGTTTGCGGCCAGTCTGATCTACATGGTGAGTTCCAGGACAGCCAGGGCTACATAGAGAGACCTTGTCTCAAAAAAAAAAAAAAAAAAAATCGAAAAACAAAACATACAAATGCAAATAAACCAAACCCTTTTTGTCTTTTATTCATACCCATAGAGTGGCCCATTTAATCAACTCAATTTTAAATATCTTAAGTAATTTTTAGTATTGTAAACATTGCACTTTGTCGTAGCTTTTGCATATGTATTATTCTTCTGGGCAGGCTGTCCTAGCTGGTTTTATTTTCTTGCTTTCAGTTTGGGGGAGTTTTTTTCCCCTTTTGGGGGAAAAAAGCTCACAGCAATCCTGCTCAGCCTCCTGAGTGTTGTTAGGATAACCGTTCTAAACTGCCACATGCATCTTGGTAGCTTTTCAGGCCTCCCCCAGGTCTGTATCAGGTGTCTCCTTCCCAGAAGCCTCCCTGATTCATCAGGCTAAGTTGTAGCTTCTTCATTGTTCCATTTCTGTGACACCGCATTCTCCTACCCACATGTCGTTCTTTTTTTATTTTTTATTTTTTATTTTCTGAGACAAGGTTTCTCTGTGTTAGCCATGGCAATCCTGGACTCACTTTGTAGACCAGGCTGGCCTCGAACTCACAACAATCCGCCTGCCTCTGCCTCCTTAGTGCTGGGATTAAAGGCGTGTGCCACCACTCCCCACTTGTAATTCTTAACAGTAGACATTCCCAGGGCTGAGCTTTGTCCCTCTTTATGACTTGTACTTGTAGCACACTGCCTGGCTAACAGAGCAGACCGGGAAGGGAGGGCATTTTTCAAACAGAAATCCTGAATTCCAGTGGGCCGGTTTGGAAGCTAACTTAATAAATTCTGTCAGCTATCATAAAAATAGTGTGGCGTGTGTACATAAGTCCTAATTGTACTCTGTGTGCTTTTTTAGTTAAATCCAGCCTCTTTGAGAGACATTGGCTCTCTGAGTAACTATTGTGTAATGAAACGAGACATCAGCCCAGTGTGTCAGCGTGGTATTTAGGGTTTGCTGTTTTTCGGAATTTGATATTAAGCGTTTCCAGGTCTAAATCTGATGCCCATTATTTACCTCCCAGATATTTGTGCCTTGCTGTAGACCTGACTGATTTTCAGTACTTTTCGCTTACACTTTATATTCTGGTCACACACACACACACACACACACACACACACACACACACACACACACACACACATATTTATCAGGTAGCATCGTGACCCTGCTGGAAACAAAATGCAGTACATATTGACAGCCTAATTGACAGCTGGGATGCACCACAAGTTCTTACTGTAAAATGATGGGTTTTTGTGGTCTAAGATTGTTGCTATCGCTGCTGCTTCTTTCTTATTCCTCATCTTCCTCCTCTTCTTCTTTCTCCTCCTCAAGGCAGGGTTTCTCTGTGTAGCCCTGGCGGTCCTGGAACTCACTCTGTAAACCAGGCTGGCCTTGAACGCATAGAGATCCACCTGCCTCTGCCTCCCCAGTGCTGGGATTAAAGGCGGGCGCCACCACTGCCTGGCTTGTTTTGTTCCTTTCTTACTTTTTTGAGATATAACTTACAGTATCGCACATATATCAGGAATGTATAGTAGGTTGAGTCCCTTCATGGAGGAACTGCCCTCCTGATCAGTGTTTTCAGTGGTCTGGTGCTGCTTAGCTCCCCCTTCTGGTGACTCAGTCTCCCAGCTTCTGCAAGGTAACCACTGCTAGCGTGAGCTTTTGTGTGTATTTTCTTTTTTTAAGTATTATATGCAGGAGTTTCCTCTATAGCAGTGGTCCCACCTTCCTAATGCTGCGACCCCTTAATGGAGTTCCTCATGCTGTGGTGACCCCCTTACCCCAAACCTTAAAATTATTTCATTACTACTGCCTAACTGTAATTCTGCTACTGTTATTAATTATAATGTAAATATCTGATATGCAGGCTGTAGAGTTTGGCCCCCCAGTTCCCTCACAGGAGGGCCCTAATGCCTGAAATTAACTGCAGCACACATCGCTGGTCCACCCAGGTCAAGTAACTGTGTTTGTGCCACAATTCAAATCATACCCGTGTTTATTGCTCATCTCAGTGGCAAAAGCAGCTTGAGGGAAGAGAGCTTTGGTTCTGATCATGCTTGGAAAGGGCGTTGGGTCCATCGCGGAAGGACTGAAAGGCGGCTGGGGCTACTCCGCACTGGGCATTGAGGTAGCCGCTCCTTATCTCTTGGTTGATGAGGAAGCAAAGAGTTGGGCCGGAAGCAGGGACAAACTGTAACCCAAGGAGGCTAAGCCTCCTCTCCCCACCTTCCCCAGTTGTTCCACCATCTTGGGACCAGCCGCACAGCTCCTGTGCCTCTGGGACACATTCCAGCCCCAAACCAGAATAGCCCCAGGTCAACAAGAACACAATACCCACAAAACCTAAAAACGGTGACTCCCACTTGGCAAGAATTTCAGGTATCTAGAGCCTTCCTGGCTCACCTCCCTGGACAGTGTCAGCTAAATAAAGTATAACTGTCTCTGTCTCAGGAACTCTTTAATTAAAACCAGATACTACTGGAGCAGGGTGGGGTGGGGGGAGGAGCAGGAGGGGATGGGGGGAGGGGGAGGAGCGGGAGGGGGGAGGGGGGAGGGGAGGGAGACACAGGGCGTTTAACCAAGTCCTGTGATTTTACAACATTTTTAGTTTCAAGGTATTGTCTGGAATGTGGTCTTTTCCAAGCCCCACTTAAAAAACAAGAAACCCACAGGATTATTCTTAGGGTGGGAAGTCTTAAGGTAAAGTCTGTTTCTGTCATCTCTGCCTGTGAAAACAAATCCTTCGCTTTAAACCTTCCTGCCAAGGCAGCAGTAAGTCACAGAGAGCTTCATAGGAAGGGTTCTGAGGGGCTAGTCATTGGTGGACTGAGAGCAAGGATCAATTCAACCGCGGAATATCCTTCAGACTGTTAGAGCCTCTTTAGGTAAAGTTAGCAAACAGAACAACAACAACAACAAAAACAAACAAACAAAAGCTTATCTTTCCCCAATTATAAAGCACTTTCAAGCAGGATTAAAACCATCAGTTGGTCATTAAATTGTTATATTTTCACATGAAAAAAGGAGAAGTCACATCCTAGCACATACTCATCTACCTTACCCCATCCAATAGTGGCAAGTTTCCTACTTGTATGTTTGTGTGCATGTATATTTGTGTGTGCAAGCGCACACTTGTTGACAGCAATGGCAGTGGTGGCCTTATTGTCACTCTTGGCTTTGGACTTTAACAACAACAACAACAACAAAATCCCTGCCTTCCTAGGATGTATTGGCCTTAGTGAGTGGTAAACAATATTTTCAGCCCTAAAGTCTGTACAAGGCCAGTTTAAGGATTCACAGACACTGGCTCACAATGACCTCATAGACACCCTGTAGAATAGATAGGGCTGTTCTCACCTTACTTGCAGGAGATTAAGGCATAGAGGGAAATAACATATACAAAGGAACTCAACATGGCCGAAGTGCAGCTTGAATCAAGCTGGTTTGGCTAAGCAACCTATGCCCCAGGCCCTCACTCAGGCCACCACCTGGTCATTGACCTCTCCTTAGGGACACATGGCTATTGAATCCCATGAAATCTGAGCTGCCTGGCATTGACTGTGCTGAGTTAGCCCTGGCAGGTTGCTCCCTGTGTTTTGGAAATACAGTCAACCCAAATATAGACCTTGATTTTAAGATGGATCGTGACCAGGTGTTTATCCTTAAAAACCACAGTTCACAGTGCTTTTATTTCTTTGCGGATCAATTTCTCCTGGATTGTGAGGTTTTCCTATGGTCCTCCCCTCCCTCTGGTGTCTCTAGTCTGCAGCAGACAGTGCAAGCGGGAAGCCTGTGCTCTTCTGCCGCTGATGGCAGAAGCATTTAGTGGCTGTGGAAGTTCGTGTTGAACTCAGCCAGCGAAGGGAGTTCGTGTCTGCCCTCAAGAGTCATTAGCAGTGGCTGAAATGCAGAAGTTGCCTGCATTTTTTCATTATGCAAGATATCTTGGGATTTAAGCTAGTATCCCTGGTTAATATCAGATTGAAAACGGCTCCAGTAATTGCCTCTCGGCACCAAGGTCCATCTTATGTAAAGCATTCTGTATAGTAATAATTTTGGACGCTCTGAGATCCTGTCCTTTCTCTGCCATTCGCTAGCTCTGCCTTTCTCATTCAAACATGCTGTTGCCATCTTAGATTTAGGATGTGAAAGGCTGTCAGAGATACATGGATGGATGGATGGACAGACAGACAGACAGACGGGCATAAGTAATCTGATAATCTAAGGGGTAGAGATTTTGGCAGGATGGCAAGATGGTAAAAGCACTTGACACCAACCCTGATGACCTGAGTTCAATCCTTTGGAAGAAAGAACAGATTTGCCACAAGTTGCCGTCTAACCTCCACAGCACTCTGGAGTGTACACACACTAAACAAACAAACAAACAAACAAACATTGATGAGTTGTCTTGGTCTTTGGTCTTCCAGCCTCATACATGGGAGGCAAGTACTCAGCACTGAGCTTCTTTACCCTTACCCCTAGGATGCCTGTATTTTTTTAGGTCGTATCCAACTGAACTATGCTGACTAAGAAACAAGAAACTATCCATGCAGTGTTTTCCGTTGTACGTCTTTTGGGGGATACAGCATATATTCTGTGTAATGGTAATTCAAAATGCTTAGGTTATTCATCTGAAGCATTTTATCATTTCTGTGTGATTACATTTACATTCAAAAATCTCGCCCCTAGTTACCTACACTGTAGGAGTCTGTGCTGTTGACTGTTATCACTCTTGGGGTAATAGAATGCTGTAAGTGCCCCCCCCCCCCCCGTCTGCTGTAACGCTGTACATGTGGGCAATCTCTCCCCACTCCCTCTTCTCCTGGCCTATATTGCCTAGTTCTATGAACTCAGGTTTTTAAGAATTCCATATATAAGCAAACTCACCTGTCTTTCCATGCCTAGCTTATTCCACATAATACTGTCATCTCTGGGTCCCTCCGTGTTGCCACCATTATTTGACAGTCTTACTGGTTCAATAGATACGCTTAAAGTTTTCTAATTTATCACAAAGAGTAGATTGAGTCAGAGCATATAGATGTGTTCGATACCGCGGGCACCTGAGTTCTCAGCATTAATTATAATAATACCTTCTGGGAAATGCCACTTATGAAGGGCGGGGTCCTGCCTGCATATTTTGTGCATTGTGGCTCTTAATAGCATTTAAGGGACTGGAGAGATGGCGCCGAGATGGAGAGCACGTCCTGAGTTTGATTCTTAGCACCCACATCAGGCATCTTACAATTGCCTATAACTCCCCTTCCAGGGAACCCGACGCCCCCTGACTTCCTTAGGCTCTCGCGTTCTCGTCTGCACATAGGCACACATACTTTGACAGAATTAAAATTAAATCTTTAAAAAATATACTTAAAAAAATAGGTATTGGTAGCTGACCACCTATGTATGCTGCCTGGAACAAAGGAGAGCTTTCAGAGAGGGAGAGAGAGAGACAGAGAGAGACAGAGAGGCAGAGAGTTCCTGGTTTCCTTGATGTTTGAGCATGTCTGACTTGAAAGCCATGTTGTCATCATAGCCCTGTCACCTCCCGAGCCACAGGTTCTTCTTGATTTCATTGCAAACAGCTGAGCAAGTGTAAACAAGGGAACCAACTGGCTGCCCCAGTTGGCTGTTTGTCAGCCACTGATTCATTCAACAAACACAGAGGTTCTATTGAGGAAACAGTGTGAGGAGACAGGTGGCTTAGTAGATGATCCTTCTCCAGGGAGGGCTTCCAAATGTTGAGGGAGCAAGTGCTGCACAAATACCCACCGTACACAGCAGAGTAAACACTGTGAAGGAGGCACTCGCCAATTTGGGGTGTAGCACAAAGCTGGTCATGAGTGTGGGGCGAGGCCTCTCGAAGAGTCCGGCTTAGACTTGGGCCTTGAAAGGTGGCTCGGTGAGTCAGGATGGAGGCTTGGGAGGCCGTGCTGGGCGGGAGAGCCAGTACAGACATGGGAAAATGCATGGAGTATTCGGGGCTGGGTTCTCGTCAGCTACGTGCAATGAGATGGAGGTTAAAACCTGGACGTTGGTAAAGATCTCTGCTCTGTGTCTTTGGGCTGTACCACAATGGTCGGATGCCTCCCATGGTTAGATCTGTACAGCAGAGCTAGTGACAGCCACTTACGGAGCTGTGGGGTTTAAATAGGCTCGTGCCCCACCCACCCCAGCCTTTTTCCGGAGGTTGTACATAGACATGCTCCAGGTCTCACACAGTGGAAGGCTGCGCCGTGGGATGGCGTGAAGACCCTGCACAGATCTTGAGCTCCTCAGTGCTGAAGGCCTGAGGGCAGCACAGATCACTCCCAGTGTCAGATGAATTCCATCAGCGATTAGTTTGCGTGAACTCCAAGTGTGAGTTATATGAGCCGTTTTGAAGAAACCTGTATCTTCCATTGCATGCAATTCGAAGTAGATTAGCAATGCTGGCTGGTAGAGGCTTAATGAGAAGATAATTATTTATAATTACAGTATCAAGTGTTTGTAAGTGCTTGAGGGTGCTTGAAGAATTTGCCTTTGAGAGCCTTAAACACTGCCTCACTCATCTCCTGCACAGTACTCATTTGTGGAGTCGATGGAGAAAGGACGGGCTCTGTGTGTGTGTGTGTGTGTGTGTGTGTGTGTGTGTGTGTGTGTGTCCGTCCTCCAGAGTGGCAGTTCTTCCTTCCAGGCAGCAGGGAAGTACAACTTCTGACACTCCAGAGAGTCCTCTTCCGGTGATCTAAGAGAGGGAGCAGGGTGCAGGCAGAAAATGTTTTAGTGACTATGTTGGTGCAGCACACAGTGGCCTTACTTTTGTCATCAGACAGGGACAATCAGAAGAAATGTTCTTGTCTAAGCAAATTGTAAACAAGCCTGGGATAGAGGTACTTCCCTAATAAAATGTCTTTGGAGGTGGTTCCTCAAGACTATTAGTTTGGGGCTTGTGGGGAGGGACCAGCCTTTTTCCAGAGAATGAAACTATCAGGTCTTCTGAGCAGGTGTCTGTGTGAATGCAGCCATATGTCTCTAGAAACAAGTGACAAGAGGCTTGCCAAGGCTGCAGTTGTTTTGTTGGTGTTGGTGGTGGTGTTGTTGTTGGTGATGGTAGTGGTATGGTAGCCCAGGGTGTGGTGGTGGTGATGATGGTGGTGGTGGTGGTGATGGTGGTGGTGGTGGTGATGGTGGTGATGGTGGTGGTGGGTGTGGTGGTGGTGGTGGTGATGGTGGTGGTGATGGTGGTGGTGGTGATGGTGGTGGTGATGGTGGTGGTGGTGATGGTGGTGATGGTGGTGGTGGTGGTGATGGTGGTGGGTGTGGTGGTGGTGGTGATGGTGGTGGTGGTGATGGTGGTGATGGTGGTGGTGGTGGTGATGGTGGTGATGGTGGTGGTGGGTGTGGTGGTGATGGTGGTGGTGGTGGTGATGGTGGTGGTGGTGATGGTGGTGGTGGTGATGGTGGTGATGGTGGTGGTGGTGATGGTGGTGGTGGTGATGGTGGTGGTGGTGGTGATGGTGGTGATGGTGGTGGTGATGGTGGTGGCGATAGTGGTGATTGTTAGGTGTTTAGTGCCCTGGCTCTATCAGCAATAAAGCCAAGTGCCTGGCATTTATCTTACTACATCAGTTTGGTTATCGAAGTTAAATTCCCTCACTAGGCAGTTTTCAAGTGTGTGTCAAGCCAGAAGGAAAATGACCTAACACCGTATGTTTTACTAGTGCATGGGGAGGGAAAACTCAGAGGCAGCCCACACTGCACAGCTCCTTGTCCCTCAGTGGGTTACCCGCCCCCCCCCAACACCGGAAGGGAACCTTGACCTCTCTTTAGGCCTGCACTGGCACCATTCCTAGAGCCCAGGTCCTCACTTGCTGGCCATGCACACATTCCCAAATCCTCTTCTCTTTTTCCCCCTCCCTCCATCCATTCCTTTCCTTTCTTTTCCATATTCTTCTGTCTCACTCTCTTCTCTCGGTGACTGTAAATGTTTGGGTATTGTTGCCATAAAAACAACAAACTTTTTTGTTCTTGTAAAAATCATCTGGCCTACTCCGCCGCCCGTATTTTACAACCTGGATCCAGCGTCAGATGGGGACGCTCCAGAAAGTGACACCAGGCCTCCAGAAGAGCTCTAAGTGGAGGTTGTAAGTCCAGAATTAGTGACAAAGGACATTCTTCTGACAGGAGTCACAATCAAGCCCAGAGCCCACACAAGCCCAGGCAGCTGTGGTAAGGACGCTGCACAGCACATTTTCCCACAGTCAGCCTCAAGTATTTCATAAATCCGCATTGAGATCCAGTTAAACTGTGTATTACCCTTGGGCTCCAGGAGACATATATTTTCTTTGTAAGCCTCAGTGATCTCGTAAAAGAGGGCTGGTGTGAAAGATACACGGGCGCTTTAAAAAGCTTTAGCGTTGTGCCTGATTCACACAGACGGACGTCCTCAGTCTTGTTAGGGAAGAAGGCTCCTGAGGCACAAGGCTTGGGCTTCCATCCCAGCTCTTGCATTTCTCAGCCATATGTCCTACTTACCTCGCCTCTCTGTGCCTCATCCCCTTGTGTGCAAAATTACCACCACCAGAAGAATCTACCTGTGAGAGTGTTTCACATGCTCCGGCATGTGTCACTAAGGTGACCTTGTCCTTTAGCTTGAAATAGGATAATGCTTCCCTGTCCCCAGGAGTTACAGAGGTGCGTGGTTTGTGGAGCAGATCAGCTGTGTGTCTCTCTGGGAAAAGCTTAAGGAACTCGTATACAACTCAACCGCATTCCATACGGCTTGGGCTCCGGCACTGCCTGGGTCCTACGGCCGACTTGAGCTGCTAGTACAAGCAAGAAACAGATCTTTAAAAAGAGAAAGAAATGGGGAGAGACGGGGAGCAATTGAGATCTGGGCACTGTCACCATAGCAAAAGCCTTGCACATCCTGACTGGCACACTGTAGGAATAGCCTTGACCCTAGACCTGAGATGCAGAGCAAAAACAGTAGATAGGAGTGAAGAGATGCCTGGCCACACAACCTCCCTTCCCCGCCCAAGCTTGTGGCCTGCGCGTGAATCTGAACCTTTAGCTGCCCTGAAACACCCTTCGTGATAGTTGCAGTCTTGTAGCCAACAGGAAGTTGCTGCCTGTTGGAGGACACGCCCCTTTCCTGGAGTGTCTGTAACGTGTGAGAAAGGGCTCGGCACTTGGCCTTGGGACTGAGCAGGTTGCTAGGTGTCTTGTTATTCTGATCTCTGGATCTTTGTAGGTTCTGAGCCTCAGCCCACGTCTCCTAGGGGTGTCTTAGCCTGTTGTCTGTCGTTGTAACAGGGTGCTGACTAACTTACAAAGAAATGTATTTAGTCCACGATAGTGAGGGGGGGGGCGGGGGGCGTAGAATGAAGTTTCCAAATAGCATCCTACTGGGATTCCACCACCACCACCAGTTGCACCACAACATGGCAGAGAAGAAAGGGAACCCTGTCTCGTGCAGAAGGGGCCGAGAGTGTGGGGCGGCCTTACCTCTAACAACCCACTCTCAAGTAAGAAAATGGACTCGTGTGAGGCCAGCGCGGCTGCGATCGCATCCATGACAGCAGAACCACCACGGCCCTTCCTCTCATGCTTCCACCCCATCAGCACTGCTTCACAATCGTCGAGGGTACACAGGAACCTCTCCTCCCCCTCCTGGTTTTGTTGCCTGGGTTTTCAGAGTGTCCTGGTACATCTTGCTCTCTTCCTGTAGGGACCAGAGGGGTAAATGTCTCCCAGCAAGTCTGAGTGGTGTGCTCTGAGCTCACCGGTAAGGACCACATTGTGGCAGGGGCCGGGGTGGATGTGAGTTTCCTTGGGACGCTGTGCAGGAGTCCTGGATCGCCGCAGAGATGACTCAGGGTCAGGTTTTGACGTCTGTCCAGGGCTGAGTCTTTTCCTCAGCCTTTGTTCTAGAACACTGAGGTGACAGGGGAAATGTCTCTGCTGCCGGAAGAAAACACAATTAGGAATGGCATTTCACTAGGATGCTGGGGGTCTGCCTTTCATCCAAGTAATAATAGCCAGGTTGTGTGGGAGGACTGGAAGGACCATCATTTAAAAAAAAACAAAAAACAAAAAACAACCACCCTTCTTGCCAAAACAATGCTACACTGGCTTTATTTTTTTTAAAATGGGATAATACAGAAGCATAATTAAAAAATGAACCCTTATAACCCCGTGTTGCAAAAATAGCCATTGTTAGTACAATGGTGCTTGTTTTTCTTTCACACTTCACATAAATATATTTTTTAAATGAAATTAGGAAGATGGCAGGAAACATTGATTGAAGCCATTTTGTGTGCCAGGGTTCTTTAACTCTTTGTTATCCATTTACTGTTCATGGTCGAGAATATCGTGTGTGTGTGTGTGTGTGTGTGTGTGTGTGTGTGTGTGTGTGTGTGTGTGTGTGTACACCAGAGGAGAACCATGGGTGTCCTGCTCATTTGTTCCTCACATTATTCCCTCGAGACAGTGTCTTTCACTAACCCCAATGCTGGGCTAGAAACCAATAAACCATGGCACTGGGCTTATAGGTGTGTGCACAGCCCATACCCTGCCTTTTATGTGGGTGTTAGGGATTTGAACTCATGTCCTCACGCTTGAACAGCAACCACTCTTATCCACTAAGGCATTTCCCCAGCCGTTCTTTAAAGAATCCTTATGTCTGTTTGCAGAGGAGGAAACTGAGGCAAGGAGAGGATAAGTCGTTTTTGGAGGCTGTAGAGACTATGAGGACAGTTGACAGCATAGAACACAGCAAAGTCTGCCTCAGCCTGGACTGTGTCATTACCAACTTCACAGTTTGTCCTGTGCTTTATTCCCCAAATTATACAACACCCCCTCTGGTTTCCCTGCTCAATAGATCGGGTGATAGGATCACACAGATGTGACTCAGTTTACCCCAAAACATGTTGTTAGTAAATCTCAGTGCTGGAGCAAGCCCACATTCCCTCATGCACAAGTCCATTTGCATGCTAAGCGCAGGTGATCCGGGAACCTCTGACCTCCTCCCACAGGCTAATTCTGAAAGCTGGTTGCTCCACCCAGGGGCGGGTACTAATTCCAGCATAAACAAAGCAGGGAGGGCTCAGCTTTCTTCCTCACGGTTGATACCCCGGGAACCTGTGGGCATTGAGCAATGTATACCTGGCCATCTTACCTGTGCAGTGGTCAGGCTGCATAGAGAAGACTAAAATGTGTGCCCCCCAAACAGTTCTGTCACTCTTCAGTCATCGTCAACTGAGACTCGCAGACAAGCCGAGGGACCGACTGCGCTGAGCTTCAGGTGCTGTTTCTTTCCCCAACCCAGAGTCTTGAGGACATGCCAAGCATTGTTACAACTTAAAGTAAGGCAAAAGTCAGTTGGCCTCCTGGGAGTAAACACGTGTCTGTATATAAGGCTGACCCGGACCTTTAAGGGGGAGCCAGGCTGACTGCACTGGGACTGCTGGGTGGCTGACCAGCCCAGGGGTGTGGAGAACTGAAGAAAGGTGAGCAAGTGGTGACCTGTTGATGAGTTTTGCCAGGTAAACCATGAAACCTTTTTCTTCAGACATAGTAGAAGAATTCTAATATACGCATGCGTGTATGTGTGTGTGTGTGCATATATAAATTTTTATATTTATATTTAGATAGTTATAAAAATATATATTTATAATATGTAACTTAATTTGATCTTCTCTTTGAATTTCAAGAAAGCTGGAACAAATGATTATGGGATCATCAACAGGATTGGGGGGGGATGACAAGAATGATGTGTAAATAGACCAAACTAATGGACACTGCCTGGATCCCCAGGAGGGAAGAGTAATGTAGCTGTTGATTGACAGGGCCTGGGAGTGCTTCTGCCCTGCTTTAAACTCAGTGCAGTCACACAACATGCTCAGATTGTCAATTGTTCGTCATGTTTTACACTTATGTATGTACTGTAATCTTTCATGAGTGTATGCTATACTTCGTCTAACGGCTGAAAGTCCTGGTCTATATTTGTGTATGTTGTCACACGGTGATACTCAGGGTTACTGTCATTTGAGCCCATTGCTGTGCTAGTTTAGTAATGAGCCAAGGCTACATAGCTGCCATGAGCTCTCTGGGACCACCCTCACGTACCCAAAGATCACCATGGACCTGACACCCCTCCTCCCCGACCAACCAAGGTCACAGTTGCTCTGTCCTCCTTTCCAGACCTTATGTCCAGTTCATGGCGATCTGGCGTTTGTTTCCTTCCAGGCTGACTTGTGTGGTTGTTCATAATCCTCCATGATGTCCACCAGACAAAGCAACAGGAAAGAGTCTGTTTCGTGGCAGCTGTGTGTAGGAAGAGGGGCCAAGAGAGACCGCAGGAGGCTTCCCCTTTGCCTACTGTCAGGCTTGCTTCTTCCCAGTCAGGCACTGGGCAGGATTTAGGACAGTGGCAGAGACTTCATAGTCATGTTGAAAGTGACCGGTACTGAGTCTGGGTCACTCAAACACTGCAAGGTCTGTCTGTTTTAATCCCTTGCTAACTAACCTTTTGCTGCTAGCTCCCTGGTCCTTTACAATGAGAGAAGAGGGTAACTTGTGCCAGAAATGACCTCATCTCCTGTTGGGTAACGCCAAGGCGTTTACTCTTATCAAGGCCGTGATAACTCAGCAACCGACAGGTTCCAGTTTAGATACTGTAAGCGGAGCTTGTGCTCAGACTCTACAATGGCTCGTTTTTTTCATCCTCCGGGGACAGTATCGGTGGAATAAGGTGAGAGGCGGCTCAAAGTCAAACCCTGGCTCCAAGGCACTCAGTTCCTACGCGTGTGTGGCTTCAGCTCGTCTCTTGCCTAGCTCAGTAATAAGGATCAAACAAGATAATTTCTGTGCGCAGCAAGTACATCAGCAATCTTAGTGCACAGTCTGGCTTTGCCCTTCCCTTTTAGAGCACAAACCTCCAACCCCAACAGGGATGCCCAGGTCTACTGTATAGTTCTCTGTCTGGATGACCTGTTAGTGTGAAAACACTGTCAGGCTGCCTTTGCATTATCACCATGGTTCTCAACCTGTGGGTCGCGACCCCTCTGGGTAGCGGGGTATATTTACACTATGATTCATAACAGTAGCAAACATGACAATTATTGAAGTAGCAACAAAGTAACTCTATGGTGGGGGGACAGGGTCGCCGCAACTTGAGGACCACAGGGTCACAGCATTAGGAAGGTTGAGAACCACTGGCTTATCGTCCTCTGTTCACTAATTTTAATCACCGTAGTTGTAGTTCGGAGTTATTTGTTTTCATATAGAGATACCATTGTACTATTCCATTATCAAAGTTTAACCATGCACCATACAGTTCTGTCGCATCTGCTTAGTGGTTCTATCAGAAATATAATTTTTCTAGATGGATGTATCTGCGAAAGCTTCCCCGCCCCCCCCCCCCCCCCACACACACACACTTCTTTCTCTTTCCTGGTCTTGTTAAGTGCCTGAGTTCTGAATTAGAGGCGTTGCTCATAACGGGGTACACAGCGAGGGCTGAGCGGCAAGCTTCCCACATCACATGGGAAACTGGAACCAGAACCGACTGGGCTCCTCGTTCTGTTCTGCATTTGCTACCGTGGCACCGTTACCACCGACAGACAATAAATTGGAGACACTGGAGAGGTGATGCCATGTCTAGGTAGTGCGTTAGCGCACACAGATATAGCAAGAAGTTGGGCTGTCCTACCTTCTTCAGCTTTGGAGGATAGCGGCCGAGTGTTCGCCCTGTGACACAAGTAGTTGGAAAATCTAGGACTTGCCACGTGTGCCACGTTTGCATGGATGGTTCTGTCACGCTGAGTGTCTCGTGTCCCCCAGGTGGTCACCTTGTTTCTGATCCTCTTTCAGGTAACGCGACATGACATGAATACCCTCAGCCTACCCCTGAGCATACGCCGAGGCGGGTCAGACACCAACCTCAACTTCGACGTCCCAGATGGCATCCTGGACTTTCACAAGGTCAAACTCAACGCGGACAGCCTGAAACAAAAAATCTTAAAGGTGACCGAGCAGATTAAAATCGAGCAGACATCCCGCGACGGGAACGTCGCCGAGTACCTGAAGCTGGTCAGCAGCGCGGACAAGCAGCAGGCTGGACGCATCAAGCAGGTGTTTGAGAAGAAGAACCAGAAGTCAGCCCACTCCATCGCCCAGCTGCAGAAGAAGCTGGAACAGTATCACAGGAAACTCAGGGAGATTGAACAGAACGGAGCCTCCAGAAGCTCAAAGGACATCTCTAAAGACAGCCTGAAGGAAATACACCACTCTCTGAAGGACGCCCACGTGAAATCTCGGACTGCTCCCCACTGCCTGGAGAGCAGTAAATCGAGCATGCCAGGGGTATCCCTCACGCCCCCTGTGTTTGTCTTCAATAAGTCCAGGGAGTTTGCCAACTTGATCCGGAATAAGTTTGGCAGCGCAGACAACATCGCTCACCTGAAAAATTCCCTAGAAGAGTTCAGGCCAGAGGCCAGCCCCAGGGCGTACGGGGGCAGCGCTACCATCGTGAACAAACCCAAGTACGGCAGCGATGACGACTGTTCCAGCGGCACATCGGGCTCGGCTGACAGCAATGGGAACCAGTCCTTCGGGGCTGGTGGGGCCGGCACACTGGACAGCCAGGGGAAGCTCGCTCTGATCCTGGAGGGACTCAGGGAGATCAAGGACACGCAGACCCAGCTGGCAGAGGACATCGAAGCACTGAAGGTGCAGTTTAAGAGAGAATACGGCTTCATCTCTCAGACTCTGCAAGAGGAGCGATACAGGTATCCGCACCAGGGAATCCTGCTGGGATTCCTTTAGAAGCACGAGTTAGCAACCAGAGCGGCTGTCTGCTTAAAAAAGTGACGCGCTAATGGATGTGTTTGCAGTAAATACTGATGTGGATGCAGAGGCATTTAAAGATTGATAGTCCCTTCCATCCTTCATAATACTAAGTTCCATAATTTCTGGCTTATAGCTGACAATTAGAGGAAGACATTCTATGCATGGGTCTCTTAAAATGTCATTATCCAAGCTGTGACTCACATGCATATTAAGATATTGATCCAGCAGACATCTGGGATGGTCTTATTACATTAATTTAGAGGCCTGTTTCCCGCCATGATACCAGTCAAGTGAACCTAATTCACTGGACAATGAGACAATGAGGTAGATTTTTATGCAGTGTGTCAGTTTGAAATGTACATATTTTGTTCAGTAAACCTTTTTTTTTTTTAACCCTACATGGACTTGTCATGCAAGAAAGAAGACTTAAGTCCAGATACCAGCAATAGCTGGGCATGATAGTACATGTCTGTAACCCCAGAACTTGGGCTGTAGAGACAGGCAGATCCCTGGAACCTGCTGCCCAGCCACCCTAGCCAGGTTCAGTGAGAGACCTAAAACACCTGGCATCAACCTCTGCCCTCTACACACACAAAAAAATGCATAGATATAAAAATAATACATGTTTTTTAGGCTGGCATTATATTTTTACAGTTTTTTTTTCTTCTTTTTCTTTTTCTTTTTTTGGTTTTTCAAGAAAGGGCTTCTTTGTGTAGCCCTGGCTGTCCTGGACTCGCTTTGTAGACCAGGCTGGCCTCAAACTCAAAGCAATCCACCTGCCTCTGCCTCCCTGAGTGCTAGGATCACAGGCATGCACCACCATGCCCAGCATGTTTACAGCTTTTTAATAAAAGAGTACAAGTGACCAAATATGAGATTATTTGCCCCATCTTGCTCATAAAAGGATCCTCCCAAAGTACTTCAGTCAAATGGGTTAACTTGTAAGACTGTAAAATAGATTGTAGACGTCTATTACACACTATAACGTTTAAGTTGTCACTTTAACTTACACATTGCTTTACACTTGCTGTATAGTTTTATGTCATAATCTAGAATGTGGCTCCTCACTTTTGTGAACCTTCTTTGTGATGCCATGATTTGAACCCAGGGCTACATGCATCTAAGCATGGGCTGCATCCCAGAGCTACATGCATATGCATGCATGCATATGTTGCACCACTGAGATGCGTCACCAGCCCTGCAACTATCGCTTAACTTGACATGCGCATCTTTGACTTCAGTGTGCTCATAGCGCAAGAACTGTTTTCCAAGGCATGCTTTTGCAAGACTATGTTGACCTCAATTTCATCCAGATACTTTGAGACACAGTATGTTTAGGAATCATGTCTTATCCCAAATCACAAGTACTCCCTTGTGTGAGCTTTGGACTGCCTCTGCTCGCTTGTGTCCTGCTTTCTGATTGTGATCGCCACGATATAGCCACTAGATGCATTACCATAGAGCCCTTAAAGGCTTACTTAGAACAAAGATGACATTTGGCACCCAGGAAGGCAAATCCGAAGATAACCGTTAAATCTGAATTAAGCCTTTTCACCTCCTTTTTTTTTTTAAAGATCCTATCTGATGACCTACATAAATATCTATAACTGGCATGGGCCAGTCATTCTAGGCTAAGGCATCCTCCTCAGATACTGCAGCTTCTTTAAAAAGCACTCAGGACAGGGTTTCAAGACAGACGCAAACCCTCTTCCCTGTCTGGGGAATGGGACAGCAGCTGTTTCTCTCTCACTTTTGGGTTTTTGGTAATGCTGTCCCATAAGCCGTCTATAATTTGTGATGAGCTTAATGATAAAGTTTTTTTGTAAAGAGTTATTTATTTGTATGAATATTTTGCCTGAATGTATGTCTATGTACCATGTGCTTTCGGTACCCATGAGGCCAGAAGAGGGCATCGGATCCCAGAACTGGAGTTACAGACAATTGTGAGCCACCATGTGGGTGCTAGGGTTTGTGCCCAGGTCCTCTGGAAGAGCAGCCAGTGTTCTTAACAACTGCACCATCTCTCCAACCCTGGGGTTAACTTTTTAATTAGCACTTAAGAGTCTAAGAGCTGGAAAGCTTGCTGAGGTGTTTGCTGTGAGACGGTGGGATTGACTGCAGGAAGCTAATCATAAAAAAAGTCATTCTTATGAATAAATTAATATAATATATATATTTTTAAAAGTCATTCTTGTCCTTGTGGGCTGGGCAGCCATGAACCCCCAATTACTATTGGGCAGAAAAGGGAAAAGCCACTGCAGATGTGGCCAGTCATGGTTTGTCCTTGCTGCACAGCTGCCTCCTAGCTGACAGAGTCTGTCTGTCATCATGGCGGCCAGGCCAGCTGCTGGTCTAGCATGTGTTAGGGAAAGAAAAAGGGTTGATCTTGGTAAAGCCTCGGAGATGAGGACATACAGCTAAAAGGCCGCAGAGACAGGCCCCATCATGAGTTGGGATTCAGGGGTTACCAAACTCTTGATCCCTACAAATAGACCTACTCTTTCAGAAGAACAGCCATCCAGGCGAGGAAACCAGCCAAGGCCCTAAAACAAAAGGACATCCTTCTAGAACATGCCAATGGGACACCTGTGCCACGTGCTCAGTCTGGGCTCCTGTCTTTGTTAAGGTATGAGCGACTTGAAGACCAGCTTCATGACCTGACAGAACTGCACCAGCACGAAACAGCCAACCTGAAGCAGGAGCTGGCCAGCGCCGAGGAGAAGGTAGCCTACCAGGCCTATGAGCGCTCAAGGGACATCCAGGTATGGCTCCCTTCCTGGCCAGACCCTGGTGTAGGGTTTTCCCAGGCTTTCATTCATCAATGCTCAGTGCAGTTCCCTAAGACCTCATGCATGTGGGGGCAAGATGTTCTCTCTACACAGACATTTCCAATCCACTCCTGGGCCCCCTTGGCTTGTGTTGCCAGTGTTAGTTGGAAACTTCACTCTGTATTCCTGTGGTCCCGCATCCGGCGGCACCGGACTGGGTCTCTGCAGGTTGGTCCAGCCGCTGCTTGCTTTTGGACAGGAATGGGTGGATCTTGAGATCAGAGCCCATTGCTCTCTCAGGGGCGGCTAGAGCACTTTCAGGGTAGGCTTTTGGCTTGGGCACAGAGCTGGGTTCTCAGCCTCTCCGAGGGAGGTAGGAATTGAGTTTCCATACCTGGTGTCACCGTTAGCTCTTTGATTCTTCTGCCGCAGGGGAAGGGGATGGACACCCGAAACCCTCTGGCGGACAGGAGACACAGCCCAGAGAGTGTTTCCCCAAGGGTCAGCACCAAGCCACCGGCAGTGGTTGGGCAGGCCCCAGTGACTGCAAAGGCAGTTCTGCCATTGCTGCTTGATGACTGGGCGTCCAGCATCGGTTTCCCCTGGAGTAAATGGAGTCTCAGGTGGTCATGGTAGAGTAAGAAGTTAGGCCAACTTTACTTGTAAATTAGGGATGTATAAACCCTGGGCAGTGAGGGTGACTGTGTCTGACTCCCTAGGGCTAAAAGTGCCAGGCCACTTCATCTACATACAGTGACACAGAGCCTCAGTAACACGGGGCCTTTATCACAGGAAGGAAAACAGTGCTGAACTAGCCTATGTGTGATGGGGATGGTGCTGAGGCATAATTAAAGGCCATTTGTTGGAGGCTAAGATCTCAGCACTGCTCGGGTGTTTCTTGGAATTCCCCGTGCTTGTTATCAGGGAAGGTCGGGCCTGTATTGTCTTTTAGGACTATGTGACACCCCTTTCAAAATCTGGATATGCCAGATCAGGTGGGGTGAGGGCCCCCCCCGCTAAGAAAGAGAGCTCGGAACTGGCTATCCAGAGAAGACAGACTTCAACCTTAACTAGCAGAGCCCTACATATTCCTATAGGCGTACTTTTAAATTCTATTTTTATTTATTTATTTAATTTTTGTATCTTTCTCCCTTCTCCACCCCAATTCCTTCTGACACCCCAACATCAGGTAGGAGAGAAAGAAGGTTAGTAGGGAGAAGGGTCGTAGCTCTCCTTGGCTACTTCCTGCTGTTTAGGGCCGTCAGGTTCTTTGGGGGCGAGTCTGGTTTCCATCTTCAGGATATTCAGCTGTCAACAGCAAATGCAGCAGCAGCTTTCTCTTCCTCTTCTGACCAGCTCCTCCAAGTGCGCTTCTTGCAGCCCTCCTCTCTGTCTCTGTCTCTGTCTCTGTCTCTGTCTCTGTCTCTGTCTCTGTCTCTGTCTCTCTCTGTCTCTGTGTCTCTCTCTCTCTCTCTCTCTCTCTCTCTTTCTCTCTCTCTGTCTCTCTCTCTCTGTCTCTCTCTCTCTCCCTCTCTCTCTCTCTCTCCTCTCTCTCTCTCCCCACCCCCTCCCCTGTGGTAAGCTTTGCATTTGAGCCCCAGGTCTATTATTTAACAACTGTTTGGCTCTGAGCAAGCCTTGAGTCTGCTCATCTGTAAAGCAGCCGCTTTGATGTTTGAAAGACCTTCAAGCATTTTGATGGACAGTGCCTAGCAAAGCTCTGTGCTTCTGTTTACTCGGTAACCCTCTGAGGTCGCTCCTGTTGTTGGCCCCATCTCTCAGATCCGGAGACCGAGGCACAAAGAGGCGAAAGGGCCTGAACCAGGCCTTGTAAATTGTCCTTTAGGAATGACGAAGGGCTGGACTGGAAGGGCTAGGCAGGGTCTGGAAGGTTGGCAGGAAGGGGTGAGCGGATCCCCATAAAATGTATGTCCTAAACAAAGGCTGCGTGTGCAGAGCCTCCTTCAGTCCCCAGGCTGCTGTGTCACAGCCCTCAGTTTCTCGGCCATCCTTTTACTGAAACCATAACAACAACCCAAAAGAGAAAACCTCGGCCTCACCTTTCCATGTTTTCTGTGTAGTCGGCAGGTATTTTCTTGAACTTAAGGGTGGCCATCCACGCTCTGAAGCCCGCTTTCCACGGAGAGGGCTGAAGCATAGAAGATGGCAGCTTCTCCCTGGTGTATGCACTGCAGTTTGGCTGCACACATTTTATTCTGCCCTGCTGGAGGCTGATCCCTGAGGTCTGCTCAGATGGTTCTGGGAAGCAGGGCTTCAGAGCTGACAGGAAACGTTGTCCCCAGAGAACAGAGGATACTGGGAGACTACAGGCTCTTCTCTGAGTGAGGAGCCTCAGGGTTCCCACTGACTGGCCTGGGGAATAGGACTATCATCTGTTAAGTCATTCTATTTAAAGCATTTTTTTATTACATTTAGTCGTGTGCATACATGCATGCATGCCTGTATGTGTGCCACAGTACACATGATTGGTGTAGGAGTCTGTTCCCTCTTCCTACCTTGTGGGTCCCAGGAATCAAATTCACTTTGTCAGACTTGGCAGCAAGCTGCACTACCCACTAAGCTATCCCACCGGCCCCTTGGTCCTTCCTGTTTTAAAACAGGTCTGGGATATCGCAGGGTGGTGTCGAAATGTGCCTTTTCCTGATTTAGGAGATAGTCTTGGATTAACATTGTTTTCAGTTTTTGTTATGTTTTGTTTTTTAAAGAAACGAATCCTGGGAGAGAGGAGGTCAGATCGAGGGAGGGGCCCCACAGAGGGAACTTTACCTTCTGAAGAGCTCATTTGAGCGTTTTCCAGCTTCGTCTCTAGTGAGAACTAAAAAGAACACCTCCATAAGTGACAAGGGTCACGGAGGCTCAAAGCTGGCTCTACTCCTTGCTCTCTGTGTGAACGTGGCCGAGTCAGTACGGTAGCACCTCTCTTCCTCAGCTTCAAAAAGGCAAGAAGATCAAATGGAATCAGATATTGATTGTGCTGGGGTCTTCTCCAGACACAGAATAAACAGGCAAGAAGTTAATGCTGCTGTTCCTTTTATCTTACTGTTGAGTAGTGACATTCCTCAAGCCTTTTAGCCTTCGACCTCCCTGATTTCTTCTGTGTTGCCTGTGTCCTTTGGCTTTTGTAAATGGGCTTCCGACAGGGGTAGGCTGGGCTGGTGCCTGTAGCAAGGGCCCACAGGCGCACGCAATTTTTGCTGTGAAGTGATTGGCCCTCACCCCCAGTAAAATTCTGAATCTCCTCTTTAAACTATGGAAGAGAATCCAGCCCACTGTCTTCGGCCCAAGCAAGTTAAAACACTAGACCAAACCGCCTTGTGACTCACTGCCATATTTTCCCAGGTTTTTCTTTTAGTGGTTCTTTAGCACTTCTAAGGTGAATCCTAAGATTAGCCTGAGGACATGTGGACTTCTCTATCCTAACCTGGGTCAAAGCGCTAAAAAACAACGATCCTTTGACCCTTTTTATGCTATGCCTAAAGTGGGGGGTGGGGGAAATCCTGGGCCACACAGCTGAAAGCAAGCCCGCCCTTCCATACATGCCTGTTAGTGCTGGCAGCCAGTGCCGCTTAAACGTGAAGATCTGAAAAAGTTTTATCCTTTGGTCCATAGCCTAGGATAATGGAAGTTGCTATAGCAACAGAGAGCCCTGTTCTTTGGCCTAGAGAGTATATTCAGCAGGAGAAAAGCAAATCAATGTTGGAGCCATTATACTTGCTTAAAGCCCAGAAAGGTGACCGCGCACAGATGCCCAAGCACATTGGCAAATGATCGTAACAACAGACTGGTGGAGAAGCAGGCATGCCGCGCCACCTCCCAGGAGGTGTGGACTCTGCTCTGCAAACCAGCTTCCTGTGACTGGCACCCAGGCTCTTCGGCCAGTATGTGGCACCTGCTGCATGCAGCACTGCTCTGTTCTGGAGTGGACAGTGAGGGCAAGGTGGGCCTAGTCCCTGTCTGCGTGTGACTTACGTGCCTCTCAGCTGTGCAGGAAGGCTAGAGATGTGCTGGGTCAGGGAGGGCTTTCCTCACGCCTCAGAGATAAGTAGCAGATCCACAGGTCAAGATCAGAAGGCACTTAAGTGTTTCTGGCAGTATGTACTGCATGAGGAGAGACAGCCTGTGCTGGTGACTTAAGGCGGCTTGCAGTCAGAAGGCAGGCGGGAAGCAAAGCAGCCTGCCCAGCCGTTGAGCCAGTCTTTTCCCTTAGCACCTCCCACCTCTGTCCTCCTTACGTTGTCATTACACAGACCCACACTCAGGCAACCACAAACGAGGATAGACAGAATGTGGCCACAGCCCGTCTCGGTCCTGTTCCTGACTGTGCCAACAGATGCCAGTATCCCGTGTCACTTTATCTCAATTATAATTGCAGTTTAAAAAAAAAAAAGTACCAACTATGGCACCAACCAAGGACAATACATGCAGTAAACTTTGAACCCCTACCCCAGATCTAGCCAATGGACAGGACATTCTCCACAGTTGAGTGGAGAGTGGGGACTGACTTTCACACGAACTCTAGTGCCCCATATTTGACCACGTCCCCTGGAGGGGGAGACCTGGTGGCGCTCAGAGGAAGGATATCAGCCTACCAAGAAGAGACTTGATACCCTATGAGCATATCCAGGGGGAAGAGGTCCCCCTCAGTCACAGTCATAGGGGAGGAGAGTAAAGGGAAAATGGGAGGGAGGGAGGAATGGGAGGATACAAGGGATGGGATAACAATTAAGATGTAATATGAATAAATAAAAAAATATTTTTTTAAAAAAGTACATATGCTCAGGTGTGATGCTGCTGTGTGACCCTTATCACAAATTCTAGCACTTGGGAAGGTTGAGGCAGGAGGATGAGGAAGGCTGGATTGGACTGCTTGACAAGAGACCTTGCTACCATCAAACAATACACAAATAAACAAAATAGGTCCCCATAACGCCTCGCTTACAGTGTTTTAACGGTAGCGTACGTGTGTGTGCACGTGACAGATGAGGTAAAGGGAGTCTTGGGGTTCCTGTTTTATACCTTTGTCCCTCACCATCACTTTGGGAATTTTGAAACTTCGCAGCTGGGGCTTGGGGCACATCTGGGCACGTGTCCCCACAAGGCCCGTGGTTCCAGCGGGCGGTTGATCCCTGCTCTTCTCTTGCCCGCAGGAAGCCTTGGAGTCGTGCCAGACGCGCATCTCTAAGCTGGAGCTGCACCAGCAGGAGCAGCAGACCCTCCAGACAGACTCCGTGAACGCCAAGGTGCTTCTGGGAAAGTGCATCAACGTGGTTCTGGCCTTCATGACGGTCATCCTGGTGTGCGTGTCCACCCTGGCCAAGTTTGTCTCTCCGATGATGAAGAGTCGCTTTCACATCCTTGGCACCTTCTTTGCCGTGACTCTTATCGCGATATTTTGTAAAAACTGGGACCATATCCTGTGTGCCATAGAAAGGATAATAATCCCAAGATGAGCCACCAGTTCCTGCCTTCTCATTCTCTCAAGTTTTTATTTTGAAGAGAACTCTGCATACTACCAAATGTCTTGAGTGGACGGCTGTGCCAAAGATGGCGGCGAGGACTGGAGGCTGTGTGGTGTAAATAATTTGAGTCTCTTAACCCAGTAGCAGTTGCCGACAAGGTCCCCCGTACGTAGTTCCCAAGAAACTGCCCCCAGAGGTCTCCCCACATTGCTCACTGCCTTAATCAGAGCAGGTCTCCAGCCCGCCTGGCGAGAGCTCGGCATGGTAAAGCCCCGTCCATTAAACACTTGGCATAAAGAGTGCTGCAGACGGAAGGGGCGGGGCCTCCCTCTACTTCCCATGAATCTCTGTCACATTGAGCTTCGGGGGTTGCTAACAGCTGTGTTCTGCGTCCCACGAACAGCAGGGATGTGACAGGATCCAGGGAAGCGAGCCAACCCAGGTAACCAGCAGTGTTGAGCTCCTGGGAGAATCTGTGGAAGCTCAGTCTGGGCCTCTGCAGTCTGTCCCACTTGTCCACAGGCGGCGCTGTGTCCTAGTATGTACTGGAGTCCATGTTGGTCAATCGTGTCCATCCTTGTAACGTGGACATCTCATACCTGCTCACCTAGCAGAAGTCTGCCTAACTGGTAACAACACTGTGCTTTACACAATAGTCACTAGGATTTACAGGCGGGCTTTCCTCCTCTCTTGCGCCTGGGGCTCCACACATGGTTTCCTCTTGCCTGGTTAGCGCTGCCCTGCCCTCGGAGCACGCGGTAGTGCTTTCGTCAAACCGTAGCTTTGGGAACGTGGGGTCCTGCGAGTACCCTGGGGGAGCCTTGTGCTCCGGCAGTTGTTAACTGTGATAAATCCCCTTAAAGGGCGGGACGCACTTTATTTGATTCACTGTACTCACAGGTCTGCGGAGATCAAATTGAAAAGCTTGTTCAGGAAATGGAAACAAATGACGCTCGTGACGGCGGGCTTTTTTTCCCCCTCAAAGACAACAAAATCAAACTTCATAAAGCGTATGTGTGTCAAGACTAGACACTGGAGGCCTAAGAGGGATGTGAACTCTTGGTCTAAGCACATGGTGACTAGGTTAGTGGGAGCCCTTCGCCCAGATGAGATCAGGAGGGTCCGCTTAGGGCTCTGAAGGGCAGCAAAAATAAAATGAGACCAGCGCTGAAGTTTGTAGATACATTCAAGCTCCGAGGTCATGGGGGTTGCCAGCCCCACTCCTATCCATGGCTTTGTCTCCACACAGGAGACAGATGGTTTCTAATCCAAATGGGGAGCGCCCTTAATCTTGTATTTTAATGCCCACCCCCTTTACGGTAGGCATCAGACTCCGTCTGCCTACCCCTTGGAGCAAGCCGGGCCCGGCTGGTGTCCCGTTCTTATTTGTGAACATTTCCAGGTGGCACTTAGAACATGCCAGGGCCTGGGACGCCCGTGAATGCTGCTAGCAGTTTCCAGAGTGAGTGTGGATGCAGCCTAGGAGGCTCAGTCAGGGCTCTGGGGAACCCAGGAAGAGGCGTGTCTGTCCTTGCGCCTGCGCATACTCCAACTCCCCTGCACGGCCTAGCAAAACTGCTCTTGGTTGACCCTTTTCAGACCCGTGACCCTGCGTTCCTTCTCCCTGACCACAAAGTAGGGAAGAGAGTCCAAAACAGCACACTCCACGTCCGTCAGACAGAGCTTTGTTCAGAAACTGTTAGAGACAGGCACCACTCCGAACTAATGGGGTAGGGGCGCAAAGGGAGAGGGAACTGAGTCATTTTAAACCCCGTCTAAAGAACTCCCATTCCCGTTAGCTGTCAAACCACCTCCTTTGCCTGGGCATACGCAGCCCGCGTGGCATGCTTGGGAAGCTTCTGAAGCCTTTTATTTTTTTAAATAAGGTTGTATCGTTCAAGGAGACTTTGGTTCCACGGTTCATTATCCTCTTAAGGGCTATAACCCCCTCCCTCCCTCTCCCCAACATATAACTTACACACTGAAGGAATGAATTGTATAAATATATAACGAGAGATACCTGGACGGACCCTGGAATTGGAAACGAGTCACAGTCGAATCAGCCCGTCTTGCTTCGCACTTTACGTTGGGAGTGAACATCTCATGGGCTCCTCGTGAAAACCAGTAGTGGACGGAGTAGGCAAGTCCCTGCTCACTTAGGAACACAGCGAGGAGTTCTAGATGCTGGACGGACTCTGGGTCATCCATGACATTATCATGATCCCCGGGGTAGTGAATATTGAGGACAGAGCAGAATTTAAAAAAAAAAAAGATTAAGAATAGTAAATATTAAAAATATTCTTTCTGTGGTCTTTGAAAAAATTTAAGCTCATATTTTATCTATAATTAAGTTGGAACAAAAACCCCACCCCTAAAAAAAAAAAAGTAAGCAGCTACCCGCAGCAAAGTGGTGACCGGAAGTGTTCTCGCTGATCTTGGCCTGTAAACACAGGATGCCCCATCTCAAGTTCCAGGCTTGGGGCGTAGTCGTTTTCAGGGGTTCGCGTCTTGTCAGTTGGCGTTCATTCATATCAATTCTGTCACTTTTGTTTTTATAAGTATTGCCCTCTGTGTGTTCTGACCGCCCTGCCGCGCGCGTCTCTAACATAGCAGGCTTAATTACAGGGTGGAATGGGGTGAGAGGGGTAGTTTCCCCCCAAAGCAACTAATTACTTTGGTTCTTTTGGGTGGTTTTTTTTTTAAGCACCAAATTATTTTTGTGTTGAATGGGAATGTATAGTGGTTTTGTTGCGGTTGGTGTTGAATCCAGATCCAATTGTCTGGGTTTGAAAAAACACATATACTTACTGATAAAAACACATGTGATTAAACAACCTATTTCACATGTTTTCTTAATTCTGACCTTGGGGCTGGGGTGGGGAGTGCCGATGTATGAATACTGGCTTATTTGGAGAGATAGTTCAAAGTAGGTAACTTTTAAGGGATCTAAAAAGACCAACCACAGAAAACAATTAGATTGGCCTGTTTGTATCAAAAATAGATCAAGAGCTTTTTTTTTTTTTTTTTTTTTTTGGTTTTTTTGTTGTTGTTTTTTGTTTTTTTTTGTTTTTTTCGAGACAAGGTTTCTCTGTGTAGCCTTGGCCATCCTGCACTCACTTTGTAGACCAGGCTGGCCTCGAACTCACAGCGATCCACCTGCCTCTGCCTCCCGAGTGCTGGGATTAAAGGCGTGCGCCACCACGCCCGGCTTCAAGAGCTTTTTTTAAAAAAAAAATGTGTTATTAATGGAAACTGGGTAAAG
Organism: Acomys minous; assembly: GCF_964271855.1. NCBI lineage: Eukaryota > Metazoa > Chordata > Mammalia > Rodentia > Muridae > Acomys > Acomys minous. The sequence continues at coordinate 97,514,069 of NC_140490.1, forward strand.
TCATTAGAAATAAAGCCAAAATAAGTTTTCTACCTAAAGATGCCAGAAATGATGTAACTCCTTGGGTGTTTGAGGGTGGTTTACATGTTGCAGCTCTCATGTACTTAAAGCATGTGTACTGTGTTTATCCTAAAAGAAACATTTCAACTAATCGTGCTCTGTGTTTAGGATGCTCTGGGGCAGCAGCAGCCACTCAGCTATAACCTCTGTTGCAGAATTCCCATCTTGTGAGACGCTACATAGTTTTGTATCTGCCTAAAAATTGTGATTTTTCTGTAGATCTTCCCCATGGCGGTGTCACCAATGAATTCAAAGCAGGTGCCATTATTTTTTAAAACACTCAATGTTTGCTTTGGTGTTAAATAAAAGAACTAGATTTCTTAAATTTTCACACCTGTCAGAGCCCATCTCTATAATATTGTGTTGTATGTGTGTGTGCTCGTGTGCATGAGTGTGCATGTACACGTGTGTGTGCAAAACCAAAAAAAATGTGTAAAGATTTCTCTAGAATATCCTGCCTCTACATGCACACCCTCACTCCCATTACCAACATCCCCCACAAAGCGGTACCTTTTATTTTCAAGATATAAGAGTGTTTTGACTGCATATGTACATATGCCACATGTGTGTCTAGTGCACACGGAGATAAAAAAAAAAAAGAGTGTCTGGTTCCCTAGAACTAGAGTTACAAATGGTTGTAAGCTACCATGTGGGTACTGGAAATCAAATCCAGGTCTTCTGCAAGAGTAACACCAGTGCTCTAAAGTCCTGAAGCATCTCTCCAGCCCCCGAGTGGTACCTTTGCTATAGCTGACGGACCAACATTGTTACATCACTATCACACAGTCTTCATTCATGTTAGGGATGGTCTCGGCTTCATTCTGTGGCTTTAGACAAATAGGCAAGGACATGTTTTCATTGTTGTAGCACCATACAGAACGGTTTCCTTCCTTAAAACATCCTGTGTCCTATCCGTTCGTCTGCCCCTGTAGTCAGCCTTGCAACTAGTTTTCATGTCTTCTGTAGAGAGTTGGTGACGTATAATGTGTGGCCAGTTTGTTGAACCCTGGAGGAGGGGGTGGTTTATTCAGTCAGTACTTGAAATACTAGGAAATATATCTTAGTGTTGTGGAGAGAGGAAGTGATGGCTGGGGAAGCCGAGGCAGTAGGAACTGTAAAGAGGAGGACAGGAGTGATGTGGGTGACGCCAGTTGAGGTGTGCACACCATCAGAAGGCCATAGGGGATTCCTCTACCTTGAGCAGTCCAGTCTGAGGGCTTTTTGTCTCAGGGGCTTTAGTGTTTGCAAGGCACCGCTTTGACAGTGTGGGAACTCTGCTGGGCTGGTGATGTGGTTTCATTACCCTTCTCCTGTGCATGACTGGAGATTAGACAAATGAGCTTCTTCCAAGGTCATGACCTGTTAAGGAGGGATTTAAGATGCTGCCATTGCTTTTCCATCATCCTGCCCATTTACCTCTGTTTTCCAGGCAATTTTCTCCATTGGTCCCCGGTCCTGAATCCTGTAACACACAAAATCACTAAAATGCTTAGGTGATTCTAAAGGTCTGAGAGGTGAATCCATTCTTCATCCTGGACTGCATTGTCCCTAGAAATCATAGAGGCACAACCATTATTTTGGCACTGTTGTCATTTGATGTCCAAAGATATAAATATAGGAAATAGAGAACGCAATAAAGATGGATGGCTGTGAGTGTGTGTAACCCAACACAGTGTATATCTCCTATGGGGAGAAAAACAGATGAGAAAAAAAAGGTTTAGTCATTGATTTCTAGCTAATAATGAACGTGCTAAAGAATAAAGCACTATTTTCTGGTTTTAACATGTCCGGGTTTCATGTCTGCGGCTGCAACAAAAAGGGATGTTGGGAAGAAAGGGGTTCGTTTTAGCCTACAATTCCAGGTTGCACCCCATCACTGTAGGGTGTCGAGGCAGGAACTTCAACTAGTCACGTCCCAGCCACAGTCAAGAACAAGGGCCGTGACTCGTGCATCCTCATGGGTGGCCTTGCTTGTGCTCAGCTCAGATTCTTGGCTCTTAGCCAGTTCTGAACACACACACACCGCCCCTGCCCTCCCCCACCCCCCTACCCCCCACCCCCGGCCCCCCCTTCTCCCCTCCCCCCCACCTCAGGAACGGAGATACCACAGTGAGCTGAGTCAGCTAACTTTAGACTCCTCTACAGCCACGCCCACAAGCCAGCCCAGCATAGACAAGCCCTCATTGAGACTATCTTCTCAAGGGATTATGGGTCGAGTCAAGTTGACCATTAAAGCCAACCATCTCACACTCACACGCACTCCAGGTGTAAAAGAAACACTGTCTTGAACACCTAAGAGTGTCCGCGGTTACGATTTGACAAAGTAGCATTCTATACTAGCGTCCCTGTGTCTACAATCACAGATGGCAGAATGTCAGCAACACCTCTCCCCGTACTGTTACCTTACATGTCACTGTAATGCAGGTAGACGATTGTGGGATGCACAGGGACCATGGCAATACCAAATAGATATGGTATATATAGATCAGAGGTTCTTACTTTTTCCACGAGCAATTCCTTTTTGTTGGGAATATTGTTATGTGACCCTCAAGTATATATGTATACCAATCCAACATTTACTGACAATAAACCATAATTTTTTTTGTTATACTCTCTGTACATGTGTGTGTGCACACGTGCGTGCGTGCGAGCATGCGTGCGTGCATTCCTGCTTGCATGCCACTGTGTGTGTGTGTGTATGTGTGTGTGTGTTCTATGCGCCTGTGTGCTAAGGGTGCATGGTCATGCAGAGGCCAGAGACTGGCATTGGGCATCTTCTGCAATTGCTCTTCGTGCTAGTCTTTTGAACCAGGATCTCCCCCTGAATGCGGAGCTCACCAGCGATCCATCTGTCTCTGCCGCTGCATCCCTACCCAACCCCCACTCTGGGATTACAGATGACCATTGCCACACCCTACTTTTACATGAGTACTGGGAATCCAATCTCACGTCCTCGTGCTTGGGCAGCAAGTACTTTGCCCACTGCGCCATCTCCCCAACCAAAAAATAAATAAAAAAATTATTTTATAACAATTTTTATATACATTTAATTTTACCACTTACTAAAGACTAAAGCAAATTTGCATGCTAATGAGAGGCATGTGCTTATTTTTACATAAAGATTAAATCTTGGCCGAGTGAGGACTTGATATGGCATGATGTAGAGCACGTTGAGTGTTTTTCAGAGTTGATCGATATTTTGATTCCGTGATCACCAGTGCTGGTACAACACGGTAGAGTCATATTTAAGGCCACTTCAGAGAATGTTGGAAACTCTGTCCTCATCTCAAGCCAAAATTCATCTAATGATGTTTTATGAGGCTATAATCGGCAACTCCAAACACAATTTTTTAAAACCAAACACTCTTTCACAACACAAGCTGAAGACAGGCTAATTTGATCTAGGTTGAGGGATGGCGGTAGGGAAAAAGCAGGGTTTGTTTTCCACGCTGGGAACCACCGTGATTCTGTCATAGAAGAAAACCTTGTGTGCGCGCTGCACACACTGCACTTGAACAGCACACAAAAGAGGCCTTGAGTCTCAACAGAGGTGTTTCAGGCAGTGGAAGGCACAGCGCAGAATGGAAGTGTTCAGTGCGCATAACGAAGGCCACAGTGAAACCCTGAGATGTGACAACAGAGAACACAGCCAGAGACACCTCAGGTTCATTACAGGTGCCTTTTTTTGGGGGGGGCGGGGGAGGGCAGGTTGAACAGTCAGAAACAGAAATTTTCAGTTACCAGGTTTTATGAACCCCTACATCCAGTCACATGACCCCAGCAGGGTCTTTGATGCTCACTGAATAGAAATAACCCCCATGGGTTCATAGACTAAAGTGCTTGGTCACCAGGGAGTGGCAGTATTAGGAGGTGTGGCCTTATTAGAAGAAGTGTGTCACTGGGGATGCGCTTTGAGGTTTCAAATGCTCAAGCCAGACTCAGTCTCTCTCTCTCTCTCTCTCTCTCTCTCTCTCTCTCTCTCTCTCTCTCTCTCTCTCTCTCTCTCCCTGTTCCTACAGATCCAGATGTAGACCTCTCAGCTCCTTCTCCAGCACCAGGCTGCCTGCATGCCGCCATGCTTCCCACCATGATATTAATAAGCCTTCTCCAGTTAAATATTTTTCTTTATGGAAGTTGCCACGCTCATGGTATCTCTTCACAGCAATGGGAATCCTAACTAAGATGGATTCATAACACACAGTTCCAAAAGCTGGTGTGTGGATGCCACCTAACACTGTTTAAATACTTCCTACCAGCATAAAAATAAAAAATAAAAATACTTCCTACCTTCAGTGCACTGCACAAGGGTTTTCCATGCAATGTCAACTGTGGTCATCCCGATGCTCAATAAAACAAGGCTGTTTTTCCCACTTCAATGGGAGACGAAACTCGAGTTCCCAGTCGCTAAGTGTGGAGGTTTGAATGAAAATACCCCCCTAGGCTCATAGGGAGTGGCACTATTAGGAAGTGTGGCCTTATTGAAGGAGGTGTGGCCATGTTGGAGAAAGTGTGTCACGGCGGGGGGGGGGGGGGGGGGGGGGGGCAGGGGCGGCGGCAATGATAATAGACTAAGCCTCTGCAACTGTAAGCCAGCCCCAGCTAAATGTCCTCCTTGATAAGAGTTTGCAGTGGTCACACTGTCTCTTCACAGCAATAGAGTCCTAAGACACGAAGCAGTGGGTGGTGGTGGAGCCTCTATGGAGTCCCACTACACGACCCTGTGAGAAGGAAACGGAGAGGTCAGCTTCCTGGTCCCTGCAAACCACAGAGGGAATCACTATAAACCACAGGCCTAGGGCAGCCAGCACCGTCCGTGTCAATTACATGCTTACAACTTCACACAGCTGACACGCTAGATCATTGAGCAGCCCTGTGGTGTGACAGACAGATGTGCAGACAAAGAAAACAAAAGCCATCAATTAAGGAAACTTCGGTGCCCTCCCTGGCTTCTGGGGGCTTCTTGGGGTATAAAATTGGCGGTTGGCTGAGCTGAGCAGTTCTTGGCGCTTTCTGCTTAGCTCTGAGATGGTGGAGTCCCTGGCGGCTTCCGCTCTGAGTTTCACGACATCTGCTACCATCTGTTGGTGGCTACCTCTGAAATCTCTCTCCCTGCTAAGCAGCCAGAATGCATCCCTGCCAGGCCTTTAACTTGACTCAAGTAGTTAACAGGAACAAGCTTCCGCCATGTTAACAGCTGTTTTGGTGGCGGCTACTCTCCTGGAGCGAGCACTGGGAATCGGACATCCCTCCCACGCCTGCTCTGCTTCAAAATAAGCAACGGAGATCAGAGAAAGCTGAGCAACATTGCACCTTGGTCACACGGCCACTCAGGGGCTTCCTTCAGCTGAAGGAACAGTCAGAGCCCTGGACCCTTCTCTGAATCTTTAACTGTCCACATCACAGCAATGATGCGGCCCCCCAAAGCTGTCCCCTCTCCACGGTGTCTTGACTTCTCTTCCATCTTCACTCTTCCCTTGTGCATTGAAGTCAGATCCCAAAGCTAGAAACATAATAAATCTCTCTCTCTCTCTCCCTTCCTGCCCTCCTCTCTCTCTCTCTCTCTCTCTCTCTCTCTCTCTCTCTCTCTCTCTCTCTCTCACACACACACACACACACATGCACACACACATATACACACATGCACACATATACATGCACATGCACACATGCACATACACACTCACATGCACACATGCACATACACACACACTCACATGCACACACATACATACACACACACACATGCACACATGCACATGCACACACACACTCACATGCACACACATTCGAGCCAGCCGTAGTCTCTACAATGGAAAGTGTCAATAGGATGACTTCCTGCTATGTCTCTATGTACTGTTTTCTCTTGTTAGCTGAGAAAGTCGGTGAGGCTCCCTGGGAGGAAACAAAAGACACCCACCCACGGGTTCGCTCAGCCAGCAGCTCTCCTCAAAGAAAAAGCTGGAAGGGCGCAAGAGGGTTGTGCTGGCCTCTAAGTAGGAGTCCAGCTATGGAGAGAAACTCTTCTTGGCATCCGGGTCACAGAGCTGGCCCAATGCTTGACCTCAGAGGGGATGGGGGTGAGGTACAATCTCGCTCCAGCCACGGCCTTTGTCAGCATTCAGTTGTTTCTTAGGAATTGTCACCTGATAAGTGAAATCCTCTCTGAAGTACAGTATGGCCTGCAGTGGGGACGGCAGTGAGAAAGTGGGTGATGCTGTTCTGTCTACTGAGCACTTGTCCTGGTTGAGCTCTGTCAACTTGGCACAGACCTAGACATAGCTGGGAAATTAGGAAAAGGCCTCCATAATATTGTGGCATTTTCTCGATTAATGATTGCTGTAGGAGGGCCAGCCCAGTGTGGGCAGTGGCACCCCCTGGGCAAGTCCTTGGTTATGTAAGAAAACAAACTAAGTGCATGCCTTTAGTCCCAGAACTTGGGAGGCAGAGGCAGGCAGATCACTGTGAGTTCGAGGCCAGCCTGGTCTATAAAGCGAGTCCAGGACAGCCAAGGTTAACACAGAGAGACCCTGTCTCAGAAAAAAAAAAAAAAAAAGAAAAAGAAAAAGAAAACAAACTAAGGAAGTCACAGGGAGCAAACCAGAAAGTAGAGTTCCTCCCTGGCCTCTGCTTCAGTTCTTGCCCCCCCCCCCCCCCCCCCGCCCAGTTCCTCCCCTGACTTCCTTCAGTGATGGACTACAACATGGAAGTGTACTCCGAATAAACCCTTCCCTCCCCAAATTGCTTTTATTGTGTTATTTTTTTTTTCTCCCAGTCAGAGACCCTAATGAAGACAGCAGGCCAGCTGGGCAGGTGCAGCAAGCAGCTGGCCTCACTCAGGGTCATCACTGGGCAGGGAGACACGGGCCAGGAGGGCCAGGGTCAGGGCACAGAGGCAGTTCTTTGCGCAGCAGGGGAGGCATCAGGGAGACACCATGTGTGTTCAGGATGGTAGAGCCCTGGCATCCAGCAGAGAGGTTAGTCACCACTGACTCAGAGGCAGGTGCTCATTTGCCATTCTCTTCAAGCCAGGAGGAGAGAGAACAGGCCGAAGCATCCTTTTCCTTTTCGTTTTCCAAACAGAACCGCTCCAGACCACACAGAGCCCCTCCCTGCACATGGGCTCTTTCTGACCTAGAAATAATTTCTATCGGGCCAGATTCTATTCAGCCTTGCCCACATGGCTGGGTGTGAAATTGAACTGAGAAAACTAGGGGACACCCCCACCCCCACCCCCAGGATGTTCGTTTCTCCTGAAAGACCAACACTCCTGTCCTCCCGCCCCCCCCCAGCTCCTGCTCCCCTTCGATACCAAGTTTGGTTGGTTGGTTGGTTTTGGTATTTTGGGACAAGGTTTCTCTGTGTAGCTTTGGCTGTCCTGGACTCGCTTTATAGAACAGGCTGGCCTCAAACTCACAGAGCTCCTCCCCCTGCCTCTGCCTCCCCAAGTGCTGGGTTTACAAGCGTTAGCCACCACGCCCGGCTGCAAGGGATTGTTTTATGTCTGTTCCTGCAATAGATAGCCAGCTCCCAGCGGCCAGAGCCACAGCTTACTCACCTGCGGCTTGTCCCAGGATCTGGACCACTGCCAGGCGTGTGGGTAGCATTCTGTCCGTGCCAAGAGCCATTCACTGTGTGAGTAAATCCCCCATGTAGCTACTTTCTTTTGCCCCCTAGATTGGGAGCACTTGGGTCTTCTTCCTCATGCTGTGGTGACTGCCCCCCCCCCCGTCCCTGCCCTTACACACACAGCCATAAATTTATTTTCTTTGCTACTGGTATGAATCATGATATCATATCTGATAAACAGCATCTGATATGTGAGTCCTGTGAAAAAGTCATTTGACTCATAAAGGGGTTACGACCCACAGGCTGGGAACCACTGACTTCGTTGGCACCTGAACTCTTTTTTCACCTGCCACATCTGCGCCATTGGTGTTTAGAAAATTGAGTCTCCCAAACCTCCAACCAGACTCCTCTCCTGGTACAGAAGGTCCTGACTACAGTGTTGCCACCCGGAAGTGACACTGCTGCTCAACTCCACTTCCCCCAACACTGACCTCTACCTCACCCTGCCCTTCCCATCCTCCCCTCACCCCAAAATAGAAGGAAATTTGGGGCCCATAAAGCGGGCCTAGTAAAACAGAGTCAGACTCTCACCTTGGCTAAAATAGACACAGCCCAGAGCCGACTCTGGTGGTTCTCTGTCTTTTTTTTTTTAATCTTTGTTTATAACTGACACGTGATAATCGTGCACATTTCTGGGGTTTGGTGTGATGTTTCAAGGTGTGTACACATTGTATGGTGATCGGGTTGGGAATGGTATATACCTGTTGCCGCAAGCACTTATCATTTCTTTGTGTTCTGAACATTCAGATTCCTCACCTATTTTGAAATATATTGTTGGTAAAAAAAAAAAATTGTCACCTTTGCTTTTTTTTCACTCTTATCAAAATGCTAGCCACATTTATGCAGTCAAAATACAGAGGCAATGAGTTTGAGGCCAACTTTCCATCAGTAGAAAAATCCTGTTTGTTCCAGGAGGGTGCACACAAATTATGACAACATTTTTTTTTTTTAGATTAAATTGTCAATCTGGTCGCTGGGTGTGGTGGCGCATACCTTTATTAATACCAGCACTCAGGAGGCAGAGGCAGGAGGATCACTATGAGTTCGAGGCCAGCTTGGTCTACAAAGCAAGTCCAGGACAGCCAGGGCCACAGAGAAACCCTGTCTCGAAAACCAAAACAAAACAAAAAAGTTGTCAATCTGCTGTCCAATCTGATACTTATAGGTGACTGAGTGTGCATCGGCACAATTCATTACCTCAGTGTGTAATTCCTAAAACTAAAGACCATCTTCTGTGGGCCAGGGAGATGGCTCAGTGAGTAAGAGCATTTGCTGTGCAAGCATGAGGACCTGAGTTCAAATCCCCAACACTCATGTAAAAAGCCAGGCATGAGGCATCTGTGATCCCAGCACTGTGGGGTGGAGGCAAAGGATTGCTGAGGCCTGCTCACTGCTAGCCTAGCTCTACGTTCAGTGAGAGGCAGTTTCAGAGGAATGCGATGGAGAATGATGAAGCAGGGTATTGGACATCCTCCTCTGACCTCTGTACACTCAGACACACACATATACATACATACATACATACATACATACATACATACATACATACACATACATACACACATATACACACACACATATATACACACATGTACATACACATATGTATACATACATACCCACACATATGTACACACACATACATACGTACATATATATATATACATACACACATACACATAATACAAACATATTACATGCGCACGCGCGCACACACACACACACACACACACACACACACACACACACACACACACACACACACACCAAGCAGATGTCTTACTGACCCCAGATCCCTTTCAGATTGCCCTGGTTGTCCTAACAGTGCCCTCTGCAGGAAAGTGAAGCTGTTCAGAATCACAGCTATACTAGGCTCCCTGGTCAGCTCCCCACGCTTTCCTTGCTGGGCACGAGCTTGGCATTTTCAAAGATGACCAGTTAGTCCTTTTGTATCAGGCTCTTGGATCTGATGTTTCCTCATGACTAACTGCGAGTTGCCTATCTCCGGTCAGAGTCACGGAAGTGACTCTGTGTTCTCATTGCCTTCCTCTGACGGGGCCGTTTCTACCTGTCCCTTTGCTGATGTTCATCCTCCTCTGTTCACTCAGTTAAGACCCTTAGTGCTCAGACATCCGCCTACATGATCCTAAGTGTCTCGGGGAAGGGACTCTGGGCCTGCAGTTCCTCCTCATGCTTTGCGGTTATTCGTGTGTTTACTTAGATCAACATGGAAGCATGGACTCATTCCAGCATTCTGTGGTGACCTTTTGGCGTATCACCATTGTACCTTGAGCATCACCGTGCTTTTGGATGCAAGGTACTCCAGGCCCGGGACCTCTCTTGCCCTACACTTAAGCTGCTCTTGTAACGAGCTCAGAGTCCCTTCAGTGATATTTAAAAAACAATATCTGGTGCTAGCTCTTCTCTTTGTCCTCAGCACTCCCAGACCCTCCCGGCAGACAGAGGCAGGGGCCGCATGCAGTGCTGTATGGATGTGTGCATGTATGCCTAATGCATCTCTTTAATGGGTCATATGTGTCCCCCTAAAATGAACACGTGGAAGCCCTTGACACCAGTGTGGTAGTATTTGGAGAGAGAGCCTCGGAGGTGACTAATGGTAGATTTGGTCGTTGGGGTGGTGTCTCTACAACACAGAGGGAAGGGATTGTCCATAAGAAGAGAAGCAGGCGTGGTGAAATGGCTCAGGGATTAAGAGAGCATATTTGGCTCTTGCCGAGGACCCAAGTTCAAGTCCCAGCACCCATGTTGTGTGTGTGACTCACAGCTGTCTGTAATTCTAACTCAGGGAGATTTGCCACCCTCTTCTGGACCTCACAGTGTGCACACACACAGAGGCGCACACACACACACACACACACACACACACACACACACACACAACTTATACATACACACATACACATTTAAAAAGTGTTTAACTCTTAAAAACAATCAGAACGGACACCAGAACTTGATTTTTGTCTCTACCACGGGAGAGCCCAGCAAGAAGACGATCACCCATGAGGTAGGAAATGGCGCTCAGCACGAAGCAGCTTAGCGACCCTCCTGGTCCCGGACCCCTTATCCTCCAGAGCTGCAGGAAGAACTGTCTTCTGCAGCTTTTGTCGTAGCAGCTGAAAACAACTAAGATAACATCTATATTTGCTTATGGATAATTTCACACAGATGCACACTTCAACCCACACTCACTTCTGTATCTGATTATATAGTAGCCATTAAGGGCACACACCTCCAACACCAACCACCACGTCTAAATTTATTCCAGCTTTCCTCTTTTCTGAAACTCTTGTCTCCAACAACAAAAGCACCAACTTCCACTGTTTTAATGTACAATGACTTTTGACACTTCTTGGCTTTCATGGGTGGGGGGAGGAGTTACACTGTGTTAAACCCATCACCGGGCTGAAAATACCATAAGCTGAAATGTGTCCGGTACCCCTCACCTACCTAGCAAACGCCAGCCTTAGCAAATCCTTAGCCCAGAAAAAGACCCAGACTCAGAATATGGATTAGCAGATCTACTGAAGGCATGTTGCTTTCGTGCCAATTTAGCATTGACAAATTTGAAATGGAACCCCAGAAATCAGAGACCATCTGTGCGCACACTCATGTGTTCAGCCCTCTGTATCTAAGTAACAGCTCACCTCTGCTGTCCACAGCTCTCTGAAGTGTTTGGTTACTCATTTGCAAATGCTAGACTGCTTCAGTGCTAGCCCACCTGCCCACTATGCTGGGGCCTCTGAAACCCTCACTGGGTCGTCTCTGGCTCACCCATGCCTAGGACCTTCCATTCCAGGAAGCCCTTCCCCTGACTCTAGACCAAGCCCTTCCCTCTGTGTCATTGCCTTCCTTGAGCCCCGCCCTTCACTTTAGGCTACCAACCCTCTCTCCATAGGCCCCTCCCTCGTTCTGCCCCACTAACCAACAATGACTTTAGAATTATATTGCTCAGGAGGAGCCTGGAAGGAAATGGGGACAGGGAGAGCAGATTGGCTAGGTGTGTTTTTCCTGGTAGCAACACGGAGTGACTAGGAGACCCTGGGGGATACAGACAGGCAAAGAAATAGCTCCCAATCTCTGTTGCATCTTCCACTTAGAGAAAAACCATGACCACTACAAAAAGTGTCAAACATAAGCAAGCAAACAGGCAGGGGCAGGGTAAAGCTACTAGTTTCTTCTGCTGAAAAAGGACTATATGGCCATGGTTGAAAAGCTTCAGGGGTCACGTTCCCTCCCACCCCTTCCCAGACACTACACCTGTACCTGCCATGCCCTTCTTGTTAGTTCCTGTGTGTGTGCAGTAAACATAGGCTCCAGCTCTCCACACAATTAATTGGTTTTTTTTTTACCTGTCTTGCATATTTCCTGTGAACACTGCTTTGTTTAACAACAGATGAATTTTCTACATATTTCTATACTTAGGTCCATCCATAGTATCATTTTAAGGGACCTCCTACTTTCCCACCAAATACATGTTTAATCTATACAACCTGTTTTTGGCTGACTGCCAATATTACTATTATAAATGATCAACCATGGGAGCTGAGTGTGGTGTCTTTAATCCCAGCTCTTGGGAGGCAGAGGCAGGCAGATCTCTGTGAGTTTGAGGCCAGCCTGGTCTGCAAAGTGAGTCCAAGACAGCCAAGGCTACACAGAGAAACGGTCTCAAAACCAAACCAAACCAAACCAAACCAAAACAAACAAACAAACAACAAAAAGAGGCAAGAGATGGGAAAGAAAGGATTCTTATATTTGTCTTTCTTTGGATTTCTGCAAAGTTGGCTGGCACCCTTTGTCCTCACCCCAAGACAGGACTGAGTCAGTACTTCGGCTGAGTTCCTGGACTAACAGGTGTGAACATTCAAACCACTTGTACAGTCACTGTCCTGTCAGAAAGAAGAAGGCGCCCTGGTGACAGCCTCTGGAATGCCTGGTGTTTTCTTCTGGGCAGATATGGACCACACAGGAGAAAAGTCTGAGTGGGGTGAGTTGGATGACACCCAGTGGGTGCATGTGAGCGGGAGGAGGGGACCCCAGCAGGAGGAAGCTAGTGGACACAGCATCTCCACGAGGCTGAAGGCACACTTCCAGAATATGTGTGTCACTTCAACCAAGTTGAGAGATTGCAAGGAGTATCTCCTAAGATGGCAGTTGACTGACTAGGGGACCTCAGAAGCACCATGAGAAAAAAGTCAGTTTTTTAAAAAAGATTTTATGTTATTTATTATTATGTATACAGTGCTCTGCCTGATGTACACCTGCAGGCCAGAAGAGGGCATTAGATCACATTATAGATGGTTGTGAGCCACCATGTGGTTGCTGGGAATTGAACTCAGGACCTCTGGAAGAGCAGACAGTGCTCTTAACCACTGAGCCATCTCTCCAGACCCCAAAAGTCAGTTCTTCCATCAGTAGAGGAGACTAGAAAGCCAACGCCAGCAACAGCAGTTCCCATGCAAGAAAAGATGTCCATCACTTGGGCTTTGCCTCCCACGCTCCCTGACCAAGACCAAGCAGGCTAATGAACAAAGCTGAAGGAGCCTGCTGCCAAGCGAAAAAAGCCAGCCGTTGTCCTTTTCCACCTCATATCTGAGCCAGACATAGACATGGTGGTGGATGAGAGATTGGATGCAAAATCAGGTACATGTTTTTTTTTGTTTCTGTTTGTTTGTTTATGATTCATATTGGGCTATTTTATTTTATTGGGACAGTCTGACTATGTGGTTATGATTTGCCTGGAACCTGGACCAGGCCGGCCTTGAACTCAGAGAGCTATGTCTGCCTCAGCCTCTGGAGTGCTAGAATCAAAAGCTCACACCACCGTGCCCGGAAGCTTGTTCATGGGGACTCACTTCTCTGTCCTGGTTGAAACTGCAGGCCGGGTTCATCAGCTCAGTGAAGGTGAGGGCCAAGCTCATTTGCAACCATTCTTTTCTCTGCTGGCCTCCTTGCAACAGTATTTCCCAACCTGGTCACAGCGCGGTGTTATTTCCCCAACCTGGTCACAAGGTGGCTGCCCCAGATGTAGGCTGTGCATCCTAAGCCAAGCACACAGTTAGCAGGCACAGAGGAAATGGCTCCACAAGACCAATCTGTGACCTTAGGCCAGAGCTGGGTCACATACCCACCCCCTCCCAACCCATCTGCTGAGCGTTTTCACTTCCTTATTTCCTAAGACTCTTCAAGCCGCCATAAACTAGAACGGTGTCTCCGCCCATGAGCTGACCTCAGTGAGGTCATCGGTTACCTCACTGCCCAAGTGGGTGGGCGTTCCACAGCCTCGGTGTTCTTGATTTCTAAATCAGTGGACAATGCAGGCTGCTTCCCTTCTGGGTCTCCTTCCACTTCCATTACTCTCCTCTCTCTCTCTCTCTCTCTCTCTCTCTCTCTCTCTCTCTCTCTCTCTCTGTTTCTGTGTGTGTGTGTGTGTGTGTGTGTGTGTGCGCGCATAAAGGCCATAGATGAACATTGAATGTCACTCTTTAGCTACCTCTACCTCTTTTGTCATTTATTTATTTATTTATTTATTTATTGACAGGATTTCTTTGAGTAGCCTTGGCTGTCCTGGAATTCACTTCGTAGACCAGGCCAGCCTTGAACTCAGAGATCCACCAGCCTCTGCCTCCCAAGTGCTGCCTCATTTTTATTTTTGAGACAAGTTCCCTTGCTGAAGCTGGAGCTCACCAACTGGGCCGTACTGGCCATGCTCTGGGTCCCGGGAAGCTGGCCCTGTGCAGGAGTTACAGGAGTGTGAGGCCGTGTCCGGCTTCTCTGTGGGTGCCGGGAATTTAAACTCAGGCTCTCATGCTTGCATGAACTGTACTTTTCCAACTGTGCCCCCAGCTCCCTGTACTTTCTTTCTACACATTCTCCTTGCAGTCAGCAGCAGCCCAGGGGACAGATACTTGACCATAAGTGCATCATTAGCACTGGTCTCTTTTCTCCAGGCTCTGTGTAACCTGACTATCCTGGAACTCGCTGTGTAGACTAGGCCGGCTGGCCTGGCCTCAAACTCACAGCCTCTGCCTCCCAAGTACAGGGACTAACGGCCTGTGCCACCACATCTGACTCAACTCCATGTTTTACATTTCTGTTATAACATCTCTGCATGCATAGCCTTAGGGTGAAAATATCAAGGCCATTCCGTGCCCCCTTACACTGAATCTGGTCTCTGTGCGTACCTCCATCTCTCTGGAACAGAAGGTACAGCGCTCATCATTAACATCATCAAAGCCTGTCAACTCTACCTCTTCACTACAGCTCAGAAATGCCGTCTTGCCATCTTAGCCACACCCTGTTTCCGCACTCTCTTGGATGGTTCCAGACCACCACCTTTCCTGTTTTGTTCCTCTTTGTGTGAGACTATAACGCCGGCAACCGTGATAGCCGCTTTGCAACCAAGAGGAGGCAAGGGTGACAGCTAAGAAAGGCCATGTGCTGGGTGGGGGTGGCAGTGGAAGGACGGAAGCTGCTTCCCCGTCAGCCCCATAGAGCAGCTGAGTCAATGCTGGCAATCACCTGCCTGCCTGTAGCACGGCACGAGGTCAGAAATGCCTGCCCCACATAAGCCCTTGCTAATGGCATCACAGGACGTTGCCTACTGAGTGAATGATGGAGAAAACAATATGAGCAAATTTATGTCATGTTGATATGTTCATCTCAAGGCATCTATTTCAGTGCGAGGGGCATATTTTAGGGCGAAAGACAAATTATTAAATTATTTGGCATTTTTGTTGTTTTGGCCCATGACACGTCAACAGATATTATGCCTATCTGCTTGTATAAAAACATTCATCCTAATTTTTCTTTTTCATTTTTGACTGCTATTGTTTTATTATTATCATCATCATTATGCCTGCTATTATTATTATTATTATTATTATTATTATTATTATTATTATTATTATTATTATTTGCTGGGGTGTCCATGTCACTTTTATTTCTTCAGATGAAGTGATAAAATGAGACCCCTGCCCAAGCTGTGAGAATACATGTCTTGGGTTGAGCCCAGGGCATTTTCCTTCTCTGTTAGAACTATCTTTAGGTCTTGGCCTGGAAGCTTCTAGCCTCCTACAATTTAACCTTTCAAGCTGATTGACTCAATCAAGCCTCCTACTCAATCTGGCTTCTCTCAGCTTCTGACTGAATTGCTCTGCCTGTCCTCCACTGACTTCAGAGATATGTTCTAATCTTCTGGCTCCTTCTCATTCTCTGGCTCATTCTGTCTTCACCTGTGTCATTCTCTCTACAACGTATCTCTGTAAAACTGTCCTGGTAAAACTGCCGCACACACACAAACATACAAACACTTGTGTCTAGCCGGTTCTTTCTCCCTTTGTTGCTCTTAAGTAGCCTCTCTTTCCTGTGTTGTTCTTGTGAGAGCTGGGCGTACCCTATCTCTGACTCATTCTGTCAAATCTTTCTCTGATTCATCACTTTGTCTGCCTCTCAATTAGACGTCACTTTCAAACATGGCCGCTTCCTTCTACAAACTAGGCTTACCTTCATCGCTATGGATTAAAGATGTGTACTAAGGGCGTGTCTGTATTCCAGCCAGATGATACCTGTAATCCAGAGTGTGTCTGCATTCCAGCCGGATCTCATAGACCTAGAAGGTCTTTGGATATGATCCCTTCCCAGAGCAGCCATGCTGCTGGATTGAAATTCCTCTACACTGGGGCATGTTACACAAGTGCCCCTCACTAAGCCACATCCCCACCTGCTTTGAATTTGTGATATAAATCAGTACTTCATGTAATTTTTCAGGAGAAGTATCTTAGAATGGGCACCTCGAACTCTTCCAAGTCAAAAATGCCCATCTACCACACATCCCCGCAGCTCAGAGCCCCGTCTTAAGTAAAGTCATAGGAGGAAGGGCTGTGTGGGGCAGGCAACGGCAGCAGAGGTGCAGTCTTCCTGAGTGTACCCTGTCTCCATCCTGAGAGTGTGTGGTGTAACATAAGCAGGACTCAGAGATTAGGTGGTTTGATGGTAGGTTGCAAGTGAAATACAAAGTCCAAAGGGCTTGGCAGTTATTTAACTGGTGTCTTCGTGGCCTCCACTCCATCCATCCTTGCCTTCAGAGACTTGCTCAAAGCCCTACCCAAGACCTGTGATGGCCTTAAGGTGTTGCCCCATCACCTAAAGCATGGTGGACTCCACCCACTGAGGTTCAAAGTCCAGGCCATAGGCATGATGACGGGGCTGAAAAGATCCCTTGGGCTTGTCTGGAAGTAGTATGTGTCTCTAGTGGCTGCTGCTGGCCACTTACAGGAACTGCCTATGGTGTCACACAGAGGGAGCAGAAAGACAAGGCTTAGACAAGGGAGGAACTAGAGGCCCTGGGGGTTAATGGGAGATGCTATAGGGCCCTGGGTCCTCTGAAAGTACTCCACCTGTGTTTAGAAGCATATGCTGATTTGAGTACAACTGGTGACAGTCCTGTAGAATCCTGCTGTCTTTACCAATGATCAAGGTTGGGCATGAAGATGTGAGCCTCCATCCGTTACCAAGTACAAACACACCTGGAACCAGCTGCCCAGACTCTCCCAGGTAATAACCACTAGATAACCCAAATACATTCTTTCTGCCACATTTACCCAAGCTGCCCAAGGGGGACCCACAGATGGTATTGCCCAGGCCTAAAGAGACTCTACTCATGATGGCTGGTTAGTGACTTCTGAGCTTGGGGTCTCAGGGCTCAATGTTAAATAGCTGGGTATGCCTAGGTCAGCAAATAGAGAAATCTCCACAGCTGTTGGCTACTAAAGAAGTTGTTCGTTTTGTTCTGGTCATTCCTTCTACTATGGCTCGTACCACGGGAGGTATTAGAGGGGTGGTCCCTGTCCTCTTCAGACACTGTTGTTATGAGCATCCTATCATGTGTAAACTGTTGAAGGTCACCCTAAGATCACCAAGCTCTCTGGCCCTCTCAGGGGAACTGGCAGGTTCCTTGGGATGAAGCTCCTCATTGCTGAAGCTCTAGCATCCTCTAGGGGTTGCCATGGGTTACTGAGTACTTGGTACCTTCTCTGGGATCTTTAAAGCTGCACTTCTAGATATTTCCTCCAGGCGTCCCCAGAGAGCACACAGGGTCTGATGGTGGGACCTCAGCCAGGCCTCCATTGGCTGGTGGTAGCCTGGAACTGGTTGGAGGAAGAGTCAGGGACACAGGCTGAGCCTGTGGACAGTCAACTTGACTGGGCGCAGCTAGGGTTTGCCCCCATCCTCGGTGTGTGTGCTCACACAATGAAGCAGGTCCACAGCCACCTGCTCTCGCGGTCACATCATCACCATCCTTGAATCTTCCTAGGCTGCTAGAGCTCCTCCTCTCAGGCTAAGCTCCTCAGTGTCCAGACACAAGCCTGAGAACCCTGTAGGGATGTGCTGAGAGGCTTCTGTGCTCTAGAGAGCCTGTCAGTAGCACCTACCAGTTTCTACGATTATTTTTTCTTTTCCTTTTCCTGTAATGTACATGCGTATAGAGTTCAGAAGTCAATATTGGGTATCTCCTGTACTCTCTGCCTTATTCTTTGGAAACAGGCTCTGAGTGAACCTTGAGTTTGCCAATTCAGCTAGATCACATGGCCAGAGAACACTGAAAAGTCCTGTCTCCACTCACCAGGCATGTGCTGCTGCACTGTTTGTTTGTTTATTTATTTTAACATGGGTGCTTGGGATCAAATACAAGTGTTCACGATCACGTGGCAGGCACTGTACCATGAACTGTCTCCTCAGCTCTCAGTATCCTGTTGTTTTTTTTTTTAATGCTTTATCTCAATCAAATCCAATCCCATCACTCTCTGCGTAAGAACGCTCAGCAACCCTCATCACACTGGATGAATGTGAGACTCCATAACATGGTCTCTTCCCGACTCTGCTCCCCTGAGCCTGACTCCGTGTTCCTGCCAGGGTGGGTTCTCTCAGCTGCCTGAGACTCCATGGCAGCTTCCTCTGTGGACTCAGGCTCTGAAGACCTCATGGCATTTTCTAAAAACTAGGTGTGTGTGGGCATGGGCGGGTGTGCGCATGCACGCCTGCACACACAAATGCGTGGCTGTGTGTGTATATGAGTGACTGGGAATGGGTTTTTGAGCACACGTGTGTATGTGTGTGAGAGAGTGTGAGTTGTGTGTGCGTGTGCACGTACACAAATGTGGGTGATTGTACGTGCATGGGAGTGATTGAGTATGGGTTTTATGAACACACATGTGTATGTGAGAGTGTCCATATGTATTTGTGTGTACATGTGTATGTGAGCTAGTACTTGGAAGGGTGCCTGTGATCTCTTACCTTCTTCAAAGCTCCAGGTGACTTTTATGAAGGTCATGGAAGAACTTTAAGACGCAGCTCCTACTTTCATGAAATCTGACCTTCTAATTGGCTACACAAGACACAAACACATGAAGCAACTAGGAAGTGTTAAGCCAGAGGCTGCGAGCTGGAGGAGCCTATGGGGGCCTTAGCCCTTAAGTGCATCTTGGCCAGCACAAATGTTGTTTTTCACATGTAAAATTGTGTTATATCATAATATTTACTATTTGGCCATCTTTAGGGATAGAGTTCAGTGGCCTTAAGTACATCCGTGTTCCTGTGCAGCTATCCCCCACCTCCCATCCCTAGATCACTACAGCCTGCAGGACCAAAGCTTTACCTCCATCCGACAGTGGCTGCCATTGCCCCCCTGCCCCTGACTGGCATCACTCCATTATCTCCGTGACCGTGACCACTCCGAGAACCTCGTACGCACGGTATGTACCTTTGTGTGATGGACACTTCACTGAGCAGTCCTCTATGCTCAGCTGTGTTGCAGCCTGTATCCAAATTTTAATCGGATGTACACGGTACCTTGTTACCTGTAGGTCTGGCAGCAGATGTGGGGGCTGCTTCTATATTTTCACCTCTTGTGACTAATACTGTCTCTGCTTTCAGAAATTGGGGGGAGAGTATATACCCAGAACTGAACTCGCTAAGTCACATCCCATTCTTTTTAGGTTTTGGAGGAACTGGCACGTAGTTTTCCACATTGGCTGCCTCGTGCTATGTTCCCACCAGCCGTGTGCAAGCTTCCAATTTCTCTACATCCTTGCCAACACTTTTTAGCTTCTACTTTTTTTTTCTTTTTCTTTCTTTTTTTTTTTTTTTTTGACAGTAGCCATCATAATAAATACAAAGTGGCCAGCAGGTTTATTATTATTATTATTATTATTATTATTATTATTATTATTATTATTATTATTATTTATTATTATTATTATTATTTGCTCATATTTCTAGATCAAGTTTAAAGTTGTCTTGTTTTTAACCCAGATTCCCACTTCATTTGCAAGGTTATAAGATTCTGGTGGCCCCCAGCCCACACTCGCCCCTGGTGACAAGTGTCTGGAGCCAAGCAGCAGCTGCACCCCTGGCAGGGGGCAGGGTCTGAGCATCCAGCTCACCTCACTGTCTCTCTGCATAGCCTCCTGCACACTGGGCCAGGGCAATGCCTCTTCCCCCCTGTATTATTGCTTCCCCCTAGCACAGGCAGGAAGAAAGGAGACTGTTTTCTATACCTACCCTTCATGAAAGCAGAGAAAGCGAGACATCAACAGCAAGACTGGCAGCCAGCACACTGTGAGAGATGCCACTTAGATCTAACCTGCAAACACTGCTCTTCAAACTAACCAGTTCCCTGCAGGAACGTGCCTATGTGATCCTGGCTAAGCAGCCTCAGAGTCTCAGCCACCAGGTAGTCTCAGACAAGAGGCTATGCTGTGAGCTGGGCTTATTGGGCAGTTTGGAAAAAGAGGTAGAATTTTACTTTTGCTAGAAATCTGATGTGCCGATCGGGGCTGAGCCTTAGCAACAGAGGTCCACTGCCTCACAGTTTGGGGGGGCTAGAAGATCAACATGGAGGGGTCTGCGGGGCTACCATCAGAGGCCTGGCTGTTCAGCCTGCAGAGGTTCTGTTTCTTGCTGTCTTCACACGATCTTCCTCTGTACCTTGGGCCACTGTCTTAGTGTTCTTTTCTTACAGGATGGTGGCCATGTTGGATTAAGGGCCACCCACAGGGGACTTTGTTTGACCTTCACTGTGTCTGGGATGCTGCTGCCTCCAGATGCTTGAGGCTTCCACATGGGAACTGTTAGAAAGATGTCAGTCAACAGATGGAAAGGACAGGAAGGAAGGACAGGAGAGACACAGTGGCAGTGGGTTTTATCTTTTTTGTTTGTTTGTTTGGTTGTTGGTTGGTTGGGTTTTTTTTTTTTCAAGACAGGGTTTCTCTGTCTAAGCCTTGGCTGCCCTGGACTCGTTTTGTAGACCAGGCTGGCCTTGAAATATGTGATCTGCTTTTTTAATTTTGATTTTTACAGGAGGTTATAGGTAAGAGATTGCCATGAGTCTCAGAAGAGACTTTGGGCTTTGGACCTCTAAACACTGTTCAGACTGTGGTAGACTGTGGTAGACTTTTGTAGACTTTTGAAGTTGGGCTGAATACATTTTCGCATTATGATATGGCTACAAGCCTATGGGAGACAGGGGGAGGAATGAGAGGGTTTTCATGAGAACGGACCCCATAGGCTCATATATTTGAATGCTTAGAACAGTGTCTAAGACAGCCATGGACTTTGGAGGGCACTGTTCTGCCTACCACAGCCCCTGCCCTTCATACCTACTCCCGCCTTGAAGACCTAGTGGGAACCGTCCATCAGTCCACTTCACTGGCGTGGTCACTCGGCCCACACCAGTCCCTGCAGTACCCGTGGAGCAGGCTCTGAGTCTGGAGTGGCTGGCCTTCCGGAAGTCCTGTCTGCTTTTGTAGAGATTGGAACCGAGGGGGTAGAAAGGGGATGAAGAGGCCTTGTGCTGCCTCCTGCTGTTCCTGACCCCGTACTGTGGGAATCAGCTTGTTCTCCTGTGTTCTTAGGAGTTTCTGTCTCTGTAAACTGAAGTCATGTGGACATAGACATAGACGAAACAGCTTTTGAGTGAGGACCTGACTCTGAGCATAGGTACGTAGCATACAGGCGTGAGTTATCCTGAATCTGGAGAAGCTAAGGCTTCCAGGCCTCTCCCATCTGTGTGTCCCAGAGTCCCCTCCATGAGGAGCATGCTCCTACAGTTTGGTAAACTCTGAAGGAGACGCATTGGCTGAAGCGAGTACAACCAGGACATTCTCCTGGGTGAGCGGGGGAGAGATGAGGACACACGCACGCTGTGCTCAGAGGGCTCGCAGTTGCTTTCTTAAGCTTGTAGGCTGGCTGAGTGCTGCCGTGGCTCTTAGGATTGAGGACATTGGTGTGTAAGGTGTGAAGTCTTTAGGGGCCTTCTGGGGTTTGCATTCAGAAATATGGGGAACAGAGGAAAAGCAAGATGGAAAAGCAGAGAAGCCACGGCTGGTCGCTGAGAACCCTCCTAGTTATCATGCATGTACAGCTGTAAAGTAACCAACCAGATTTTTGATTCCCCATCAAAACTGAACTCTCTACAGTCAGGAATATATACCAGATACTGCTCTATCAATGTATATATTTCCCTTTTAAAGTGGAGATTGCACAGATTCAAATTTATCAGGATGCCTGAATGAATGAGGCGGTTCCTTTTCTCATTGTGATGACAAAAATGCCTGACATCGGCGACTTAAGGACAGGTTTCCTTGGGCTCACAGTTTAAGAGTGCAGTGCTTTACAGTAGGGGAGGCATGGCAGCCGGGGCTGGAGGCAGGTGGTCACATCACCTCTGCAGCCCAGAAGCTGAGAGGTGGGGACTCACACTCAGTTCCTTTTCTCCCTGATATCCAATCTGGGCCCCCAGCTCATGGATAGGCGACACCCACAGTTAGGGTAGGTCATCCAACCTCAACTAAATTAAGCTAGAAAGTTCCAGCTAGGTATGGTAGTGAATATCTTTCATCTCAGCACTCAGAAAGCAGACGCAAAAGCCTGGCCTACTTAGAGGTTTGCGATAGCCAGGGCTACGGTGAGACTTTTGGGTGCAGGGTTCGGGAGGAAGAAGGAGAACCAGAGAGAAAGAAAGAGAAAGAGAAAGTCAGGCAAGAGTGTGCACACCTTTAACCCCAGCACTCAGGAGGCAGAGACAAATGAATCTCTATGAGTTCAAGGCCAGCCTGGTCTACAGAGTGAATTCCAGGTCAGCCAGGGATACAGAGAAAAGCCCTGTCTCAAAAAAAAAAAGAAAGAACAATCATAGACAAACATACTCCAAGGTTTGTCTTCTAGGTGATTCCAGAATCAAGTTGACATTCAATATTAGCCACTACACTATGGAAGCACTGTGTGTCCAGCATTGCAGATTCAAGCATCCTGAGGCACCGGCCTGTGATGCAGCGAGACATCCCTAGGAACAGAGTGCAAAGCTCAGGTCAGCTTTTCTAAACTACCTACCTTCTCAAAAATATACTCTTTGCAATCCCTATACAGACAACAGTCTTTCAACCTGATTGCCACATGGGAAAACAAGCAAAGGCAAGGTCCAAGGGCTCAGGCCTGGATTCCCAGCTACTCAGGATGCTGAGGCAGGAGGATTGCAAATCCATAGCCTGCCTGGTCTACATAATGAGTTCAAGTCCAAGTAGAAAACTAAGTGAGACCTTGCTTCAAAATAAAAAGGAAAAAAGAAGGCTGAAAATTATTATATATATATATATATATATATATATATATATATATATATATATATATATATATGTAATCTCAGTGGTAGAGGGCTTAGCTACATGTTTAAGGCCCCAGGTTTCTTCTCCAGTATTCAAAAAATAAAAAATAAAAACAAAATAAAAGTAAATCAGATTTAATCCCTAAACAAGAAGAAAAAGGGTATTACAGACATGAGTTATTTTTATATATTTTGTGTTCTGGCATTGCCAGACCCCATAATTTGTTGTGATATTGTTTTCTCGTTCTGTTAATTTTTTGTATTTTCTCTTGTATGTCTAATTTTACATTTATTTCTTCCAAAGAGCACCCCATTATTCAGGACTCATTACCTGGATCCGTTCCCAATGAATAAGTCACTCTGAAGCTAGCGTGGGAAGCGCCTGGGCCAGAGAGAGGGCAGAGTCAGAGACAGGTGAGGGTCCTGACAGAGGTGGGTGGGCAGCCAGGTGCGGGAAGGCGGACAGGGGCGCAAGCGGCTTCTGTCAAGAGAAAGAGCTTCCTTTTCTACTGAACAGATGTTTTCCAACAGCTTCCACCTTCAGCACCTGCGACGAGCAGCGAGATGATTAAAGACTAGGCCGGTGGTACATCCCAGAATCCTGAAAAGGAGTCAAAAATATGTCAGTCTTTGGAACTGAGATTTATAGGAGGCCACGTAAAAGACTGAGGGCCCAGTGAGCGCTGCTTGGGCGCTTCCCAGCACTCTCAAGGGGCCTCAGGGAAGAAGGCAGCCCCTCAATTCATCAAGCATCCAGAGTTGTACTAACACCCCATCTGGGCAATACCAGCACCAGAGCTAATGAAAGATGCTTTCCAACATCCTGCTGCACTATGATAAAGCATTTAAAAAGAAAATTTAAAAGTGACAGTCTTACACTCTCATACACAGATGAATAAATTTGACTAAAAACAATTCTTTAAGGTGGAAAACATAGACTGGGGTTTTTTTGTTTTTTTTTTTTTTAATCTAAAGACAAATGACACATGGGAGAAATATCTGTTACTCCTACCACATTCAAAAAGTAATTTTCATAATATATCAGAGCTCTGATAAATCTTAGGGAGAGAGAGAGAGAGAGAGAGAGAGAGAGAGAGAGAGAGAGAGAGAGAGAGAGAGAGAGAGAAGAGAGAGAGAAACAGTCTAATAAAAGAGTAGGCATTTCATGAGAAGGGAATACGTATGCCTCTTGGAGGAAAAGCGATTAAGCCTTATTCACAATAAGAGCATGAAAAATAAAATTCACAGTGCCATTTCAGCTATCAGATTCACAGAGATAAAAGAAGTTTGGCAAAGGCAGGGGGATTGAAACTCTCGAGTAAATGGTTGGCAGCTAGATGCAATTTCTGTGGAGAGCAATTTGGCAGTATGGATCCAACTATGCAAGAATATACCCCTACCTTGGCACTCGGCAACTTGATTTCTGTGAATTTGTTATATGGTCACATATGTACGCTATGACGTGTGTGTGTGTATGTGTGTGTGTATGTGTGTGTGTGTGTGTGTGTGTGTGTGTGTGTGTGTGTGTGTGTGTGTGTGATGTAGGGGTGGGGATGGAACTCAATGCAATGGCAGAGCCCTTGCCTAGCAGGCCTGAGGCCTTGGGTTTGACCCGACCCCCCCCCCCAGCAATAAAAAGTAATAATAAATAAAAAGAAGGACTGTTTACAGCAGCACATTTTATTGATTTTGTTTCTTGTCCTGAGACCCGGTCTTGTGCAGCTCAGGCTGCCTTCTGACTTGCTATGGGCCTGCGTTGGTTAGTTTTAAAGGTCAATTCGCCACAACCTACAATCACCTGGGGAGAATCTGTGGCCTTGAAGGATTATCCAGATCAGGTTGGCAGGTGGGCACAGCCTTGATGGTTCATTTACCCAGCCCACCACAGATGGCACCACTCCTGAGCCTGGGTCCTGAGCTGGGTGGGAATGAAGCGAGCCAGCTGAGCATAGCATAAGCAAGCAGGGGCTCTGCTTCCCTTTGCTCGTGCCTGTGCCTGTCCTGTGACTAGCAGCCTAAGTTCCTGACTTGGCTTCCTCTCAATGACCTGAAATTGTTAAAACAAAAGAAAACTCGTTCTTTCCCTGTGCCGCGTTTGGTCAGTGTGCTGGCTAGTTTTATGTCAACGTGACACAAGCTAGAGGCCTTGGAGAAGAGGGCACCTCAACTGAGAAAACGGTCAGACTACGGGCAAGCCTGTAGGGCATTTTCTTAATTATAGATTAACGTGGGAGGGCCAACCCCATTGTGGGTGGTGCCTATCCGTGGGCAGGTGGTGCCGGGTTCTGTGAGAAAGCAGGCTGATTAAGCCATGTGGAGAAAGCCAGTAAGCAGCACCCCTCCGTGGCCTCTGCATCAGCTCCTGCCTCCAGGATCCTGCCCTGTTTGAGTTCCTGTCCTGACTCCCTTCAGCGGTGAACAGTGATCTGGAAGTGTAAGGCAAAGAACCCCTTTCCTCTCCCAGCTTGCTTTTGGTCATGGTTCCATGTCAGCAATGGAAACCCTAACTAAGACAGTCAGGCTGTTTGATCGTAGCAACAGAAGCTAGGACTATAGCTAAGACTGATTTTGAACTTTTGATTCTCCTGTCTCTGCCTCCTGAGCACTGGAGTTGAAGGCATTGCACCATCACACCCTGTTGGTGTTTTGCTGGGGATTGAACGTAGGACGTCCTGTGTTATAGGTAAACACTACCAAGTGAAGTGCATTCTCAGTTCTGCAATGCTTTTAAAATAATAACAAAAAACGAGAGTCGAGTCATCCTTATACCCAGAGGAAATAATAAAATCTATCCATATGTGGGAATATTACTCCGTTGTATAAAAAAATATGAGGAAGCTCTATTTAAACAGACGTGGCATGATTTTCAAGGTACTAGAAGTGAAAGATTCGAGAATGTATAGGAGAAATATAAAGGGCTTCACTATTGCGCTTTCAAAAGGACACGTGGGACGTTCCAGTAGCACAGTGTGTTAGCACGCAGTGTTTACAAAAAGACAGGTGGGAGATGGAGTTGTAGCTCAGTTGGTACAGGGCTTGCCTGTCGTGCACAGAGCCATGGGTTCAAGGCCCCCAGTACACACAGAGGGCTTTGGTTCACACCTGTAATTCCAGAATTTGGGAGGTGGGGGACAGGAAGTCATCCTCAGCTTCCTAGCAAGTTCCAGGCCAGCTTGGCCTTCATGAGACCCTATTGTGTGGGGAGGGGGGGGGGAAGGGATGGGGGAGGAGAGCACTTCGTAGATGGATTTGAAGAAACATAGCCTATGTGTGAGAGTGAACCAGAACAGCATGGCTGCAGTTGCTTACAGGGGGAGGCGAAGGCGCCACAGTTCTTCCTGGCTGAGCCATAAGAACCTGAGCAACAGCAGGCAAGATGGGGGTGCTTGGTTCTCTCCCCTTTGGCTATGGATGTGGTGGACTAACTGCTTGGATCCCCGTCTTGGCTTCCTCTCGGTGGCCTGTAACCTCTGAGGTTCCCAGGGAGCTGCAGGAGCTACGGTCAACTCAGCGGGTGCCTGTAGCAGGCACGGTGGGATGTTGGGGATGCAGGAAATGATAAAATAGACAAGTGGCCTGCCCAAGATGAACCGGCACTCTAGTCACCAAGCTAGGCATCAGCTACATAAAGCACATGTATGGACATGTGATGGCCAGACAGACAGACGGACGGACAGAAGGAATGGAAGCAGGGAGGAGAAAGGAAGAAAGAAAGGTGGGCAGATGTTTAAAGAAAATGAAAAACAGGAGATAAAGAGCAAGTGAGGGCGTGCTCTTATTTTAGAGAGGCAGGGTCATCCATGCAGACTCAAGTCCTGCAGATCTCTGGAGTGGGAAGGCCACAGGACAAGGTGTGCTGAGGCCACGTCTGAGGAACAGTGAAGACGCCAGAGTGGACAGAGGGAGGGACAGATGCTTTGCTATGTCCCTGTGTCAACCACTCTCCAGGACACAGGCACGGGCTCCTCAGGCTGCAGGGGTGTGGCCAGCGGCCCCCCTGGATTCCCTCAGAAGACCTCTCTCATCCTCAGGTGAGTGGCCCAAACAGAACCGCACTGACTTTGAACCTATGGAAGGTCGGCACATGTGACCTCAGGGTGCTACTTAACTTGCAGCCAGAGTCTGTAACCGCTTCCCTGTGAAATAACCTACCAATCCCAAAGTGACACATCTCACAGCTTGTCCCCGCCGCTGCTCTGTTCTCCTGGAGAGCTTGTTATCTTAGCAGAACGCGAACACCTTACTGAAACTGGCTCTTCCCGACCTGTGTGTTCTAGAAGCAGTCTTCTGAAAGACGACTTGGCCCTGTAGGGCCCGAGCTCCCTCGAGAGTGAGTTCTTTCTGTATGACACATGCTATGCAAACTCTTTGGACACACTAGGTCCTGGCTCTTTAAGACAACAGAGCCCCAGGGGGAGAGTGTTGAGTCTTTTGTAATTGGACAGTTGGCTGCATCCTGCAGCAATGTTTACCGAGCACATCAGAAGCCAGCCCAGGGACCCACATACTGTTTGCTCAGTATCCACACAGCAAATAGCAAGAGCCTCCCTTGAATGCAAGGGTCAGAAAGGATTTTCCTCAAATCTAAGTGAGCCTCCAGGGTGACGGCTCATTCAAAGCTGTGGTGGACAGAGTGTCCCCCGAAGATGGGTGCCAGGCTTCCTTCAGCTGGGACGGCCACCAACAGGCTTTTCCTGTGTTCCTGTGTTCTGGCCACAGAGCCAAGCCTGGAAGACGGAGGAGGACCCAGGCCTGTCTGGGATCTGTTTCGAATGAAAGCCCAAAGGGCAGCTGTAGGGAGCGGCAGGGGGCGGGGCAAGGCGGAAGGCCCACTAGCTGTGCTGAAAAGGAGACCCACAGCTTTTATGCACGATTAGTGATGAGCTGGTTGCCTGGCAACGGCAACCCCTTCCCCCTTCTATCCATACCCCTCCGGCTGCATCTAATGTTTGTGACATTTTTCTTTTCACAGCAGAGACAGGGAGTCTGCCCCCTTCATTAGCAGAGGATGGTACCACCCCAACATCCCCCCCAACCCCCCAGCTTGTTAGAAATCCTTTCCCTAAAGCATTTAATTATTAATTGCACATCGGGCTGATTGCTGTATCTAGAGAGCCCTGTGGATAGTTCACAGAAGTAAGAACGCTTGGAGCAAGACCTGGCACACGGCAAGGGCTATATGGAAATTAGCTGAGAAATAAATTTTCTTATGGGTGATCCCTAGGGGTGAGGCCTCTCGATCCCGGTTTGTTCTTTTTCAGGGCATCACTGTTTCCCTCGGAGTCTCTGAAAGCTAGAGGCAGAACAGTCCTTCAAAGTATCTTCCCACCCAGCTGCCTTTGTTTACAGCTGGGGAAACTGAGTCCCAGCAGACAACTCATAGCACCAGAGCCAAATGGTATCCAGATTCCCTGTTCTACAATCTGTCTAAACTATACTTTCAGGTCTCGGAATTCAGCGTGCGTGAGAATCCACCTGGAGCCCATCAAAAATGCAAAATTTAAGATTCCCCAAATCACCTTCTACCTCTCTGTTTGTTTCCCGGGACTATAATGACTTACCATGGACTTTGTAGATTTATCATCGAAGGGTTTTAGAGAACAGAAGTCTTAAGGTGAATTTTAAAGACTGAAAAAACAAGAAACGGGCAGCCCAAGTTCCTCCGAAGGCTGGAGAGGGGGAAGAATGTGACCCTTGCCTTTTCTTTGGTTGGGGCTGCTTTGCACTCCCTGGCTTGTGAGAAAGTCACGTGTTCATAGGTCTGGACAGGACATCTGTGGGTTCATTTGTTTTGTCTAGCCTGATCCTCAAACAGATCCCTGGCCCGGGGCGTCTAGAGTAGCTTTCTTCTACCCAACTGAGAATGAGGAAGGGCTCCTGGGTCCGCCAGGAAGCCCTTCACAGCAGTAAGGAAGGCTCGGATTCTTGTCCTGGGTCCCTCAGCCAGAGCAGGAGAGCGGGCGGGTCAGGGGTGGGGGTTGGGGGGGGCGGGGGAATGTAACCCGCTGCTAGGGGAAGCCCACTCCTCTGTGCTGCAAACAGGAAACCAAGACTGACTGGACCTCACTCCCACGTGCACCCAGGAAACCTAGCCAGACCCTCCCACCAGGCTCTTTGCCTCAGGGAGATCTAAGCCTCCAGCAATCGGCTAAAAAACCCAAAACAAACAACCATCAACAATGTTCTTTTGAGTGTGGAAACTAAGATGAGTTGTCACTATGCATCCTAGGCTCAGACTTCTCATCCCCCTGCCTCCACCTCCCTAAAGCCAGGATTTCAGGCGTGCACCGCCACACCCGGCACTTTTAAACATACACGAAGATCGATGTGCTAAATTAACTTCGAAAACATGAGGTAGAAACACCGAAGAAATCTCACGTATTGTCTCTCCTAGCTACGAAGGCAGTTGGGCACTGAAAAGGATGAATGTGGTGAGGGCAACAGGCCGGTTCCAGCTCAAGTCCCTAGAGGAAAATTCTAAAAAAACAAAGGAGCCCTTGCTCGCTGCTGCGCGCATGAGCGCTAGGGGGCAGAGTGCGTCCAAGAATGGGAAGGCGGTTGCTGCTTGCCTTTGGTGGTAAGAGTGATTCTTAAAAGGCTCGGCTTATGGTGTGAAGGGTCATTGCCTTTAATACAACCTTAGTCAATAGGTTTCTAATTGGACTATTAATCTAGAAGTAAGTGTGACATCGGAACCCCGGAGGGTGGGGTGAGAGGGACACGGCTGTGACTAATGAGTAGCCTGCGGAGCTGTTTTCATGGGTCAGCTCTCTCAGAATCTTTGTTCTTCCTTCAGAGTGAATTGACACCTACTCGGCTACTCCCCCCACCCCCAGCAACTTGGGACTTTGTCTTGTCACAAAGCACTAGGTTTAGGAATAGAGACACATCAAAAATAATAATAATAATAATATAATTCAGGAGTTTTCTAGTCTTCAGTCTCTGTGGCTTGAATGCAACAAAAATAAGCAAGAGATTTCTTTTTATTTATTTGCTAACTGAGCTATGTGTACCCTCAGATCTGTGGGGGTACAGATCCTGACTGAGGCAAGAGTGCAGCAGTCACAGTCAGTACACACAGCACACCGAGTCCTTGCTTGGGAATTAACCCCAACAATGTGGAAGTCAGCTATCTGCAAGTGACATTTGGACCAATTTGAATTTAGCAGTGGCCTGTAGATACGCTCTTGGTGAAAGCATCATTAATGAGAACACTCCTTAGACACACCAGGCACTGGGTTTTTCTTATCAATCTCATTTAAGGCACACACACACACACACACACACACACGTTATTGCCATTATCAAAAATTTTTTGCTATTTCTTGTGTGCGCTTGTGTGTGTGTGCACGCATGTGTATGCATGCGGGTGTGAATGTATGTCATAGTATACACGGTATGTAGAAGTCAGAAGGCAACTTTCAAGAACCAGTGCTGTCTTTTCCCCTAGTTGAGGCAGGATCTCTCAAATGTACAACAGATTAGGCAGCCAGCTCCTGGGTGCACAATTCTCTGGTCTCTGCCTCCCAACTTGTACTGGGGGTGTTGGGATTATAGATTTCTGCTATCACATCTGGCTTTACATGGTTCTGAGGTCTAACTTACATCATTAGGCTCATATGGCTAATGCCTTTAACTGATGAGTCGGTCCCATGGCCTGAGTACCTGTGTTTGAGAGTTGAGAAAACTCCATGAGGAGCTGAGAAAGTGGTCCAAGATTGCTTGGCTAAGAAGTGCTCAAGCAGGCCTTAGTCTGAGGTCTTTGACACCAAAGCTTCCTTCTTGTCTTCCCAGAAGTTTGAACAAGCCTGTTCCAATGGAAAAGAATCTGATCTTTCACCTTGCAGTATGACTTGGTGGGTGCCATCTTTGTTGGGTCTGAAGACCTTAAGATGAGACGTATACTTCATAGTTCAACAGGCCACAGAATCAAAGCCACTGTATTAGAGGTCCCTGAGGCATCACAGGACCATGCAGAGGGAGGGCACCATCTTGAGATCTCCTGGAACCTGGCACTTTAGAAGGAAGGTTTTTTGTTTTGTTGTTTTGTTTTGTTTTTTCAAGACAAGGTTTCTCTGTGTAGCCTTGGCTGTCCTAGACTTGCTTTGTAGACCATGCTGGCCTCAAACTCACAATGATCCACCTGCCTCTGTCTCCCGAGTGCTGAGATTAAAGGTGTGCACCACCATGCCCGGCTCTGAAGGAAGTTTTTATAAGTTGGAAACTAATAGATGCTGAGAGGGATTGAATGGGATCGCGTTCTGGTTACTGTAGACACAGGGTATATATTCTGGCTTAGAGGCCTGAGTTTGGAGCCTACAGACCTGTCAGGGGACAGCCATACATTGGGCACAGAGGGGCGTGCATCGGTGACATGTTGCTTCAGCTGGAAAAGGAAGCTATGTTTGCCACATCAGGAGCCTAGTGGGCACACCATGCACACCCAGAGAAGTGGAGGAGGGTGGGGAGGAGGTGGAACAGCTTCTGTAATCCCATGGCCCCAAACTTGCAAAGCCTTGAGTTTACATAATCTGTGGGAGAGGCGAATCGGAAAGCATCAAATCCAGTATACGACTGAAATTTAGAATTGAAGAGAGGCGAATCTCAATGAAAGAGAAAATCATTCTGATAAGCAAAACAGTCAGACTGAGCTATGGGTGGGAAGGGGGCGGCTCCACGGCGCAATCAATAGATCAATGTGGAAGAGAAAACACACGCGCGTATTTCATGTTTATCTCCCAGAGCTTTGACAGTCTTCACTAACCCTGTTACTCAAAGGGAGATCGATAAATATTATATATTCTGCTGTAGGCAAAAGAGTGGAGCGCTCTGCCTTCACACACCACAGCTAGCTTGCTGAACTTCAGCCCTTTGAGTGTGTCTTGGATACTTGAGGGGAGAGACAAGACTGTCTCATCCTACCACAAGGGAGGCTGTAGCTTCTTTGCTGCTCCTACAAATATTGGGGTGAGGGGGTGTTTATCTTCTTAAGTGTCTTACTACTGCTCGGAGCCCTCTCCTCTCGAGGGTTTAGGATTAATGCTTTCCTCTTCCCACTGTGTCCCCCATTTTAAACCTGACTCAGCTCTCTCTGGCTTCAGATTATACAGTAAGGTCATGAACTGCAGACACAATGATGACGTTCACCCCCAGCCCTGGGTTCCTTTACCCCTTGATGCAGTGAGAATTTTGGTTTCTTTAAAGAAACATGGAAATATTACAAGAATTTGTTTTTGTATTAATCCCAGGTGTGGGGATAATGAGGCTGTTTCGCAGCAGCTGACTGTGATTTGTCTCGCGCTCTAGCAGGGGCGTGGCTTTTGCCAGCCGCAGATAGTTTCTGTGATTGGGTGAAACTGTGATTGGAATTCTGGGGACTTTTCAGAGGGTACATAAATGCTAGGGCCCCTGAGGGGTGGGGTGGGGTTGTTGGTTGGTTGCTGTTGGTCACGGTGTGTTAAGTAGTGGTGCTCAAGGAAGAAACAACAAGAGGAAATTAGGTATCCTGACATTGAAGATTAAACTTGCCCCAAGGAGCTCGGAACTCAGTGCCCTGAGTCAGCAGGAAGTCGTCTAATGATAATGCCCCTCCCTTTCAGATCCTTGACTTTATGGAGGGATCTCTTTCCTTTCCTCTCTACCCTTCTCTCTCTCTCTCTCTCTCTCTCTCTCTCTCTCTCTCTCTCTCATATTTAGTGTTAGGGGGTTGAAAGGAAAGAAGAAAAGGGTGGAAAAGAGTGGAAGAAAACAAGGACCCGTAAAGCAGCGACATCAGCCACACCTTCACTATGGACTAAGGCCATGCAAGTCCTCAGAAATGGTGGCGTATACTTGTAATCCCAGAATGTGGGAGACTGAGACAGGAGGGCCACACAGTCAAGAACAGCCACCATTATGTAGTGATGCCTGGGTCTGCCTGGACTACATGGGAAGATTTTGTCGGGGTGGGAGGCGGGGGTGGGGGGTGGGGTGAGGAGGGATAGAGAACCATAGAGAGACACATCAGCGTCACAAAAGCAGTTCAGAAGCAGGCCCAAGAGCTAGATGACATCTTTATTCACTCTGTGATAAAGATGATGTCACCACTGCACGGGAGAAAGGGAAATAATCTCATACACAGTATCTGGATAAGAGGCGAAGAGCATGTGGAGACACAGCCTTCGGATTGTCACCCAAGAGAGACACAGAACATGTGGTGCCTCAGAATACAGTAACTGACGAGAAAACACAGTAATGGAGCCTCTCCAATGGACATGCCTCCTATTCCCCTCTCCTTCAGGGTCCCCAAGAACTAGAATTCTTCCTGCCCCTTCTCCCCGGAAGCAGACCTTCCCTCTCCTTGGAGAAGCAGCGCCGCGCAAGGTTGCCAAGGAGAACCTGACTAAAGAGGCTGTTCTGAGTCTGTCTCCCCTGCACCCCTGAGTTTAATATCCTTGGATCAGAGCCCCATGTCATCCCAGGAGACTTCTGTACAAATGTCCGCAGAAATACATAGATTTCCCAATACCCTTGTGTCTTCACTTCTGAAAGCTCGCCCGTGTTACACAAAAGCCTATGCTTAACATGCTGAAGAAGTTCAGGTGTTTTTTTTTTCTAATTTAGTTTCATCATGGGGACCTTAGCCATGATGCAGTGATGGGTAAGGAAAAGATCCTACTTTTTCTCTTTTACATCAATCTGGATGTGGTGGTGCATACGTTTAATCAAGCCCTTGGTAGGAGGCAGAGGCAGGTGGATCTCTGTGAGCTGGAGGCTAACCCAGTCTAGACAGTGAGTTCCAGGCCAGCCAGGGCTACATAGTGAAACCCTGGCACAGGGGGAGAGAGAGAGAGAGAGAGAGAGAGAATGAATAAGAAGGTGATTATAGAAAAGAGAATGGACATGTAGAAGAAAACTTAACTGAATGTTTATCAGACCTTAGAACTGGAAAAAAAGCTTATTAATATGAAAATAAAGAAATCAACAAATTATAGTTTTCAGTATATAAATGTTTTAAATGCATACCAAAAAATAGTGTAAAAATGTCATGGCCTGGGGAGACGGATAGAGCACTTGCTGCACGGATGTAAGGACCTGAGACTGTAATCCCAGTGCTTCTGATCTGGGGTAGAGACAATAGTATCTCCAGAAACTGAAGGACCAGGTAGCCCAGCATAGGCAGTGGCAAGCAAAAGACCCTTTCTCAAACAACATGAAGGTGAGGACCGACACCCAAGCTGGCTTCCTGACTTCCACCTACATGCTGTGGCATGCAAACTCACAAATGTGCATGCATGCAGATGCACAAAAATATAAAATAAAGTAAAACCAGAAGGTACGGTAGTAGCATGACCCACTAGCAGGCACCACGTGATGGACATCAGACGTCCCCAACCAGTCCCATGCTTTGCTAGTAGAGAGCACAGAAGCGTGAATAAGCCAAGCCGCACTTGGTTCACGTTATCACATGCATATGTACTGACATGTGCATTAATTAGTAGATGTTCTGGTTTTAAAAGTTTCAAGGTAAATAATAGTGCTATAGTTTGAATGTGCAATACCTTGCCTGTCAAGTCCAGTTGTGAAAAGCTCCATCGCTAGCTTGGGTCTGTTGGGAAGCGGTGGACATGTCAAGAAGTGAGGGCTGCTGGGAAATCTTCTGGTTCTTGGGAGTGTGCTGTTAAAGTGGATGTTATTGGGAGTGTGCTGTTAAAGTGGATGTTAGGCATCTAGCCACAGGGCAGACAAGCTCTCTCAGCTGTACGCTTCCACCATGATGCCCTGTGTCACCACAGGCCCAAATGTAATAGGGCCAACCTATTGTAGTGATATGTCCAGAACAGAGCCAAGGTTTCTCTTCATAGATTGATTTTTCTCAAGTATTTATTACAGTAACAAAAAAAAAATCATCTAGAACCTAGAAGAAGAGTGAAGTGACAAATTAGAACATACACATACAGAAACTTCAAAAGATTAAAATACAAAACTAGGTCTTACAAATCAAAAAGGAAAACATCTGGCACAAGAGAACTGGGGAAAAAACTGTGAGCATTTGCTAAAGATGGATTTTATTATATGCCAATAAATTAACAATAACAATAAAAAGAAAGCATTACGCCCTCTGATTCCAGTAGGCTAGAGGCTGAGGGCTCACACATCAAAGGTTAGCCTGAGCTATAAGGTGGAATCCCATCTCATGGGGGAGGGGAAAAATCAAAATATATTGTGTGCTGGAGGAGGATTTAAATAAAACATTTTTAAGGCATGCAGTAGTGGCACACACCTTTAAGCCCAGCACTTAGGAGGCAGAGGAGGATTGATCTCTGAGTTCAAGGCCAGCCTGGACTTCTCCAGGACTGTCCTGGAAAAGTAAAAAGCAAACAAACAAAAAATTAAAAAAAAAAGATTTATTTATTATTGATACAGTATTCTGCCTGCATGTACACTTGCATGCCAGAAGAGGGCATCAGATCACATTATAGATGGTTGTGAGCCACCGCGTGGTTGCTGGGAACTGAATGCTGGACCTCTGGAAGAGCAGTCAGTGCTCTTAACCTCTGAGCCATCTCTCCAGCCCACAAACAAAAATTTTAAAAATAAAGAACTGTATTAAGCTTCACAAAAATACAAGTGTGATCTAACCATTAAGCTACATATATAATGTAGATTTACTTATACACAGTAAATATAATAAAATGTATAATTATGTATTTACTGAACCAGGTGCAGCTATTCCTATTGGTGCGCCTGTGTTCTCTATTAGCAGGGCGTGGGAACGGTTGGGGAAGTGTGATGTCCATCACGTGGACAACTTTGAGATACTCAGTGGTGAGTTGGTAGTGTGTTGGGCACTGTCTTGTGAGTTAAGGCAG
The DNA here is from genome assembly GCF_964271855.1 of Acomys minous. Classification (NCBI taxonomy): domain Eukaryota; kingdom Metazoa; phylum Chordata; class Mammalia; order Rodentia; family Muridae; genus Acomys; species Acomys minous. Next base: position 97,550,285 of record NC_140490.1, read on the forward strand.
GAGCCAAGCCACTTCCCAGAAAGAAGTTTATCACGATATAGGAAAAGCATTTTCCAAGATGTTCTTGGGGACTTCACTCACTTAGAGTACTGTCTAGCCTTCACAATGCACCGTGTTCGATTCCACCTGCTGCCCCCAACACTGAATAAATTGGGCATGATGATGCGTTCCCCCCCCCTTCCCCCCCCCCCCCCCCCCGGTGGAGGCCGGAGATGGAGAGAAAAGAACATGAGTTTGACGGGGTTGGTATAGACTACGGCACTGCTGTTTCCAGCTGCTCCTTGCGTGCTTTTGTAGCTCCCCGGCTAATTTCCTCGAGTACTGACATTGAGCGTGCCCTTGTAGCTGTTTTATGTCCACAGGATGTTTAAAAATAAAGTGTGCTGCGAACACAGATTTAAGCAGACTCTGGTTCCAAGTTTGCTCTGTTCCTGGAGCTGCTATGCTCACGCCGAGGAGCACTCGCATACAGGGGAGTCTGTAAGATGGCATTAAAGATTGGAAGCTGCACTTGTCCCTGTGAATTGTCGTGGGGCCTCTTTTAGGACAGGGCCCTCTGCTGGGGCCATAACTGGAATGGAATTAACATTGAGTAAAGGGCACACGCCATAGCACATGTGTGGAGGTCAGAGGACAAAGATGGAGAACAACTTATAAAAGTTGAGCTAAGTATGTCAGGCCTAATGGCCAGTGCCTTAACTCACCGAGCCATCTCCCCTGCCCCCCCCATTAGGCATTTTGATTGTGGCACTTTATGTCAGAAAGAAACGGAATAGCATGCGGCGACTCAGGACACATGACAGGATGGGTAACTTCGTGACATTCAAAAAGGTATCCTGAGTAAAGACTCCTTCTAAAGGCCCAAAAAAATGAAACTAGTGTCAAAAAAACGAGCGACCAAAAGGTGCTGAGCTAAGCTTTGCTTTTCCGTAGTGTCTGCTGGACTCTGGGTTCAGTCTCCAGCACTGGGCTGGGCACTGGTGAAAACTGAGATCAGTTCTCACAGCAAGTTATTAGACAAATAAGAACAGGAAGCAGGACAGCATTACTGAAAATTACTGAAAGCAAGCCAGAGAGACTGACTCTGACTTAAAAGTACAGAAACCCAGCAACAAAAACCCAAAGGGGAGCACACTATGATGTACTATTGGAAAGAACGAAAACACTTTAAGGAAATCACACACACTGTGAAAGAACCACACAGAGGAGAACAAGCAAACTCATAAGCAGCACGACTCAGGGTTATAAACATAAATGCCCAAAGTAATTTTAATGGACAGGGTAAATAAATATATCGCTAATGCATTATGAGAAATAGGCACTGAAAATTAAAGGAAAAGCTTCAAAAGTAATTAAGACAGACATAACACTTGAGAATGAATGATTGTAAGCAAAGAAGATGCAACATATGGATAAGAGATGCGCCCAAATTGAAACATAAAGCAAAAAATAATAATAATAAAAATAAAAAATAGGAATACTAAATAGCTTAGGAATGTGTTGAAGTAAAGTACAATTGAATGTACAGATTGATAGAAGAGATTATTGAACCTAGACAACCAACATTAAGACACAATATATTAAATTTTCTGGGCCTTAAGGAAAAAGATAAAAATAATGTATTTAAATATCATATGACTTTAAAAGGAAAGTGGGTTTTGTTTGTTTGTTTGTTTGTTTTGGTTTTTTGTTTTGGTAACATTTTATGCCAGATTAAAAAAATAGAAAAAGGTAGTGACAATTTTGGGATTTGGTCCCTTTTAAGAACGCAGAAATATTTTAAGAATATGTTTTTCTTTTAATTCCAAGTATGGGATATGGGGAGTCTTCAGATTGTCCATAGCAGCTGTCTATGATTTGCCTCGTGCTCTAGCAGGGATGTGATTTTGCCAGGTGCAGATAATTTCTGTGATTGTGTGGTGCTTGGAATTCTAGGGACTTCCTGAAAGGTGGTGTGGGTTGTTGGTTGCTGTTGGTTGTTGGTTGGTTGCTGGTGGTCAAGGTTTGTTATGTAGTCATGCACAATGAAGAAACAACAAGAAGAAATTAAATAGCCTAATGGCGAAGATCAAACTTGCCCCCAAAGAGCACAATCCTAAACAGCAGAAAGTCTACTGAAAACATCACCCCCTTTCTCACCCCTGACTTCATTCAGGGATCTCTTTTCTTTCCTCTCTGTCCTTTTTATCTCTCTTATCTAGTATTACGGGGTTGCAGGCATGGAAGAAAAACAGTGGAGAAGGGCGGAAGAAAGAAAACCCCACAAGACAGCAAAATCAAGCCACAGAAAAACCCATTTAGGAGACTCAAACCATGACAATAGATGAAAGAACTTAAGGCTTATTGTTCTTCCAAGATTCCTGAGGAATTGTGTCAGAGAAAAAGCGTCAGATGCCAGAATCACTAGGACTGGTGGGGAGCACTAACCACATTATTATTTGTAGACAAAAACTAATAAAGGTTTAAAGGAGCAGTCAGTCTAAAAGGATGTAGTGATTTCTCTGCTTTGGCAATGTAGACGTGTTACTGAGCTGGAGTTCTCCTTGGTTCGTGCCTTCTTGGGCAGGTTAAGCCACAACATACAGATGGTTTATAAGCAAGGAGAGAGTACCCAACAGTATGCTCCAGAGAGCTGAGTGCGGGCTGACCCAAGGGCGGGCAGCAGCAAGAGAGGTGTTTTGACTTTAGGGGTCAACTGGAAAAGCTCCCAGTGGTCAAAGGCAAGAACTGTAATTTCAATAAGAGCAATGACTGCCATGGATTTTTTTTTTAGCACTTCATGTGTATTTATGGTAATCAATTCGTAATAATATAAGATTAAATGGTCTCCTTTGGAGAATTACAGGGAATTGATTTATTGTTTTGTAAAGCTGATAAATGAAGAGAGTCAAGCACGCCGATTTCTCTGCATAAACTTTCAGTGGGTAGCCATGAATGGATGGGAGGATGTGTCTCTCCGTAACACAAATTCAATAAATAAGATGATAGAGTTATGCTATTACCATATTGTAATTCAAATGAATTAATGGATCTGTTTATTGCACATTAATGCCACTAATATTAAAAAGCAATGAAAGACGTTGCCTGTAGACCTAAGCTTGCTTAAGCTTCTAGATCCATTTACAGGAAACACAGAGGACAGATGAATGTGTTGGGTTGCGCCATAAATGTAAAATTGTTAAAATTCAGAACATGGGGAATTGTACAGACCAAAAGGCTCAAATTTCTTTCTTCCTCCCTTCCTTTCTTCTTCTCCCAGTCCCTTGCTTCCTCCCTCCCTTTCTTTGAAATTACAGTGTCACTGTGTTACCAAAGATGGTCTCAGTGCCTAGTGCCCAGACAGTCCTCTTTAGCTTCCCAGTGGCAATGACTGAGGGTGTGTGTCACCATGCCTGGCTAAAAAGCCCCAAGTTCTCAAACAAATACATTACAAGCAAAGAAAAGTACAGAGAGGAAAACAATAGATTCAGATACTTAAATGATATGTTAAAAAAAAAAAGGATACAAAGCCTGTGGATTTAAATGTACATACATATCACAAACAAATGTGAATGAAAAGTATTATAATCTTCTGAGGATGCAGAATCTGTATAAGTGTGTATATATATTCAAAATGGTGTTTAACTTTGGAGGAAGGAGAGAAAATTAATACATGTGATAAGATTTCTAGATGCCTATCAAAGGACTATTTCTCAGTCAGGGTAGGAGATTCAAGGATGTTTAACTTCAAACAACTCACTGTAATACACATTTATTTCATGTTGTTTGATTGTGTTTTACTTTGCACTGAAAGTAAACAAACAAAAATGACACCATGAGCAAATAGCTCTGAGCCCAGCCATGGGCAAGCCTAGGCAAACTGAACATAGTTAATCAGGAAACCTGGGACGGTTTGTTAAACTGAACTGTTTGACTTTTGTTACCTGAGACAGCTCAGTCCTTCTCAACTAGCTCAACGTTCTTGCTGCCTCCCTCTTAAGTCTTGAAGAAGCCAAATACCATTTTCCTAGGTCCCTTAACAGTTCATGCTGGCCATGCGACTCAGCCATATAAAGAAGTGGCCCCCCTGGAAAAGACTTTCCAAATAGCACGTGAAGAGCTGCTTGCCTTCATTGTGTCCACACAGCCCGAGTTCTTGAATTTTGCTTCTGTGGCAGTGTGCTGCTTTGAGCCACTGTCCACCTAAGGCAAGGAGGGAGAGGCAACGTTCTGAGGACGTTGCAGTGGGGGGGAAAAAGAGACGAAGCTGATGGCTAATTTCATTGTGCCTTCCTACACAGCCAGGTTACGCAAGCATGAATCTCCCCAGTGTTTGCTCGTTTTTCTGTGACTTGTTCTCACCTTCCTATCCCTCATCCATTGGCTTTAAGGGTGTTCCTGACTTTAGCCTAGTGAATGAACCATTACCATCACTTTATCGTGAGAAAATATTCCAAATTACAGACAGAGACTCGGCCATTACCTGTAAAAGTAGAAGATAATCTAGGGATTCAATATAGATGAATTATCAAATAAAATATAAATATGATGATAAATTATTTATACATCCAGTAACATTCATGTTTTGAGAGACTTTCAATGTTTTATAAAATATTCATGTATGATTTTAAAAACATATATAACTATGACATATAACATCAGAGAAAATGGCAGAATGTAGACCTCCAAAATTCTCACCCATTAGAAATAGAGGGGGAAACTGGCAAAATTGTCAGAATCAAGCAGATGCTGTTAATTCTAGAAGAAAAGCTAGATTTCAGCCATTTAAAGCTTGGAGCATGGTGGCATTTTTTAATTTGTCCTATTTTCATTCTTCTTTTTTCAGTAGAAATTTGTGCTCTGGCAGTCAGTCACCAGATGGGTCACCACAGTTTTGGGACACTTCAAAGCCCCACACTGAGGAAATAGCATTATGTCATCAGTCACTTCAAACAGCGCCCACACCAGCCTAGATCCATCTGTGTGTAGCTTGACCCAGAGGCCACCCAGTGTGAACAGTTTTTTTTCTCGGGGAGTGTGAGAAGCAGTGAGGACTGTGACATCACTGGTTGCCTCCATGGTGGATAATAATCGGGGGCAGCTAACTGAAAAGCTTATAGACAATGAGATGTCCGTGGGAGCTTTGAAAAGCTCTGACATATTTGTGGGACTCTATGTCCACGCCTAAGGCTGTGCATATGTCCGAAGGTGTGTGAACAAAGGAAAAGATGAGGGAGGAAGCCCTCACCTCCATAAACCATGGGACTTTGAAAGCAGTGAGTAAAGACTATGCCAGAATTGTAAAAAAAAAAATAAATAAATAAAAAAAATAAAAATCAAAATCATGTGAAAATCACACCCAGCATGTACACAGAGCCCCCAAAAAATGACCAGGAAGCTGGGTGTCTTTAATCCCATCCCTCAGGAGGCAGAAGCAGGCAGATCTCCGTGTGTTCAAAGTCAGCCTTGTTTACATAGCAAGTCCTAGGCCACTGTGTCTCAAAGACCAACCAAACCCTCGAATGACCAGGAGAGTCACTGAACCAAGAGTCACTGAACCCCGGCATTTAAACAAATTGTCTCTTAGCTAATTGTCTAAACAAACAAATTGCCTAAACATATAAACAAGTGGTCTAGCTAGCTAACCTTTAAGCTAAGCAAAGATTCTAACCAGTATATATAGTGAACTACACAGATTTTTAGAGTTAGTTTAGAACAGCGGCTATACAAAACTAACAAAAGACAGCAATCTCAAACCGAAACGAAAACATGAGAGTAAGGACCAGGCAATTCCTAGTAATGGCATCATCTCAAATGTCCAGGGTTTTTCAGCTCTATATTTTGTTTTCATTGTGCATGGCGCTGGCTTCCATGGGGGCATTTTCATACATGTATAAAGTATATTTTGAGCCTACTCCCTCCCATGTTTCTTCTTCTTCTTCTTCTTCTTCTTCTTCTTCTTCTTCTGTTCTTTCCCACTCCAGGTACTCCTTTTTGTCATTCTAGACAGTTTGCTTCCACTTTCATGTCAAATGCACATATACGATTCTATGTAATGATATAAGATCTAGGAAAGTAAGAGTAAATATGCTCTTCTTCTATATCTATGGCTGGCTTAATTTGCTTACTATTCTATCTCCAGACCTATCCATTTTTCTGCAAATGATGTAACTTTGCTCTTCTTTATGGTGGACAAAAGAAAAAAAATCCCAATGTGTATGCTACATGCTACGTTTTCTTTATCTATTCCTCTGCTGATGGGCACCTAGGTTGGTTTCTTTTGTTACTGTAGGCAGTGCTGCAACAGACATTGATGGGCAAGTGCCTCTGTGCTGTGTGGACTCTTTTTAGCTCTTTTAGATAAATCCTCTGGAATGGCACGGCTGGGCTCTATGGCGGTTCTCTTTTCAGTTGCTGAGGAACCTCCACACTATGAAAATGGCAGGTATACTAATTACGTTATTTTAATTTTTTTTTAGTATTACTTTAATTATATGTATATGGGCTCATCTGTGTATGGTTTTGTACATGTGGGTGCAGAGCCCACAGAAGCCAGAAAATAGAACTGGATGCCCATGGAATTAGAGACACAGGCCATTGTAAGCAGCCCAGATGGGTGCCGGGAACTGAACTTGGGTCCTCTGCAATAGTGGTGCCAGCTTTTAACCACGGAGCCACCTCTCAAGCCCTCCAGTATACGTTTCTAGCAGCACCTATAAAGGGTTCTCCTTGGCTTCATCTTCACCTGCATTTGTTATTTCCTTACCGCCTTGCACTCTGCAGCGAAGTGGAAATCTCAACATGGTTTTAATTTGCATTTCTCTGACGTCTAGTGACGATCAATATGTTTTCATACGTTCACTATCCATTCACCTTTTATCATCTGAGACTTGACTGCTTGTTTTATTAGAACATTTTAAAAGGCATTTTGTTGATCTCATATTATTCAGTTTCTGCAGAAGCTTTTTAATTTCATGACACCCCATTTGCCAGTCGTTGCCAACGTTTCCAGAGAAGAAGTGCCCTGTTCGGGAAAACCCCAGCATCGCCTGATGCCATGAAGCTTTCTCCCCACTTTTCCCTCAAACAGCTTCACAGTTTGGGTCTCACACTAAGGCCCCTGGCCCGCTCAGGGTTGATTTTCAGACAGAGCGAGAGGTGAGGATCCAATCCCATCCTACAACATTCACAAGCACCACTTTGCTGCCTTTGTCAGAGTCTGAGTAGCTGTAGCTGTGTGGTCCTCTATTCTAGTCCATTGATCTGTGTGCCTGGTTCTGTGCTGCCGCCATGTTGTTTTTGTTAATATGGTTCTATAATAGAACCTGAAAATAGGTATGGTGGTAGCCCCAGCATTGTTTTGTTGTAGTGGTTTTGTTTATTTATTTATTATTTTTTATTCAGCATTTCTTTGGTCATCCAAGGTCTTTTGTACTTCTGTACCAACTTAAAATCTTATTTTCTATTTCTGTGCTGGCGTCGCTAGAATTTTGATAGTGGTTATATTGAATTTGTACATTGTTTTGGGTAGTGTGGCCATTCTCCAATATTAATTCTTTGAGTCTGTGTGCGTGTATTCTTTGATTTCGTCAATATTTTTGAAGTTTTAACTATAAAGGCGGTTTACCTTCTTGGTTAGATTTATTCCAAAGAATTTTTTTTTCCAATCATGGATGGGATTCTTTCCTTAACTCCTTTCAAAGCATGTTTTTTTAAAATTGATACATAAGATTTTTATATGTTAATTTTGCATCCTGCTATTTTATTTATCAGTTCTATGAGTTTCCTAGCAGAGCCTTTGAGGCCTCTTATGCCTAGAATCAGATCATCTGCAAATAAGGCTTCTTTGACTTTTTCTGTTTCTATTTGTGTCCCTTTTATTTCCTTCCCTTGAGCACAATGTCAAATAAGAGAAGAAAACGTAGACATCCTTGTCTAATTCCTGATTGAGATTTTCACCATTTATGACAATGCTGTCTGTACATTTGTCAAATATAGCCCTTACTATGCCTGTTGAGGGGTGTTCCCTCTGTTCCTAGTCTCTTCAGGGTTTTTATTAGGGAGAGATGTTGGATTTTGCCAGAAGCCTTTCTGGCATTCATTGGGGGCAACCCTGTGACTTCTGTCTTTGTGTGCATTTATGTGGCACATGCCACATATTAATTTGCATCTAGCAAACCATCCTTGCATCTCTAGAATGAAGTCAACTTGATAATAGTTAATGAACTTTTTGGTGTGGTCCTGAAACCAGTTTGCAAGTGTTTTATTGAGAATTTTTACATCTATGGACATCAAGAAGATTGGCCTACAATTTTCTGGTTTTTGCTGGGTCTTGGTCTGGTTTTGGTGTGGGCATATTAATTGGTTTTGTATGGTGAGTTTGGTAGCAGTCCTTCCCTTTCTATTTTGTATAATAGTTAAGACGAATTTCTGTTAATTCCCTGGTGATCTATTAGAATTCAGCAGCAAATCCATCTGGACCTAGATTTTTTTTTTAATAGCTTGGACTCCCCCCTATCCCCGCCATTTGTTTGTTTTAAGTTATTCCTTTGATCACACTGCTTGCTACAGGTCTGTTTACCTCTTTTAGGTTAAATTCAGGAGGCCACATGCATCCAGAATTCCATCCATCTCTCTTGGGTTTTTCCATTGAACACAGTGGAAAATGTGAGGCCACATATGATTTTCTGAACTTCACTGGCATGTAGTGCGATGTGTCTCCTTTCATCTCTAATTTTATTAATTTGGGCCTTTCTCTCTTTCTTTTGGTTAGTTTGGCTAAGGATTTGGCCATGTTACCTTTACTTTTCATGTCTTATATTTCTTCATTAGGACTTTACACATCTGGGGTCATTTTGTTGATTAGATATTTTTTTTTATCAGACACATGTTTTCAATTGAAATATTTGAAATGCTCAACTGAGGCTGGTGCTGGTGGAGTCGGGCTGCATAGTTCTAACCCTCAGCCCATACGTGGAGGGTGCTAGCAAGGGTCTCCTGTGTTACCCTAAGAGTAGGGGTAAGCAGAGGAAGAAAGCACGATTACTGATAGGTCCACTGTGACGTGTCAACCAGCAAGTTAAAAAAGTCATCGTGGGCTGGAGAGATGGCTTTGTGGTTAGGAGCACTGGCTGCTCTTCTAGAGGACCCAGGTTCAATTCCCAGCACCCACATGGCAGCTCACAACTGTCTGTAACTCAGGCTTCAGTGGATCCGGCTCCCTCACACAAATGTTCATGTACACCAAGTGTACATAAAAGTAAATAAAAAAAAAATATTTCTATTAAAAAAAAGCCATCGTTTTAGCTGCAATAACTACAGGGGGATAAAGGAACAAAGGTAGCATGGTGTGCACCAGGAGATTAGTTACTGTGTTTTGGGACAGTAGAGAAGTAAGATCAGATTGGGATTGAAGGGGAAAAAGAAATCAAGGTGGGAAAAGTAGCCAGAAGGGAAGGGGAGAGGCTGGGGTACTGTTAGGACCCACAAAAGGTAAAGAGTATCAAACGATGAAAGGTTATAATTAAGAAGTAAAAAGAGAAGGTGAAGCCGGCTGTGGTGGCGCACACCTTTAATCCCAGCACTCGGGAGGCAGAGGCAGGTGGATCGCTGTGAGTTCGAGGCCAGCCTGGTCTACAAAGAGAGTCCAGGACAGCCAAGGCTACACAGAGAGACCCTGTCTCAAAAAAGGAGAGAGAGAGAGAGAGAGAGAGAGAGAGAGAGAGAGAGAGAGAGAGAGAGGGATTCAAAATAATAACAAGTAATGATTTCATTTCAAGAAAAATGAGAACCAACTACAAAGTTCATTGTAAGGCTGTGTATAACAGCCAAGAAGTAGAAATAACCCAAATTTTCATCAACTGATGAATGGCTATTCTTTTCTCTTTTTTTAAAGATTTATTTATTTATAATTATGTATACAGTGCTCTGCCTGCATTTACACCTACAGACCAGAAGAGGGCATCAGATTACATTATGGGTGGTTGTGAGCCACTATGTGGTTGCTGGAAATTGAACTCAGGACCTCTGGAGGAGCAGTCAGTACCCTTAACCTCTGAGCCATCTCTCCAGCCCAAATGGCTAGTCTTATAATGTGATACTACCCAGTGCTAAAAACCAATGGATTGTGGACACATGCAACAATCTTAGAACACTACACTAAGGTGAAAGAGGCAAGACTCAAAGGTCATTTATATGAAACACTCGGAATAGGCAACTCCATGGAGACAGGATGAGTTTTAAGGCTCAATGGTGATCCCACTGAGAAGCTGTTGGTCAGTATGAGATTTCTTTAGGTTGGTGACAGTGTCCTGGAATTAGTGACTAAGACTGTGTAACTTTGGGGACAAAGACCACTACAGTTTTAGAAGGATCAATTTTATGCTATAGGAATGATTTTAAAAACTGTGTGTGGTATAGTCCCACTTTTCTTCAAGACACTATGATTAATACAAATCTTATGCAATGTCCCAATATCTCCAGGTCACCTTCTTTCTTTCTGCTGCTTGGTGAGGCACACTGAGTCACCCCTTCACCCCATACTCTGATGACCTGTCACACTCTATTAGACCTGGTTTCATGAGTGACCACTGAGAGGATGTGTTATACCCTGGATGGTGAGGGTTACTTCCGTGTGAGTGAATTCTGATCAGTAAGAAATAGAAAGCGGGAAGGAATTAGACAGCCCTTTCCCCTTATTTCCTCCCCTTTTTGACTATGCTTAAAGGCGATTATAATAACGCAGCTGAGAAATTATGGTGGACTCAGCTCAGGTGATAATGGTGACTTCAGAGTAAAGATGTATTTCAGTGCCGAGCTGATTGAATCTGTTGATGGATTGGATGCCAGGTGTGAGAAGTGCAGCCAGGGATGAGCCAATGAGCTTGGTCTGACAACGCATAAGTGAAAGAGAGCTTTATCGAAGTGGCCCAGAATGCCGGTGGAGGAGGAGGTGGTGATGGTGTGGGAGAAGAGGTCAAAGTTCAGTTCTGAATGTCAAATTTGGAGTGATTAAGGACACCCATGTGCACATGTATGTAGAAGAGACAGCAAAGAGCTCAAGGGCAAGGGAGAAATTAGGGCCTGAGATATAAAACCGGGTCTTATCAAAGCATAAAAGGTATGGCCAGATCTGGATCTGGATCAAAGCCCCACAAGGACCTGAGGGCAAAGATGAACAAGTAGAGCCCTGCTTCGGATGTAGCTCAGTGTGTAGTGCACTGACCTGACATACAGGAGACCGAGGGTTCAGTCCCCGGCTCCATCTCAAATGGATGGGTAGAGACTGTACACAGGTCTGTGATGGAACGCCAGCCAGTCCAGAGGTGGGAGCAGGAGGAGCAGGACTTCAGTCTCCTGCTTGGCCTCGGCCAGCTAAAGGCCTATCTGGACCACATTAGACTACATCAGAACAAAAGAGCAGGTAGACAAGAGGAAATCCTGGGGATGAAGGCGTGAAATCCTTTGGTGTTCACAAGCCAGGAAGATGAAGAAGAAGCCTCCAAAAGCGAGACTGAAGAAGAGCAATTTGTTGAAAAGTAGAATCATGAAAGCCAGGGAGTCCCAGAGACATAAGGAACAGAGACGGCTTCACAAAGAGGGGCCCACCAAGGAAGGAGGCTTGAACCTGTCTATGACCATTTCAGTGTGCTGGTCTCCTGTGGAGGTTCAATTTTCTTAACCAATATATTTTATTACAACTTATTAACCGAGCATACGTCACTTATAACCTGACAAACCAAAACAATAGGAACGAGGATTAAGGAACACAATAACAAAACTGTAAGGATATCAGTTCCAAGGAACGATTCTCCTGGAGTAATCAGCAGGATTTCTTTTGCTGGAACCTGGGGTAACCAGAAGGCAGAACCTCAGCAGGAGCCGGAACACCGAAGCCTTCCCTCGAGTGGTTCTCTCTAGGAGCATCCTGAAGTGGAGCGATGAACAGCCCAAACTATCCTAAGTCTCCAAAAGCCCCGCCTCCAGTTCTGGGCTCATTTATATATCTCCTTCCAGGGTCTGTTCATGGGATCTTTTCAGCTGGTAACAATCAAACTCCCACACAAGGTGGTTGGTCTTCTAGTGGATTAACCTCACCTGTTCTCTCACAGGACAATTCTGATCCCACACTTGGGATCATAAAAAACAGGTTTATCTCTTCTTTACTCTTGGATAGAGATGCGCTTGTATTACTCCTCCATGTCCCTGAGGGCGCCTTGCCTATCAACTTTCCTTCATCCTCCTAGAACTTGGGAGAGAGTTGAAGAGAGTGAGAGCGTCATACATATGGTGAAGGTATTTCCAAGGGTTACCCTCGTGTCTTCCTACTCTGGAGTTCCCTTAAGACATTGCTGCTGAAGTCACTGGCTGCATGAGCCCTTCCAGAAACTGTACTTCCCAAGCCAGGCATGGTGGCACATGCCTGTATTCCCACCACTCGGGGAGGCAGAGGCAGGCGGATTGCTGTGAGTTCAAGGCCAGCCTGGTCTATAAAGTGAGTCCAAGACAGGCAAGGCTTCACAGGGAAACCTTGTCTCAGGAAGAAGAAGAAGAAGAAGAAGAAGAAGAAGAAGAAGAAGAAGAAGAAGAAGAAGAAGAAGAAGGAGAAAAGAAAAAGAAGAAGAAGAAGAAGAAAGAAAGAAAGAAAGAAAGAAAGAAAAAAAAAAAAGTAACAACTTCTCACACCTTGGGATCACAGATTTTCTGGTGTCTCAGCATTCATCCCTACAGCCCCCATCCAGTAGATGGGGTTTTTCTCTCTCTGCTCTGATGAGTATGACATCATGCAAAAGCTTTGCATCTTTCATGCTCCTACTGTGTCTTCTTGACCAGACTATTTGCATCCATTAAATGTTTTCCCCCCTCTCTTCCCTGCTGACAAGATCCCTTCTCATCATTTAAATTGCAGCTTTACATTCATCTCCATTTCCTGCCACACACAGCCAAATTGGGAAATGTCTATTAGTCATTCTGTAAAAATTTTGAGTGTCGGCTCTACAGAGCTCTGTCATCAGTGCTGCACGGCGCACCAATAATTATGACACAGGCTTTGTCTTCAAATTCCATTCAAGGTAATTTTTGAAGAGAAAACTAAACTAAGCACGTAAAATGACAGGTAATAAAAACTAGACAATAAATCATATTTTTAAAAAATCACCATCAAGTCCTATTGATGCCCAGTGGGAGTAAAGGAAGACAGCATTTGAGCTGGGCCATGAAAAGATGAACAGGATTTAAATTGTGGGAAGGAAAGAGGCGGACAATCTAGAATTAAAAAAAAAAACCTAAGTGATGCCTGGATGACAGGGAGGCTCGTGGTAAAGTAAACACACTGCAGGTGGAGTGTAAGTGAATGGAATCAAATGGCGGGTGCTCATCCGTTTTTGAATAACATAAAAGGAGTGTGTTGGAAGAAGAGCTTGGAAGACTGGGTCAATATGAAGAACTAGAAGGTAAAGAAAGCAGTCCTGTGTAACACTGGCACAGAACAAGAGTACATGTGCCCAAAGGGCATCTCTCACCTCCCAGGGGCTGTCCAGGAGCCTGTTTGCAAAGAGGGCTCCACCTAGGAAGGCGGCTTGGCCACGTCTATGACCATTTCAGTGTGCTGGTCTCCTGGACAGAGATGCGCTCGTATCACTCCTCCACATCGCTGAGGATGCCTTGCCTGTAAGCTTTCCTTCATCCTTTGTTTATGACAGTGGGATGTGGTGATTAGATCAGCCGGGCCCGGCTCCAGGCTGAGGCTTGCTCTGCTCCGGCTGGGTCCGAGAGAGAGAGAGAGTGGGCCCAAAGGTAAACTAAGCCAATGTCACCAGAGGGGATAATGGATTTGGGGGTTCCAAACATTCCTCCTCACCACCTCCATTCATTCCTCCAACTTACCACAGCTAACCTCTACTCCACCACAGCTACACTCAGCGAGGACACCTGCCAGTTAAGAAGGCCAAAGACTTCTGGAGGCCATGCAGTGAGAACGTCTCTGTCCCTCTCTGTCACTATGTTCCCAGTGTTCAGGCTTTACCTCTCTCTCTCTCTCTCCTTACCCTCCTCATTTTCTTCTCCTTGGTTCACTCAAGAACTGAGACGCTCTCCTCCCACTCGTCTTGGGCTTCCTCCTTCCTTCCGGGGTTACACTGTCTTCCGATGATGTGTGTGTATCAGGGACCGCTGTGCGTCGTTGTAGTTTGGGCCCCTGGACTTAGTAGGAGTAGACTTAGTTACTAGATGAAGATAGAGTACGTTAGCAACGGAGTTGATGGAGAGACAATGATGTCATGGCGTTGAGCGTGGAGGCAAGAGTGAACTTGAGTTTAGATGTGCTGTGTCAGTGATGGCAAGGATGCCAAACAGAACTATCTAGTGGATACAATCGAAGCGCTATCCTAGAAGGCTGTTCGGTTGTGCGTTTTAGGTCTGAGGGTTTTGTTTTTGTGTTGTTTGCTTTGCATTAAGATCTCTCTGTCCTAGACCCCATGATGTTCCTGCCTCAGCCACTTGTGCACTGTTGTTGCAGGCGTGCACTGCCCATGCCCAGGTACACTGTGCAATTCATGAGACTGGAGACCTTGCCCTGTCTTAGACAGCCCTCTAGGACATAGCACAAAGTAGGTGCTCAGTAAGTGCTTGTAGAACTACTGAAGTGCAAGCTTGGAAAGGTTGTTAAAGAAAAGCAGGGGGTAGGGTGGGTGGGAGGATGGGGTGGAGAGATGGCTTAATGGTTATGAACGCTAGCTGTTCTTCTAGAGGACCCTGGTTCATTCCCAGCACCCACATGACAGTTCATGACTGTCTGTAACTCTAGATCCAGGGCATCTGACACCCTCACACAGACATATAAGCAAACAAAACACCAATGCACATAAAAATAAAAACAAATAGATATATAGATAGATAATATCTATCTATTACTAGATAAGAAAAAAGTGGTTAAAAAACAAAAGTGTTTTTTTTTCCTGAACTCTACTCAACATGGCTTCTGTGATTATGACATTGTCTACCTAGAGAGAGAGAGTCTCAAATTCCGCCACTGAGGGCTCACACTCCAAGACTGCCCCATGCCTCAGCCACAGCTATCTCTGTCTAGCTTGTGGTCTGTGGTTTTTATTAACTCACTCTAAACTGGGATCCCCATGATCTTCCCTTGAGTTTACGTCATTTTCTGGAACAGCTCACAGAAATCAAGAAAATACATGTTCATGTTTAATGATTTTTTTTTTTTAAATAAGATTTTAAAGGCTATAGATGAACAGCAGCTAGATGGAGGAGATGCATTGGGCTGGTTACGGTGGAGAGATAATAGAGTTCCTAGGACCTCTTTAGGAATGCACATGCACACACACACACACACACACACACACACACACAGAGAGAGAGAGAGAGAGAGAGAGAGAGAGAGAGAGAGAGAGAGAGAGACTATCCAGAAGCTTCACATTGGCATGACGGATGACATCACTGGCCATTGATGAACTCAACCTCCACCCCTTCTGCCTTCCCCATGAGCACAGGGGTTGCAGTTCAAAGTCAAAACCATCTAATCTCATCTTGATGTTGCTTATTACCAGAGGCTTCCAGCTGCCAGGAATTTTAGCATATAGTAAGCACTTTATTTTTATATTTTTTAAATTTGTTCCCTGAAAAATTCATACATTTATACAATTTATGTTAAAAATATTTTATTGCACTATATATATACACATATACATATAAATGTATATACATATACATATATATAGTGCAATTAAAAATATATATGGGAGTTCACATGCCATCATATACATGGGGAGGTCAGAGGATAACTTGCAGGAGTCAGCTTTCTCTTTCTACCACACAGGACCCAGGGATGGACCTCAGGTCCTCAGGCTTGGTGGAGAGTGTCTCTCCCTGTGGAGCTGTCTCTCTGGCCTTATGTACTGTATAGCTGACCATGTCACTTACTATTATCTTCTAACACTTCCTTGTGACCTGACTCCATAACTCCTTCAATTTCAGGTCCCCCTTTACACATTTTTGTTATTAATAATCCCCTGAGTCCAATTAGTGTTGCCCATACATACATACATACGTATGAAGCCCATCCATATGAGGCCATCCATTAGGGCATAGCCAACTACTTTTAACAGTGTGGAAGAATTTTTTTCTTATCCCCGTTCCCATTCGAACAAACAGAATCACACTGATTTTTCTCTTTCTTTCTCCCCTCCTTCCCCCCCCCCCCCCCCCCCGCTGCTGCTGCCCCCGGGAGTGCTAGGATACTTATCATCCAGACGTTCATAGATCAGAACACTGGGCATAGACACAGCCCCTCTCCACTCTGTCACCTGCACTGCCTATAGGGGCAGCATCAGAGTAGTCTTAATTGGGTGTCGTGTGAGATAAGTTGGTTATAGCACCCAACAGTCAGATTATTTGGGGTGGCATAGTAAACCCTTTCAACAATCACGATTACCAAGATTTTAGGAAGTATGAGCCAGGAATGGGGACAAAAGCCAAATACGTACTTCACAGCATCATACAACGAAAGCCCCACAAGGGACAGACTCCTAAGAACAGACCCAGGAATAGGCTTACCAGGGAAAGCCACTTTATTTGGGGATAAAGGCAATATCCCCAGGGATACCTTAAGCAGGCACATGTCCAGCGAGCAGGAAGGGAGGCCTTTCCTTATACAGAAAGGACCTTTCTCTAGAACTTCTTGCAACGCTGTCTTAGCTGGGGTTTTATTGTGAAGAGACACCATGACCACAGCACCTCTTATAGAGGAAAACATCTAACTGGGGCTGGCTGACAGGTTCAGAGCTTTAGTCCGTTATCGTCATCATGGCGGGAAGCATGGCAGCGTATGGGCTGACATGGTGCTGGAGGAGCTGAGAGTTCTACATCTTGATCCACAGACAGCAGCAAGAGACAGTGTCCCACTTGCCAGACTTGAGCTTACAAGCCCACCTCCAGTGACAATACTTCCTCTAACAAGGCCACACCTAATGCATCAAGGCCACACCTCTTAATAGTGCCACTCCCTATGGGCCAAGCATTCACATAAAGGAGTCTATGGGAGACATTCCTATGGAAACCACCACAAATGAATTATCTTCAGTGTCAACTTGACTAGGTTCAGAATTATCTAGGAGATACACCTGTGGGTGTGTCTGGGCGAGCATTCCTAGAGACGTTTCACCGAGGAGGGAAAACTCACCCTGAATGTGGGCGGCACCATCCCCTAGGCTTGGATCCCAGACTGATTAAAACCTGCGGGGGGGGGGGGGGGGGGGCAGTAAACTGAGAAGCAACATTTCCTTCTCTTGCTTCTTCACTGTGGATACAGTGTAGCCAGCAGCCTCAAGGTCCTGACTCCATGGGTTTCGTCCTTGATAGTCTATCCCCTCAAACCCTTCCTTACCATTCTTAAACCACTGCAGGAAGAGAAGTAAGCAGCCAGCCTATCCGGCTTCCTAAATCCCCTTTCTTGCCATTGGGTAACCTGCCATGTTGTGCTGCAAGAGAGGCTGACAGAGCAGGCATTTGCAGATTTTACCCACCCCAGAAGTGTGATTTTGACCACAGTGGAGAAAAAGGAAGGGCTTTTATCTGCCACACAGAGCAGGGAAATATTAAAAGAGCAAGGGGTGATCTAGAATCTTCAAAACACAGACTTATTTTGCAGACATTATTACTTCAGGTTCAAATTACTCCCAAATTACTTCTTTTAGTACATTGAGCAATGGAGAAATGACCTAGGAAAAATACATCTCCCTTTCCAGAACCCATCAATTCCATCCCTTCGTGCAGCAGCACTGGGTCCAGGTTTGCAACCTTGTTAAAGGTTTAATAAGGCAATGCTGTGCTATCTGGAGTCGGGGAAAATATGGAGTTTAACTTCTGTTATGGAGCATGGCAAGCTATAAGAAAGTTGACTTTGAAATTTGTCAGATAGGTCAGGCCTATTTGTAGCCTTTCAAAGGCCTGAAATCACAGGCCTGACACGAAGCTAAAGAAAGCCCAAAGTAGCCTGCTTCCCATCCCTAAAATTGCATCAAGTTCAAGTGTTAGAATAAAAAAAAAATTTTTTTTTTCATTTTCTTATTTCTCACCCTAGTCAGCACTTGGATCTAGACTCAAGTTCCTTGGGGGGGGGGGGGGGACACATCATCATTATGTGAGATAGGAAAAGGAAAGAAGCCCATGATTTTTTTAATGCTATATTTATGAACCAAATAAATATGTAATTATAGCTAGAAATGGGAAAGGGGGCAGGCAGTAGGAAGCGACTGGGGAAAACTACGGGAATGATGTGTTACTTGCTTTCCTTGTTGCTCTGACCAAATGCTTGGCAAGAAACAAGGGGCCAGAGAGATGGTTGAGGCCCAACAGACCTGAACTTGGTTCCTAGCACCCATGTCATGGGTGGGTGAGTCACAACCTCCTGTAACTCCAGCTCCAGAGACTATGATCACCTAGCTCTTCTGTGAGCACCTGCACACATATGATATACACACAGAGAGGTAGATATACCTACACGTAAATGATACATGTACGGACGCAGCTTAGAAGAGGAAAGCTTTCCGTTGGCTCACAGTTTATGAGTGGCACCCACAGGGGCAGGGATGGGGTGGTGGCAAGAGCAGCTGCTGTGGTGACGGAAGCTTGGCCACATCTGAACACACCAGGAAGCAGAGAGTGTGCAGTGCCTGTGTTTGCTGGCTTGTTCGTGTGCCCCTGACTCAGTCCAGGACCCCGGACCATGATGTGGCACCATCTATATTCAGGGTAGGTCTTTCTTCCTCAGCTAAACTCTTGAAATGCCCTCACTAAAACCCTCGAAGATGTGATTCATTAATGCCGTCATTGGATGAATCCTTAATCCAATGGATTCGTCAACCAAATTTAACAATCTCGTGAATCCATACCCCTTGTCAATTTATACACAGCACACCACTTTAAACCAGAATGTTCCCTCCCTGGCCCACCATCTCAAAATGCAAATGTGTTTGTCCCTACTTCAAAAATCCCTATTTTTAACACTGCTCAAAATCCAAAGGCTCTTTGGGAACTCAAAGCAAGCTCTTACTTGTGAGCAATTAAACAAACAAACAAAAATTAAACTTAAAAAAAAAAAGCAAGCCAAAAAAAGGTTGCATACTTTCAATATGCAGAATCAGTATCCTAGAGTAAATGTTTCTCTTCTAAAAGGGAGGAACGAGAGTACAGCAAGAAAAACACAAATCAAAATGAAACCGAAACCTAAACCCAGCAGGGAAAACACCAAGGCCTGCAGCTCCATGTTCGGCATCTGGTGCTCATAACCACACCACCTGTACTCCAGGAGAGGTTCTGGTAGCCCCTTCCTTGCAGCCAGCAAGGGCTTCTCTCTTGGGAGTTTACTTCAGTCAGTGACTGCAGCTTTCCTTGGTGAAAAAAAAACAACCCACGTCTTCGATAGCCTTGGTGTCTACTACAATCTAGGCTTACCTTCACCTGCTTTACTCTGTAGCCTGTCAGGGCCTCTTTGGCAGGGAATTTGACCTTGCCACACATTCCCAGGCCCGAGTGGCTTTCTGGAAACCTTGACAAAAACTTTCATCACCCTATTAACTTTTGCATGTCTGC
Source organism: Acomys minous (assembly GCF_964271855.1). Classification (NCBI taxonomy): domain Eukaryota; kingdom Metazoa; phylum Chordata; class Mammalia; order Rodentia; family Muridae; genus Acomys; species Acomys minous. The sequence goes on from NC_140490.1 coordinate 97,569,869, forward strand.
ATCCTGTAGATGGCGCTGCCAAATCCTATTGCCAGCTTGAGATGTAACCTGGGCCTCTTTAGATGACAGGATCATCCAAAGGCTGCAATGGCTGCCATGTGCCTTCACGGGTGAACCTGGGGAGATACTCTGCAGCAAGATACTCACTGAAGGCTCTATCTATTTAGGCACTATCCTTCCAGATGGTTTTTCACTGTTATACCCTGGAGCTCTGTGAGAGTGCCATACCGTCCTAAATGCACTTTCCCTATGACGCCCCGCCCCCAAAGTTTGAGGTCTCTCCTTAGTTGTAGCCATGTTGTCTGTCATGCCCACAACTATAACTGCAGCTTAATGTGTGTGTGTGTCACACTCCTTTTCTTACCAAACCATACTTTTTCCATATTTGCGTTCTCACTCTTTCACTGTAAATCTGGGAATTCCAATGAACACTGATCACATCACTGCCTGAATGTTGAGCTGTGTTAAAAAAAATTCCTCTATCAAACAACTTAGCCCACTATGTTTCAATCACAATTCGTTCAAGTTTTCAGGATCAAACAAATGCTCTTTGCAAGAATACAACCCAAATGGCCTTTCCCTCTGGAATTTCATGAGCAATCTTTGTTTTCGAGGCAGTGTTTATCTGTGTAGCCTTGGCTGTCCTGGGCTTGCTTTGTAGATAAGACTGGTCCTGAACTCAGAGATCCACATGCCTCTGCCTTCCTGAGTGTACCTGGTTCATGAGTGATCTTTACTGTCTGCCTTCCTGTTGGTGTTCTACTTTCCTGAACACCCATGAGAGGCCCATTAACCTCCGTCTGCTTACAGTGCCATAGAGCACTAATGGCCCACGGTTCTAAACTTGTCCATATTCTGTCCTCAAACCAAAGGCCTATAACTACATGGTCACGTTTATCATAGGCCACCAATTCTCTGTAGTACTTTTTTTTTCACTGCTGTGACAAAAATAGCTGACAAAAAGAAACATGTGTGAGGAAGGACTTGTTCCATCTCACAGTTTGAGAGGATGGCAGCCCTCAGGAAGGGGAAGACTTGGTCGGAGGTGGGAACACGGGGCTGGGACACATCACTTCTCAGAAGACTTATCTCTTCTGGTTTTCTCCTTTGTACTCAGTCCAGGACACCAGCCATGAGGAATTGCTGTCCATGTATGGTCTGTATCTTCCCTCCTTATCTGAAAATATCATCACAAACACATGCATAGATGTGTCCCATCAATATCCCAGGCATGTTTGCTTGTTTGAGGGGGGGGGTTGTTGTCATTATGTTTATGTTGGCGACAGAGTTCCCCATTTATTCTTGCACGGGCTGGAACTGACATGTTGACTAGGGAAGCCTGAAAAATCGAACAAAGATCCTTCTTCGTTTGCTTTCCAAGGGCTGGGATTGAGGATGTACGCCACCATACACAGCCTCCTACGTGTTTCTTAATAAATCAAGTTGAGAGCTGAAATTAATGCGAACTCCTGAAAAGAATCTGTGCTTGCCGAGACCCGTTGACTGATTAGAACTCCAATAGCATGGAAAGATTGGAGTATTCCAGAGCCTAGTTACCTTATACTGGGCTAATTGTAGCCCCCAGAATATGCTCCTTGGCCACCTCTGTAACTAATAGATAAGAACATTTTTAAAAAACTGTTAGCTTAGAGTACTATTAGGCTCTACCAACTATTGTCTTTGGCCTATGGAAAGGCTTCCCCCATTTTGCTATAACAACATCTCTGATGTACCAACCAATGTATTTTATTTTAGTATTTTGTTTTTGTTTTTAGCCATTGTGCTTTAAACTCGCCCTGGTTATGACTTTCTTTGTTCTGTAAGGCTATACAAAACTTCATGAATCCATTTTCATATCGGAACATGGGATTTGGGGGTAATGTTGTAAATCTATGTTCCCAGGCCATGTCATACAAAATGGCTCCAGAATAAACATTTTCTTATCCACTTCAGAATAAGAGCTGTGGCTTTCTGCATTGGCATTAGTTATCAAATATGGATAATAGGCACAATCTATGAAAAGTGCCTCAAATGACTAGTTATTAGGAAACTACAACTTTAAGTCATCATGAGATATAACCTGCCATCTGTTCAAATGACAAATTTCAAAAAGAAAAGCGATAACAAGTGCTGGCGAAAAGCAGGGGAAAGAGCGTTTATATATTTTTGGTTGCTATGCAAATGAATACAGTCATTATGAAAAAAAACAATATTAGAAGTTTTTGAAATAAATTAAGAAATACATCTGGGATTCTACTTCTGGGAACATAGCTAAAGAAGATGAAATCACTATGTTGAAGTGATGTCTGCATGACCATGTTCACTATGGCACAATTCTCAGTAGTTACCAACAAGAAATCAATGTATGTGTCCATCAATGGATGAATGAAGAAAATGCAATAGAAAAACAATGGAAGTGGGGTGTGGTGGCCCACACATTTAGCCCCAGCAGACAGGCAGAGGCAGGTGGCTCTCAGTGAGTTCAAGGCCAGCCTGCTCTACACAATAAGTTCCAGGCCAGACAGGGCTACACCGTGTGCATTTGTCTCAATCAATCAATTAATCCAATCTAAAGGAAACACAGTGGGTTACGATTTGGCCCTAAGAAATTCTGTCATTTACAACTACATAGTTGAACCTGGAGAATATATCTTCAGTAAAATGTGCCAAAATGCACATGATTTCATTGCTCTGTGACTCGAAAAATGTCAGATTCGTAGTAGAGAGTAGAGTGGTGGGGGCTGGAAGTGAAGGGATTGGGGAGCTGTTGATGAGTGTGTGTGTGTGTGTGTGTGTGTGTGTGTGTGTGTGTGTGAGTGTGTGTGTGTGTGTGTGTGAGTGTGTGTGTGTGAGTGTGTGTGTGTGTGAGTGTGTGTGTGTATGTGTGTGTGAGTGTGTGTGTGTGTGAGTGTGTGTGTGTATGTGTGTGTGAGTGTGTGTGTGTGAGTGTGTGTGTGTGTGAGTGTGTGTGTGTATGTGTGTGTGAGTGTGTGTGTGTGTGTGTGAGTGTGTGTGTGTGAGTGTGTGTGTGTATGTGTGTGTGAGTGTGTGTGTGTGAGTGTGTGTGTGTATGTGTGTGTGAGTGTGCGTGTGTGTGTGTGTGTGTGTGTGTGTGTGTGTGTATCCAAGTTAAAAACCACTGGTCTGTGGAGAAGCCATCCTAGACTAGCTCGAGCCACTCCCTGGTACCCATGAGCATGGTGTTCAATCCCTTTGGCCCTTGTCTCCTATGTCATCGGTCCATTGTGAAAAGAAAGAATCCGGGGAACTTTAATGCAAATATTTTCACTATTTCAATGGGTGCCACCCCACCGTAACAGACTCCACAGCCTCTGTTTTACAGAGGGCCACCTCCTTAGCTTCACGGCCACTGATAAAGCAGGCCACCCACGCTGACCAGCTTCATTTTGAACACAAGCCTGTACCCAGCTTGCTTTTCTGCAGTAATCATTGCAGAAGTGTGCAGTGTAAACCCTTTTACTTAAACCCAAATCTCCAAACCTTAATACACAAATCTTTAAGAAAAATAATTAACACATAGCTTCTATCTCCAAAATAATGTTATGGTCCGGTGGTATGGGACTGTCGTGGGTGTTTTTGTTACTATCTAGGGGATGTGAGTAAGGTTCATTTTCTCCACCAGTTAAAGAGTTAAAAGGCAGGAAAAAGCTTGAATGAGACAGGTAGCAGCGAAAAATCTTGAATACAGTAGACAGAATCAGGGGCTGAAGAAAGCCCGTTATTGTCTGAGGAAACACACACATACAGTAGATGCACAGAAAGAAAGAGAAACCAGACCCTCTGCAAAGCAGGCGACACAGAAACCCAGCTTCTCCCGGAGGGATGGAAGTCTTAAAAGTCTATGAAGAGTCATTTTCTCCTAATTTAGGATTGTTTGGTTTGAAGAAAGACAGGATGGCTGATTGACCCCCAACTGTCGTGTAAACATGTTCTGATCAGGCCTTGAACTTGTTGAACCAGTCCTATCAGCAAGAGCCCCGCTGAGGAGAGAAAGCCCAGGGGGTCTTGTTTCAAGCTGCCAGGAAGGCACAGGAGGAAGAAGGCAGCCATGAGGAAGCCACCACCTCCACTACCTCGTCAGGCCCCTCCCCTTTGTGTCTGCCTTTCGGGGACTCTAACCTAGTTTTGAACTCAGAAAGCAAGTTGCCAGTAGAGTGATGCATTCTGGGGAGGAGAGCGTAATGATTAAAACTCAGATGCCAGGCCACAGATACGACATGGAGAAGTCTGTTGTAAGAGCGTGGGAGAGCAGGAAAGGGGGAGGGGCACCCCAGAGAGAAAGAGAGACAGAGACAGAGAGAAGAAGAGGAAGAGAAGGGAGAAGGAAGAAGGAAGAGAGGACCAAGAGAGAAGGAAGAAAGGGAGACTAGGTGGGCTTGCCTCTTTTATATCCTGGCAGCTGGCCCAACTAGTGGTGGGCAGGTGATGACATCATAGGTTGCTAGGCAGACTGGGGTCAGGTATGCAACAGAGAGTATAGATTCTTTGGGTGAACCATCCCAGGCTGACTGATTCAGCGGTTTGGGGAGCAATTGAATTTCGTGTTGTTTCTCAGAAGAACTCTGTCTAAGTAGAGGCCGAAGGGCCAGCAGGACCCAGTCTGGGAGGGAATGCAGGGTGTAGGAAAGATGTTCTTGGCCGAGGCCACTGCTGTGATCTCACAGTGGAGGAAGCACTGCGGGCAGTTTGATATGTGCACTTCACATCAGGGGACAGAGGGAATTGTCAGGGTCAGATCTTGAGAAGGCTGTATTCTGATTGCCTAAGTCTTGGCAAGTGTGCTGGTCGCGGGGGGGGGGGGGGGGGGGGGGTGGGGTGGTTACAAAGAGAAAGAAAATCAATTGCTTTATACAGATGCGACTTTTCTTATGAGAATCAGCTCAGGATTATGGACACCAAGTAAGCCCATGCTGGGCAATCTGCAAGTTGGAGATGCAGGGACTCTGGTCCCACTTGGGGTCTAAACACCTGAAGAGGAGGTTAAGTGTGGGTGTGGCTGTGGCTGTGGCTGTGGCTGTGGCTGTGGCTGTGGCTGTGGCTGTGGCTGTAGATGTCTGGGTAAAGCTTCAGACTCTGCACGCCTGAGAACCAACCCCTTCAGGTAGAGGCAGCTCTGTCTAAGGCAGATGGCCCTACTCTAGAAGTGAATGGACTTACCCCTTTGCTGGTGACAGTTACTCACCACACAGCATAGGCCATAGGTTCACCTGTCAAATGCTGCGCTCTTCTGGAAAGACCCTTACAGACACACCCAGCGATGTTTCCCTGGCTATCTGGGTACTCCTTAGCCCAGTTATGTCAACACGTGAAATCGACAGCGTATGGAACCACTTTAGAGTATTTAATCCAGAGAGTGACAAAAACTGACTGGCGTTTTTTGGAAAGGCGACTTTAGTGCAGAGAGATTAGAGTTCGGACCCATCGGCTGGAGAAATAGGAAATGTGGCTTTATGTATAAGCCTCCGGGCTTTGAAGCCAAATCTACATGCTTTTCCAAATGCAAGAAATAGTACTTTCCAGTTAGAACTACTGGGCAGCTGGGAGGGAAAAATGCTTACAGGACCATTGCCACACTGCCTAATAGGAAGTAAACTTTTAATGGATATTAGATGTTCAGGTATCATTCCAAGAACTCCATAGAATCTACAAGAGTAACCCCAGCAAGACTCCTAGTAACGGGGGACACGGAGCCTGAACTGGCCATCATCTGTAAGCAGGCAAGGCCTCAAGGGGAGGGACTGGGGCTCCAACCCAACCACAAAACCTTCTGCCAGCATTTTGTCCTTTTATCATCAAAGAAAACAGAGACTTCATCCAGCAATTGATGGGAGCAGATGCAGAGTCCCCCAGCCAGACACTGGGTGGAGCTCGGGGAGTCCAGTGGAAGAGGAGGAGGAAGGATCCGAGGAACCAGAGAGGTCAGGGACACCATGAGAACACCGCCCACAGAATCAGCTGACTAGGACTTATGGGGGCTCATGGAGACCAGGGGGCCTGTATGGGTGTGACCTAGGTCCTCGGCATGTGTGTTATGGCTGAGTAGCTTGGTGTTCTTGTGGGAATCCTAACAGTGGGAGCAGGGATGACCCTGGCTCTTTTGCCTGCTTGTGGGATCTTTTTCCTCCTACTGGGATGCCTCATCCAGCCTTGATGCGACGGTATGTGCCCGGTCTTATTGTAGCTTGCTATGCTGTGTTTGGTTCATGTCCCTGGGAGGCTTGCTTTTATTCTGAGGGGAGGTAGGATGGAGAAGGGGTGCGGATGAGTCAGGGGGCATGGATCTTGGGGAGAGTGGAGGTGCGGGGAGAGGCTGGGGGGTGGGGAGGGGAGGAATTTGGGTTGTGATGTAATATATGAGAGAATTTAAAAAAAAAAAGATATCCTGAGCCTGACCCACTTCTTATAATCTCTGCTTCTGTGTTTTGGTTTGCTTTGAGACAAGGTCTCATTGTGTAGCCCTGGCTGGCCTGGAGTTCACTATAAAGACCAGGATGGCCTTGAACTCAAGGGATTTGCCTACCTCGGCGCTCGGAATGAGGCTGGGACCAATGCAGCAGAACACCACAGCTGGCCCACTTCTGTGTGTTTAATGCTAGCCCCTCTTCTTTCATCAGGAGTAGCTTCCTAATGGGCTTGTCTCCCGCTTCACACAGCACCCAGGGGGGTTTTTACAAGCTATTATTTTTTTGTCATAGACAACAAATGTTCCTGTATATTGAAGTGACAGAGGTAATTTGATCTTGTCCTCATCTGACCTCACTTTTATTTTGTGTCTGCTCAGTCGCCCTTTCTGCTCCCGACCAGATCTCCCATGAATAACGGCATCTGCCTTGGCAGCACATTTTGGACTTTCTATGACCTTGACCATGGCCTAGATGTATAATCAGAACAAATGTCACACAGCTCCCTTGACCCACACCCAACAATGATGTCACTGTGACACCCAACAATGATACAATGATGTCACTGTGACTTTTCCCTTTACAAATGTTGTGTCCCTGAGCTTTGGGGGGCAGGGAGGGCAAGAGTTGTTTGTGGGAAGAGCCTGCTCTACAGCTGGCATTGTATGTGTGGTGGTCTGTAACTTTCTCACATGGCCTATAACACAATGAAGAACCACAAGAAGACGGCTAACCAATCAGGAAAATAGGCAAAGATGAATAGCCACAGAAAAAAAATACTAATGGCTCTAAAATTTACAGATAATTGCTCAACCTCATTTATAATAGAGGACATACAGATTAAAGCCTTTTCCCCCCTCTGAAATATCAGATTGGCAAATTCTGGGGTTTAGTAATGGCAAATAACACGTTGTTGGCAGGGTGTCAACTGTTAAGACATACAAGAAGGCAAACAGGAGACGCCTATCAAAATACCAAAGACTAAACCCTTTTCTTTATGGTGTCGTGGATTGAGTCAAGGGCCTCACATAGGCTATGCAAGCTCTCTACTAGCTCCTGAGCCATTTCATTTGTATGAACTCTACCTAAAACTATAGCACTCGCACAAAATATCTGTTAAAATGAGCATCACCAGAGTTTGAATGTCAAGTACCCAGATGCCCCTTTATCCTTAAATTCCCCCTTGGTTGCTGAACTTAAGCCACTCTGACAGACGTTCCTATTTCTGACGTGCCAAGCACTGAACGGCGTTCCTCCTCAAAGCCACTGCACATGCTCTTCTCTCAAGTCTCTCCGTGTAAGGTTCCAATCCCTTTACATGGCTCTTTGCCACACAGCTCACCACCTGACCTTTGACCAAGGCTGTTAGAGGAAATGACCATATTTGAACATCTATAGATGCGTGAACTTATATAACAGCTTCGTCTGATTAACAGTGTGGACGTGTCCATGTAGGGAGCAGTCCCATAGACGTCACTACAGGGACTCATGGGAGACATTAAGATAAAATATATTGTTGAGCACTGAAAAACATTTCTTTCAGAAAGAGAAGCCAACTGAAACTGGCAAGTAGACACCCCAGTTCACTCCCCCCCCCCCCACCCCAGCTCTCCTTTACCAAGACAAGTGGACATGAGATGACAACAGTGGGGTCCAGACAATCCTTTTGTATCCTCTGCTGGACGAAAAGCCATCAGTGATGGTCCCGTCTACTAACAAGAAAAAGCAGAGACTACAGATGACTATGAGGTGGGTTCCCCATGAAATCTGCACTCCATCTCACCCCCACAAACAGGCAGGAAGTCACACATTAGTTAATTAATTAATTAATTAATTTTTAGTTTTTATTTTTTATTAATTTATTCTTGTTACATCTCAATGGTTATCCCATCCCTTGTATCCTCCCATTCTTCCCTCCCTCCCATATTCCCCTTACTCCCCTCCCCTATGACTGTTCCTGAGGGGGACCTCCTCCCCCTTTATATGATCATAGGGTATTAAGTCTCTTCTTGGTAGCCTGCTATCCTTCCTCTGAGTGCCACCAGGAGGAAGTCACACATTTATACGCTTTGTGTTAATGCCTAGGACTAGAGTATAAAAAAAAAATATATGATGTGTTCTGATGTTATATAAAGGTGTGTCTGATTTCTAGAATTCTAAAGGAAGATCATTTAGCAGTTAACATTTGTAAGCTCTGGGAACCACAAGTGGTTCCGGAGGAGGAGAAATACTCATTGTGACCTGAGACTCACGTGGCTTGTGGTAGATGCAAATACAGAAAGTACTACAAAGTGACTGGAACAGAGGACACCACACCTGTTTGGAACCTCAAGTCACATTTCTTTATACTAGTTGCCATCCATAAACAAGGCAGCTCTTTGGTAGTTAATAAAGAACTCTACACACCCACTACCCATCTGATTATTCTGTAGAATGGCTCCTCAGGCTGTTCCAAGGTCCGCCCCCAGGAAGAGGAACAGAACGTACCTACATTGGAGTATGAACTCAGTTAAGGAATTCCTCACTTTTCCCAGTGTTTCTCTATGGTATTCACGAGATGACAGTAATTCTGGCTAAAGGCTTATTTTTGTGCTTTCCAATCTAGTTAGAGTCCAACTGCAAGCTAGTTGTTTTTCTTTCAAATGAAAATTATGTGTCTAAAATCCCAGTGGTCATTACTAGGTGGCACTGACAGGCGGGCTTTGGTCCTAGGCTCCAGTCTGTGTGAGCAATGTATTCTACAATGTATGCTAGGGTGGGCCAAATAGGAATGGACTCACGTGACTGAATGTGTTTGAAGTAAATAGGGAGTGGCACCATTAGGAGGTGTGGCCTTGTGGAAATAGGTGTGGCCTTGTTGGAGGAAGTGCGTCACTGTGGAGGCGGGCTTTGAGGTCTTTTAATGTACAAGCTAGGCCTAGTGGGCAGTCACTTCTGCAGCCTGTGGATCAAGGTGTAGAGCTCTCAGCTCCTTCTTCAGCACCATGTCTGCCTGCGCATGACCATGTTTCCTGCCATGAACAAATGGACGAAAACTCTAAACTGTAAGCCAGCCCCAGTTAAATGTTTACCTTTATAAGAGTTGCTGTGGGGGATGGAGAGATGGCTCAGTGGTTAAAAGCAGTGCCTGCTCTTTCAGAGGACCAGGGTACTTTACAGCTGTCTGTAACTCCAAGATTTGACGCCCTCACACAGACACACATGCAGGCAAAACAGCAATGCATATAAAGTGAAAGTAAATAAATTATATTTAAAAAAAAAAAAGAGTTGCGGTGGTCATGGTGTCTCTTCACAGCAATAGAAACCCTAAGACGCATGCTTATTACAATACATGTAGCTATGACGTCTACAAAACCATATCTCAGCATGGCCTATAAGGACTCAGCACCAGAAAGAAACAGATTGAGTTTTCGGATGCAGACATAACTTTGTCACTGTTTATATCCTGTTCAAATTCAAATTCTTTTTTTTTTTAAGATTTATTTATTATGTATACAGTGCTCTGCCTGCATGTACACCTGCAGGACAGAACAGAGCATCAGATCAGATTGTAGATGGTTGTGAGCCACCATGTGGTTGCTGGGAATTGAACTCAGGACCTCTGGAAGAGCAGTCAGTGCTCTTAACCTCTGAGCCATCTCACCAGCCCTCAAATTCAAATTCTTTTGACATTTTGTAATGGATAGGAGCTGGGAATATTTCTAGACAAAAGATGCGTGTTTTCTAAGATCCACATAAACTAACCAGATGCCAGGCTTCTAATGTATCAGTGGAGTGGCAGCCTTTCATACTAGCCAGATACCTTACATGGTTTCAATGATCAACCTCTGTGGGCTTGGGCAATGTCCCTGGTTCGCATTTATCATGTCTAATCGATACCATCTGATAGGCAATGCCTTCTATTTTTACCACACTGGGAGCTGGAAACTACCCTCTGGTCAGACAATATCCACTCCATAATACATTTGAGTAAATCACTTAACATGAACTGTGTTAAAAATGTAATTTTCCCCCCCCAAAAAAACTTCTCTTTAATCCTATGAGGCCCTGAATTCCCATATCCTTTCCACCTAACTCTTCCCTGCTAGTCCTACAGTATGTCGACCATGACATCCAGGAAGATCAACCATGGGAACAACGGCTACTCATTTTGGAATTACCCTTGGCTGTTATCTACTCTCCCCTTGCCCTGAAGAGAACTTGCACCTAAATAAAATGTCAATTGCTAAACTATCTTCCTTTAAAGTTTGAGAAATCAGAACATTTGGACACCTCCATGTAACATCAGGACATATCATGGATTTTTTTTTTTTATACCTTAGTCCTATGCATTAACACAAAGCATATAAGTCACTGTGAGGCTTAGCCTGCAGACAACTAGTGTGTTCCTCCAGAGTTATAGAAAGCGGTCCCAGGGCACTGAGGTCAGTTGCTGGTTCTGGCTGGGTTGGAGAAGGGAAGGACATATGCCCCAATGTCAAAGATCTTGCCTAGTACATTGTCGTCTTTCTATCTATTGACCCTGCCTCTCCATTCCTTCACATATAAAAGCCCTTGCACATCACTGAATTCCCTAAGATGGTCTCTCAGTGGGGGGTGGGGGAGGAATGATAGCTCCCCAATGTCTTCTCATGATAACTGGACATTAAATAAATCCAATTCTCTTCCTACACACTCTGGCCTCCCCAGGAGTGGTGAGCAGATAGTCGGCACTAACCCTTACCACCAAGCTGAAGGAAGAAAACAAATAAAAAAGCAGGCATCATTGCTGTCACTTAAGTGTCCTGTGTGTCTCTCTACAACATTGTGCATTTCTCTCATTAGCAACCACTATCTCGAGTCTATCATTACATTAGTTTTAGGTTTATCATATGTATTTGTTCTTCCCAGTGTAGGTACTGGAATAATTCTGTACATATTGCTCTGCACATTGATTTCTTTTTCTTCATAGTATAATGCTCCTGGGATATCCATGCCATTGTGTGTGGCTACAATACGTTCCTTTCGTTGTGCTGTTTACTATTTATAGGATTGGTGGACACCTGGGATTGTTCCTGCTTTTGTTGATCTTACAAATGGTGTGGCTGTGAACAGATAATAGTTTTTATTGAAGTGTATGCTGTGCTGGTTAGTTTGTTCATCAACTTGACACAAGCTAGAGAGTCATCTGGGAAGACCAGATACTAGTTGACCAATTGCTTTCATCAGATTGGCCTGTGGGCAAATCTGTAGGCATTTTCTTGAAAATGATGGATGGGGGAGCGCCCAGCCCACTCTGGGCGTGGCCATCCTTGGGCAAGTGGTCCTGGGGTATATGGAAAAAGTAAGCTGAGTGGGTTTGGCTAGGTACGGCCCACACAGATTCACGTGTTTGAGTACTTGGACATTTGAGAGTGGCACTATTAGGAGGTGTGGTCTTTTGGAAGAGGTGTGGTCTTATTAGGGGAAGTGTGTCACTGTGGAGGTGGGGCTTTGAGATTTTTAAATGCTTAAGCTTTGCCCAATGTAAAACACATGATTGGAGCTGGGCGTGGCGGTGCACGCCTTTAATCCCAGCACTCAGGAGGCAGAGGCTGGCGGATTCCGCTGTGAGTTCGAGGCCAGCCTGGTCTACAAAATGAGTCCAGGACAGCCAAGGCTACACAGAGAAACCCTGTCTCGAGAAAACAAAACAAAACAACCCCATACCATTCCCTTCTGCTGCTTTTGGATCAAGACGTAGAACTCTCAGCCCCTTCTCTACCTGCACACCGCCATGTTTCCCACCATGATGATGATGAACTAAACTGTTAGCCAGCCCGAGTTAAATATTTTCCTTTATAAGAGTTGCCGTGGTCATGGTGTCCCTGCATAGCAATAAAACCCTAAGCCACTGGTAGACCACAAAGAGCAAGGCCAAACGCAGCATTTCTCCAAGGCCTCGGCTTGAATTGCTGCCCTGCCTTCCCTCAGCGGTCGACTGTGATTAGGTCGTGCAAACCACACGAACCCCTTTTCTCCCTCAAGCTGCTTTTTGATCATTGTTTTATTACAGGAACAGAAAAGAAAGCAGGTCACGTGCCTGTGAGTGGAAATGCTGGATCGAATGACGCCCACATCCTCCGTGCCACCAGATAATGCCAAAGCTTTCCTCAGAGTGGCTCTGTCAGCTTGCGTTCTCGCTAACGGTTTCTAAGTGTCCCGATATCTTTACAGCCCCACTGACGTGTGATATTTTATGTACCTTTGTGTACTATCTTGCTGTCTAAGTACAATTTTATGCTTGTGAACGGTTTGGCCAAATCGTTCCTCATAAAGGTTTTTTTTACTAATTTATACTCCCACTAGCAGCATGAACAACTATTTTATTTTATTACACCTCAGCCAGTACTGAAAGCTAAACCATGATTTAGGCACAATGGTTTCGAATGTTATTCAGTGTGTACATACATGGATTATACAAAAGCAGATATATTAGGTCACCTAAAGTTGGGTGTGTCGATGTATATTATCTGTAAATATCTCTGGGAAAAATTATTTCTTGAGATGAGGTCTCATTATGTAGCCTGCACTGGCCTAGAGATTACTATGTAGACCATGCTGGCATCAAACTCCGAAATCTACCTGCCTCTGCATCCTGAGGCTAGGATTAAGACTATGTGCCACCCAGCCTGCTTCTTTGGAAATTTTTATTTCATTTCTTCTTGTGTGTCTTCTATCACTTGACCATTCTAAATATATGGACTTATAAATTTACAAGTAGGCTTTCATTGGAAATTTCACATTCACAGCTTGGCCAAGGAGACTGGTTTGTAGACAGCCTCTTTGCTCTTTAGATATCTGTGACAATATTTTTCTCTTTCTTTTTCTGCTTTGGTGCAAATCGTCCCTTCTCATATAAAAACTTGAATTTTCAAATATTTCCAATTTTAGTTTTTATGTTTACAAAACAAACAAGAACTTTATCTAATTTTAGATTTGTTACTTACTAGAGAAATTATGTGATTTTAATTTGTTGGTACCTATGTATCTTCTGATATAAATTATTTTTTCATATAAGATTTGTTTGTAGAGAAGTAAGACCAGGGGCCTGAGAGCAGGGCATCAAGTAATGAAAACATTGCAAAGCAAAGAGGGATGGCTCTGTAGAGAGAGAGAGAGAAAAAAAAAAAAAACTCTGGAGAGTTTATTATTTCAATTTCTTGGAAGCTCTTTTACTCCAATAATTGAAAGGAAACTGCAGCTGTAATATTAAATTTTGACAGTATCAAATTAAATTTTGTTTTCCCTCTATGAAACTTAGAAATCGTGCAGTACAGAATTAGAAAGATGTTTAAAAATAGCATTTGCATAATTGGACTTGATATGAGTGCATCTACAAATAGCCACACTGGGGCTGTCCATTGTCTGCGGCGAGCTTCAAATAATGTATTTTTTAAAGCTTTTATAATGAAGAAAAGTGAAACTGCTTGGAGATAAATCATCTTTGCAAGGTCGCAGTAAGTCAGTACGAAGGTTAAGAGTAAAATTAGGTTTTAGTCTCTCATTATGGTCCAAATCCTTCAAACCCCCTGCAAGTTTTTTTACTTATTAGGAATTTAAGTGTTTCAAAGATGAAAGCCTTCAGCCAGCAAATTGTTAGTTAAATACAAAACAAAAACATTAGCATTGCAAGTTTCTAGGGTGTTGAAAGCTAAGTGTTTGAATGCTAAAATCCTTGACATTTAAAAAGCTCAGGAGCCAAACTTACTGAAAGCCAACGAACATGCAAATTATAACAATTTATTTCTCTTGGGCCTTGGCATACTTCTTTTGGGTGCCAGAAGTAGAGTGAGATATTTGAGATTCAAACCTTTCAGAGACTTGTACGTTTTAGAACTATATTCACCGTGAAAATGTGTCTACATCACCTTGCCTTTTCCTTCCCCTCTGAACTGACTGGACATCAAGACCAACCTGGGGTTTGAGTGGATCACGAGTGCGTAAACACCCATCAGTCTTAGCCTTTTGCGTCCAGTTAGTGGGGTTTGGTTTGTCCTCTGTCATGGTCCGATTTTTCTCATAAGTTGTTTGGGTACCGTTTTATTGTCAGTAATTAAGTGTGAGAACGAGAGGCAACGGGATGGTGTGGTTAACCCGAACCCTAAAGTTAACATTGTAGGATAGTGTTCTTTGCTTGAAAACAACCTCTTGGGCTGGAGAGATGGCTCAGAGATTAAGAGCAGTGGCTGCTCTTCCAAAGGTCCTGAGTTCAATCTCCAGCAACCACATGGTGGCTCCCAACCATCCACAATGAGATCTGGTGCCCCCTTCTGGTATGTAGTTGTACTTGCAGACAGAACTCTATACATAAGAAAGAAGGAAAGCTGCCTCTTAATCTTAAGCCCTTTGGCATTTGGTAGGTAAAGATGTGATATGGACTATTTTGAGTTCTTTTAAGGAATTTAGTTGTTGTTAGGGGTATAGAGGGAGTTAACGTTCAACTAGAGCGTTCTCTTTCTTTTCTTTTCTCCATCCCAAAGCACATTTGTAGGGAAAAATGCGTTTGTTGTTGAGTTTCGCTCTTTGACAATGTATTTTCTTTCTATTCCAGCTTATATTCAGGTGGCTTTTTTTGTCTTCTTTTGCTTTTGATTCAAGCATCAGTCTAAAATTAATGTTACAAAACTGGAAATTATCTTGAAAGGCTAAAATGTTATATAGGGGCAAATAAATCTTTTCTTTTCTTCCCTTTACCCACCGCCTGATTGGTGACTGAGACGTCTTTAACAAAAGATGGCTAAATAAAAGGAAAGCAGGCAAACTCATCTGATCTGGCAGCCTTCATACGCACAAACCCAAAGAAAGAGAAACCCGTGTATTTTCGAGCTTAGACATAGGGTAAAATGGGTGATGATGTAGTAAAGCCACTGGACAAAAGAGCACGATTCTGTGTGACTGAAACGCGTACTGTTTAGCATGCCCCGTGTAGATTTTCTACGTTCCCAAGTCTTCAGATGTAACGGCATTCCTTTTCTCCTGGGATAAGGTGAGAACCTCTGAGATGAAGGTTCTGTGACCTGTTTTCGGGGAGAAGATTGGGGGGAAGATGGAGTCACCATCATCGTTCTGTAGTTTTCCTCAAATGCCAGGGTGCTGTATTTTGGAGTAGTGTGTGCTGAACCCCACAAGTAGGGGGTTAGTAAAAAGCAGTTTTGGACTAAAACAACTTCTGGCTGTGCTCTTTGCCCTCTTTTCTCATTTTCTTCACTGAGTAGGATCCCTTTCTCATTCAACGCTTGAGAATCCAATCAATCCAATCAATATTCAGGATATAGCAAATCCTGAAGTGCATTAAAAAAAAAAAAAGAAGAAGAAGCAGCTTAGGCCGGGCGTGTTAATCCCAGCACTCGGGAGGCAGAGGCGGACAGATCGTTGTGAGTTCGAGGCCAGCCTGGTCTACAAAGTGAGTCCAGGACAGCCAAGGCTAACACAGAGAGACCCTGTTTCGAAAAACAAACAAACAAACAAACAAAAAAAAAAAAAAAAAAAAAAGAAGCTTACAAATGGTAATATTTTTAGAAATATAAATCTGGGTATACATCTTAAGAAATGTTTGCAAAACTAACACGCACATAGTTACTATCAAAATCAGGGCGTGGACTGGGAAGGTGGAGCAGCTGGAGGAGTGCCTCACGCACAAGGCTGAGGACTTGAGTTCAGGTCTCCAGCACCTCCGTACAAGGCTGGGTGTAATGGCACGGACCCATAACCTCAAATCCGGGGAGAGAGAAACAAGAGACCTCCTGACTAACAGCCTGCCCAGCAGGATCAGTGAGCTCCAGGTTCAGTAAGAGACCCTGTCTCAAAAAATAAGCTTGGGGGTGGAGTGGGCTGAGTCAGTCTTCTTTAAGGGTAGAGCCCCTGGTAGGGTGACTACACTCCAGTGAATGGCTGCATGCTCGTACCCATGAGTGTATAGCAGTATAAGTTGGATTTATCAGGTTAGTTTTTTGTTTTGTTTTTTTTAAGACTTGAAATTGGGAAGGGGTGTAGGTAAATCTGGAAGGAATTAAGAGGTGTAGTGAGGGGGTTAATTAATCAAACTGTAATTGTTTGACACCTTGAAACAATCAATAAAGATATCATACATCATATATAAAATAAGCTCTTGAAGTGATTAAGGCCTCTACATACATATGCATACTTGTACACATGCACCTATACACATTATGCTCGCGCGTGCGCGCGTGCACACACACATACACACACACACACACACACACACACACACACACACACACGCTACATAAAGATTTAAAAATCAAGAAACAATCCTCCCAGAACTTAGATGTTATCCAAGTAGTTGTCTGAGCTGAAACTTTGAGGAGTGTGAAAGAGCCAGCTAGGAAGATGATCTAAGACAAGCTTGAGACAGTTCATACTTCAAAAATCGCAACTTTAAAAAAATCCATGATATGCTTGAGGGAAGGAACAAGATGGCTAAAGCTTGAGACAGGGGGTACAGTCACAAAAACATGGAGCAGGAAAAAAAAGGGGGGGAAGGAAGGAAGGAAGGAAGGAAGGAAGGAAGGAAGGAAGGAAGGAAGGAAGGAAGGAAGGAAGGAAGGAAGGAAGGAAGGAAGGAAGGAAGGAAGACGTAGCAGAAAGAAGGAATCTGTTGCAATCTGTTTCTCAGACTTTGGAGGCCCTAAAGCTAGCATAGTAAATTATTTTGTACTTGGGCTGTGTGCGTTCAAGTGTATGCAGTACTTGTGGTGGTCAGAAGGGGGCAGCGTCGGATTCCTATGAAATTGGAGTTACGGTTGTGAGCTACCACGTGGGTTCTGAGAATTGAAACCGGGTCTCCTGGAAGAGCAGCCAGCGCTCTCTTCACCACGGAGCCAGTCTCTCTGGCTATCATCATCTGATTTTTAATTCAAAAGATTGTTTTTGCTAGTCTGTAAAAAGTAGAAGCAGAGGACTTGGTCGGAAAGTTACTGGTAAGGAGCGCGGGAAACGATGGCGGCTCCTCAAGTTTCATTTCTGTGCTGCAACAAATATTCTGACAAGAAGCAACACAGGAAAGAAAAGGATGTATTTGGCTTTCCAGGATATGGCGTACTATCGCAAGGACATCAAGGCAGGAGCTGAAGTCATCTCATCCATAGCTGAAAGGAAAGGGATCCTTGCTTGCTTGCTCTTGTTTGACTCAGTTTCTTGACTCCATAACAGCTCAGGCCCTGGCCTAGAAAATGGTGATGACCACAGTAGGCTGGCTCTATCTTTCTACATCAACTAAACAATCCCCCACAGACATGCTCACAGAACCACCCTGATCTAGGTAATTCCTCGTTAATGTTGTATATCTGCCTGCCGACACGGGGACTCCAAGATAGCATGATTTGCGCCACTACAGGAGGAGGAACTTACAGACGTTTAGCCGGGAGAACCACCAAGCTGGATGTCGATGGCAGATTTCACATCTAAAGGTGTTGTTGGAGCATTTCAGAGAGGCTGTACCTGGTGTTACATCAGTGTGACGTTAGGGAGCATGGCCAAGGTTAGCATGGTGCCGGCAGCCTACATGCTTTTCAATTACTGTATTTCCTGCAAGGAACTCAAACGTGAGTGACAGTGCAAATACTACTGCAGAGGGGTCAGAATGGAGGGCACTGCGTGACTGCCTGGATAGCTCCTGTCCATAAAAAATTCAGTTAAGGCTGAATCTTTCCATATCCTGAGAACCAATGCTATATATACATACATACATATACATATATATATACATACATACATACATATGTAAATATATATGCTATATATGTAAATAATAATAAATTATACAATAATGATAATAATAATAATTAATAATAATAATAATAATAAACTAACCATGACAGTGGCCTTTACTACAAGTAAAGATGGTAGAAATGGAAAGTAGATGGACAACAAATTTTGTGGGGAAGTCTGATGCAACTTATGCATACATTAGCAATGAAATGGAAGGAGAAATTAGGATTCTTAGAGATTTGGGCTTGAAGATTCTGGGTTAGAGGGTAGTGACATTTATTGAGCAGAGGACATGGAAGGACAAAATCATGGTAGGCTTGTGACATTTCAAATGCCTGCTAGGGCCGGGCGTGGTGGCGCATGCCTGTAATCCCAGCACTCAGGAGGCAGAGGCAGGCGGATTGCTGTGAGTTCGAAGCCAGCCTGGTCTACAAAGTGACTCCAGGACAGCCAAGGCTAACACAGAGAGACCTTGTCTTGAAAAAACAAAACAACAAACAAACAAACAAACAAAAACAGAATCAAAATCAAATGCCTGCTAGGTGTATGCCCAGCAAGCAGTTCTGTCCGTGAATCTGGAGCACCTGTGAGGTACCTGTACATGAGGTGTGCATTTGCAAATTATCATAGCACAGAAGGCTGTTTAAAGCCTGAAGAAGGGAAGGCATCCTTTAGTTAAAGAAGGAAGATTCAAAGCATCTATTGATCAGGTAAAACAACTGAGCTAAATGCTTGGTTAGTAAAGGAGGGAATCCACAAAGGTGAAGACTGTTTTAAGAAATGGTCAATTGTACTGAAGGCTGAGCTCTTGTTGTGTGACTTCGTATGAGCTGCTTCATCCACTTATACTCAATGTCCTTATCTTAAAAACGTGCAAAAATAGTGCTGCACACACATAGTGTTATTAAAAAACACAAGGTATCTGATGTCTTATGTGAGTGGTACAGAATAAGTGATAAATGGCAGTTATTATTAGTCTATTACTGTTGAGTTGTGAAATCTATAGGGCAGTATATAAATAATCAGGGGAAATGTATATACACTTACGGGAAAAGTACTGGATAACAGCGATCTAATTTTATCACATCTTGCAAATCATTCTTTAATGTTCCTTTTAGTCTTTGTTTCTTTTTAGTTCTCTGGAGTCAGGGCTTAAGATACACGAATTCCTTCCTCTCTGCATAGTCAAAAGTTGCTATGACAACTGACTAGAAATGAAAGCCCTGTATTTTATTTTTCTGAAGATGACGTGTTAAAGAGGCAAACACAATTGTCATAAATACATCCTTCAGAAGAGGGCATGCAGGGGCCATGCGCCTTCTTATCTTGGAAGTATCCTTTTATTTAAACCTATACACTTATACTTATATCCAGGTGTGTGTGTGTGTGTGTGTGTGTGTGTGTGTGTGTGTGTGTGTGTGTGTGTGTGTGTTTAGACAAGGACTTACCCTTTATTTCTGACTGGCCTTGAATTTAGGACCCTGCTGCATCACTTCTCAAAGTGCTGGAATTACAGGTGTGTGCCACCACACCTGATTTCTTGTATGCTTTTAATAATTATTGAGGACTCTGATGAAATCGTCTGTATCTTAACATTTTATTAGAAGCCAAACCTTAGCAATTAAAAGATAACAATATTAATCCACAGCCTGGCATGGTAGCATATGCCTTTAATCCCAGCACTTGGGACGTAGAGCTAGGTGGATCTCTGTGAGTTCAGGCCAGCCTGGTGTACAAAGAGAGTTCCAGAACAGCCAGGGGTACATAGAGATAATCCTGTCTCAAAACACACACACACACACACACACATACACACACACACACAGTAAACAACAATGCTTTTACTACTTGTTAAATTAACTTATAAAAACTATCTGCCACAAAAAGATATGAGTGACATTCACCTTTCTTTTTCAGCCACTCACTGTTTCAATATTTCATTTGGAAATTATCTAGTTATACAACACACAGTTCCATCGTTGAAGCTTCCTTTTTACAGGCATAATGCTTAACAAATTATTTCCCTAATAGCTGTTTTAATGGCATGTGTTAAGGAGTCAGGCTGAAGAGAATTCCACATGCTAAATTCATAGTTCATCCTGTTGTGCTTGATACATATGAAGTACTGTGCACTGCATGCCGTTTGAACATTTGTCCTTAGGTTGGTAAAGGAGGGAACCCTTTGACTATGACTAAGGCTGAGAGCACCAATCTATTGGCATAAACGTAAGTATTTAGAAGCCTTCCCCTCATTAAAAAAAAAAACATCAAGGACCATTTTATTGGGGTTTAGGAGAAAAGCAACAGGTCAAGCAAACTGTAAATGTTGGCACTTGCTAGGAGGAAGAAGAAGAGGAAGAAGAGGATGAAGAAGAGGAAGAAGAGAAACAAGATGAAGAAGAGGAAGAAGAAAAAAGAAGAAAAGAAGAAAGGAAAAAAAGAAGAAAGAAGAAGCTTTTTTGACCTAGGGTCCAAGAAAGCGATTGTGTTTAGCAATGGAAGCAAGCAAGCAGCTGCATGACAGGTGATCCTAAGAGAAAGAATATCCAGTGTGTCCCCACAAGCATACTTAGAATTTTAGCCAGTATCCAAAGTAGGGCTAGAAAGTCCAACAGGAAACATTACATACACCATTGAGTCAGGCTGGCAGTGAAGATCTACAAAGGAACTGCATCCTAAAGTCTTTTTAATAGAAAACAATTGAATCCTTGCATCTGATTCTGTGCTCAGTCTGTCTTGATACGTGAGTCTTGTTAAAGTATATAAAGTGACTCTGGCCCTTGACATGCAACTGGAGAAGGGTGAATACTTTAACATCTGTTGTGACTGTTCTCTGAGACAAGCAAGCACAGCTTGGGTTGAGTGCAGCTGCGATTGTCTGAGCTGTTCTTGTCGACTGGACACCCAGCCATAGAGGGACAAGGAGCATAAGACGAATCTTGAGTTTCCAGGTGTTCTCTACAGCATGTTGCATGCGCTCCTGCTTTCAATGCATGTGGTCTTGGGATAGGGCTAAAGGGCAGGTGGGTGGGGCCTCCTAAAGGGACACATCTACAGGTGTGGCTACAGGGAAGCCCTTATCCCTACTGGGGAAAGACTTTCCCAGGTATAGCCTGTTGGGGGAAGAGAAGAAGAGCACATGCATCCCTGCAAGTGACCCCTCAGCTATACTCTATAAGGAAGGCCAATGAAGTTATTGGTTCCCTGTTGGCTCTGTTTCTTAACAGAGTATCCGTGCTATGTCCAAGGGCAAAGCCCGCCAAGATTGCTTTCACCTGTGACAAACCTTACAGTCCTTCCCACAGTTCCCTAGAGTGAACTTTAGCAGAATAGTGGCTTAGTTTTCATTGGGACCTTATGAAGGCTGTTGCTCATGTCTCCAGGTGGGAAGGAGTCTTAGCAGCAAGGCCTTCTTTAGGTAAGTGGCTATTCTTTATACTGTGCTTGCTGGTGGTAGTTTTTAGAGAACTTCGTCACAGTGTGGAAGCCGAAACTGTCCCATACTGTTTCATTAACATTGGTTTATGTAGCTTGACCTTTGAATAGCGGTCATCCCTGCAAGACTTTGTAATGTACATTTTCTTGCAGATCCTCCAAAAGCTGACATTACATACCATCGGGTAGGTACACAGTTCTCCGGTAGAATGCTGGCTCCACATAATGCTCTGAGTTCCATGGCAGCACCATTAAATAAACAAGCTGTTGCATCCATAAGTATCATTCCTTATTTTACTACCTAAAATAATCTTTACATATTGATATGTAGTTAAGCCCATGATAGTTCATTGTTTTTAAATTTATCTGTATTATCTGTAGGCCCGGCTAGCAATCAATTAAGACATAGACACTTGTTATATTTTAAGATAGCCTTAGTTAACCTGGGGCAGAGCAGACATTAATCCTCTAAACTACTTCCCATAGTGGGGCAGGAATGGGATCCCTGCCTCAATCCCATGCCATCTGCTTCTAATAACTTTTATCAAGCTACCTCCCATCTATAATCCCAAATATTTGATGTTCTTCATCTGGGCCAGATTCTCCATCAACGGCCCATGTGCTTCTCCTCCATCTAACCCATGGTGGCCTTCCTCTCTTCACTTCAGGTCTCTCTACTTCTACTGGTGGCGGTCCTTCTTCTTCCCAGAATTCCTCTCTCTCTCTCTCTCTCTCTCTCTCTCTCTCTCTCTCTCTCTCTCTCTCTCCTACGCCCACCTATCTCCTACCCTGCCCCAGGTGGGATGGCTTTTTATTAAGTAAAAGGTTGGTCACACAGACAGCAAGCAGTAATTAGCATCAAAATACATCAGACCATCCCCCAACAATAGTTGATACAATTTTCCCCTCAATTTCTAGTTTCCAGGTAAGCACTCAAATTTTCTCATTGGGAATAAATATCAGTTGTTTTCTTTGAAGTGGTTATTTATTCTTCAGGAAATTACCAAATAGCCAGGAACAACTAACCACGTTGTCAGCACTCTTTCAAGTAAAACTAGTGCTCTAGTGATTAGTGCAACAACTCAGTTACCCTTGAGTCAACTAATTACCCTTGCTGTGTACAACAGAAATGGGGTTTGCTTCTCCCTGTCCCCCTCTCCCCCAACGGTTTCTCTGAGTCACCCTGGCTGTCCTGGACTCACTTTGTAAGACCAGGCTGGTCTTGAACTCATAGTGATCCACCCGCCTCTGCCTCCTGAGTGGTGGGATTAAAGGCGGGCGCCACCACACCCGGTTGGGTTTGCTTTTAAAGAAAACCAACACTAGCCTGGAATGCCTTAAGAATGCAACAATTGTGTCCCATACCAGGCCTCCTGAGTCAAAAACCGCAGTGAGGTTAATGATGCCTTATGGGTTGCTAGGTCAATGTTTTTTGTTGTTGTTGTTGTTGTTGTTTTTGTTTTTTTAAAGATTTATTTATTTATTTATTTATTAAGTATGCAGTGTCTTGCCTGCATTTACACCAGAATAGGGCACCAGATCTCATTATAGATGGTTGTGAGCCACCATGTAGTTGCTGGGAATTGAACTCATGACCTTTGGAAGAGCAGTCAGTGCTGTTAACCTCTGAGCCATCTCTCCAGCCCAGGTCAATGGTTCTCAACCTGTGGGTCATGACTCCCTTGGGGGTGAGGGGTAAGTGTCAAATGACACTTTCACAGAGGTGGTGTAAACAGATATTTACATTATGAGTCATAACAGTAGCAAAATTAGTTATGAAGTCACGAAAATAATTCTGTGATTGGGGGGCATCACAACGTGGGAAACTGTATTAAGGGTGCCGCGTTAGGAAGATTGAGAACCACTGCTCTAGGTGATTGTCTCTTAAGAATGGATCGTGGTACTTCTGAGGTCCAGCAATGGTTTTCTGTGTCCAGTGTAGGGTCACCTTTCACTCTAGAACTCTTTAGTTTAGTCACAGTCTCTGAGGGAGCCTGAGGCAAACTGAGTGATGAGGCCAAGTGTGTGGCAGGGGAGTCCCTGGAGGCCCTGAGAAGTCATCGCTTGAAGCTGTGAAAGTGAAGCCGGGATTGTGTTGGCGACTCCAAGGTGTTAGAGGTGCCAACATCAGCTTCACCTTGCAAGACTGCCAGAAACGTTACTTCATTAGTATCATCCCAGACCCTGCATCAGAATGTCTGAGGCAAGACCAAGGAGCTTGTGTTTAAATTTTCTGGTTTGTAGATCTGAGACCCACTGATAGCAGCATAACATCTTCATCCCAGATTTTAAAGCATACCTCAAAAGGCATCTACATACATCTATCTTTTTCAAAAAATGTAACCACATACCACAATGTCCTGTGAGAAGTTTATAATTCCTTAATATCAAATATCTAACTTAATTATTTCTTAGGTATCTTTAATGTTGTCGATCAAACCCATGGTGTCATATATGCTGCTATTGTAATTTTTTAAATAGTTTATTTGATTCAGCTTAAATTGGGTCTGCATATTACATTAGCTTGATTTTTCTTTGAGAACAGACTATGAAGCCAGGCTGGCTTTGTACCTATGATCCTACCTCAGCCTCCTGAGTGCTGGGGTTACATGAAAGCTATCAGATTTGGATTGGTATGTTTTGTCTTTTCAAATATACAATACCCACAAGTTTCCTGCTCTGATGTTCGTGGGGAACTGGATCGTTTGTCACTTTCCCACACTCAGGATTTGCTAATTTGTGACACCGTGTGGTGTGTCATTTTGTCATGCTCCTCTTTGTATTATTGATTGTTATGTGATGTTGAACTATGAACCTTGATCCATGGGTTTGATTAGGCAAGAAGCAGGAGTGTTTCACAGAGACCCCTAGGCCTTCTCATCTTATCACAGCAGAAGCCACCTCCCCCCGCCCCCCTCCCGTTCCCCCTGCCCCCATTTCCCCCTCTTCCCTCTCCTCCCTGTCGTTTATATGGCAGAAACCTTGGTAAGACACATCTTCAGAAGGTACAAGATAAACCCTAAGAAAATTAAACAATTACACATAAAAGCTTGTGGCTGTCCAGTAGTCAGTGGTAAGTGGAGACATTCCCTCCAGAATAAAACACAGTATATTGTGTGTCATATTTAACAGTGGAACCTGGAAGCAGCAGAGGCGCGCGGGGTCTATTGCTGCCTACTCAGAGCACATCCCGGAGCAGCGAAGGGCTTTGTAACAGTCAGTGTGGACTTTCATATCTGTGGGAGATCACAATATAGACCCCTCAGGTAACAAAGCAAGGTGAGGCCGTCTCTAACAGAGGACTTTACTCCTTTCAAGGAACCGTTCTAGGTATGGTACCAAACAAAGACAAAAATCTTGACCATGGTGTGCCAAGCTACTATGTATTCATTTTGAGCTAAGTTCTAAAGTAGACGGGCCCGGCAGCAGTTCATGGTAGCATGGAGATGAATATTGTGCCAGCGGGCATGAATTAGCTGCAGGAACTTGTAGCTCAGATCCTTACTATCATGTGCTGAGTTTGAACACCACACCTTCCTCAAACTGCCCTGGCTAAGAGAGGATGTGGTCAAGCTTAAATAAGCGGGCTTGTTATACAAAAGGAAGCTACATTCAGGTGACCCTAAAAGACAGTGAGAAGGAAAAATCCTCCTAATGAGCATGGCTTTCACCCCACAACTGTTCATTCACCTTCTGTGGAATGAAAATCAATCTGTTGTGAAGATTTCTGTCCAATGGCAATGGCTCAGCCAGAGAGTCAGGATCCCAAAGGAGAAGACTGGAAGATCAGAAACAACTAAGTAGGGAAAAGAGGTATAAAAATGGAGATTCGAGGGCACAAAGGGTGAAGTTTTATTATGTTGTGATCAAATATAATGGGTTCATATGTTGTTGAGTGCAAGCCAAACTAATCACAGTGAATATATGAAAAGAGAGAGACTACTTGCAGTAGACAAAAGTGCACAGGGGTCCTTTCCAAAGCTCTTCCAACAGAGCAAGCATAGTGATTTTGTTTAGAGAGCTATATATGATCACATACGGGGTGACACGACATAAGCACCCTCAGCTAAGGAGTGAGTTCCTGAGCAGTCTCGGTGTAAGGCCATAAGCTGAAGAGCAGATATACTAGATACGTTCTGGAGCAGGCTGGGCTCAAGCCAATCAACAGGCCTACCTCAAAGAATGCCTGCTGCTCAGGCCATAAAGCTTCAGCTGTAAATAAGGAAAGAGTCCCCAGAATGTGTATTGACACAGAAGTCTGTTCCTAAAAGTGCCTGTCTTGCTGCTTAGTGGCTAATGACATGTTCATTCTCACTAGAACACCCATCATGAAAGAGAAACAGAAAAGTAAAATAGACAAAGGATTCTGTCAGTTGGTGTTAAGCAAGCTTCTGTCATGCCTACTCTAGAAGTGTCACTACGACGATACATGAGTAGTCTTGCTTGCAGAGGCTATACATGAGCCATAGCATAAATTCACAGTTGCAAAAGCCAACTCATGCCCACAGCTGTTTCTGAAGTACCTGCTAGCAACAGAGACCTACACTGTGTTTCCAATATGGCAGTATTACTGGAGACAAGGCAGACACCTGGGAGCTGGTCCAGAGATAACACAGCCTCTTCCCATTTTGGAGTGGCTAGTGGTCCATCCTTGTGGAAGGAATATGCCGGGTCCAAGGTGAAAGCAGTCTTGGCTCAGGCTTTGCCCCATTGAGAAGGAATGTGACTTGGCCCCGGAGGAAAGCAATCTTGGTGGGCTTTGCCCCTTTGAGACACCCATGGATACCCGACTAAGATAAATATTGGGATGGACTGAGAGGAGCCATCCTGGGAAAAGGACCAGAGACTCCAGCCTGGTTATTGTATTGCAAATCCACCATCAATGGGAGGAGGAAACCGGGGAGGAGACCAGAGGTTGTAGACCGACTGGAAGGAGGCAGATGGAGAGACGGAAAGAAGCTGCAGCCCTGGGCCAGCAGGGGCCATTGCTTCTATGGGGAGAGGATATGTGGACAGGCCCAGAGATGCCTAAGGATTCGTCCCATGGAATTGATACTGAGAAGGCTTATTCTTGTTCTTTTTAACCTCCTTTTTCTCATGCTTAGAGTAGTTGGGTTGTAAGAAAGATACCTTTGTTTAATACATTCATAATAAAATCTAATTGTTAAGGAACCAGAGCCAACACATCCTGACAGGGATACATACTTATTCTGGGCGTGGATTTGCTGTTCCGCATATGTCATCATCACCTAAGACTTTAAGGAATGCCAGATCCATCGGCAGGGGATCCAGTTCAACAGAGCATCCAAACGGGGGTCCTACTTCATAATAAAAAGATAATATGTGAACTCATGACCAGGGAACCAACCAGGTCTTCTAGACTAAGAGAATATCAGTGCACGAAGGTCTAAGAGATGTCTCCTCCCATATTTCCTCTGATCTCAACTCTGGAAGCATGCTCAGTTCTGGGCTTCTCAAGAAAAGAGGTTCACATTTGGGCACAGGTTGAACAAACAAGTTGTCAAGGTTTACTGCAGTAGGCGAGAAGGCAATGGCAAAGAGGAGAGGGTAGTTTGAGTCAAGTGGCAGTGACAAAGGGATACCATTAGCATCTGGACTTTGTCTACCAGTTCTCCTTCTTTTGTCTATGGCGGGGGCGGGGGTGGGGGAGAGGGGGCTCTCTGGGAAGGCCTCTTTCCTGAAATAGGTGAAAGTCTTTAGAAGCCATTACCCACAATTCAATCTGTTACAGTTAGATGCATGATTATCTCTGAAGGCCTAACTACCTGCAACGTTTGCATGTTTATTAAGGGAAAGGGCAACACTGCCTTGCACATGCTCCTGCAGGGGTAGTGTGGGGCTCTGGGGCCAGCTGAAGCATCTAAACAGGCCTGCGTTTCCCAGAGTTCTGCCTAGTCTCCTACCTGGTCAGCTTGGGTATTTCATACCCAGCTGCAAGCCTTCTGATTTACCTTCCTCAGTGTTCCTGACTTACTGTTTAACCCGAGAACTCACCTTCACCCCTACATTTGTTTTCAGTGTAATAACGGTCTGGTTTAAGTGCCAGTTCAGAAGCAGGGTATCATTACGATTAAATGATGTCCTTCCAGAAACAGTACACACGCTGACTCAGGGGTCTCTCATGGCACTGTCCTTATAGAAAGAACAAACACGGGGTTCCTAGAGCAAAGAAGAGGAAGCAGAAGTGACCCCACAGAACATCAGTCCTCCTGACTTGTTAGGGGACACTTTTCTGCTCTCATGAGTCTGTATCTGGATCCAGGTATGGGCAGGCAAGGATTTCCCATCTTGGCAGTGGTAACTGAGCGTGATCAGTAGGAAATCAAAATGCTACTCAACAGAGAAAAAACACATAGGTGATTAATTTGGGAGCATTTTGATTCTAAATTGTAACTGTGGAAGGAAATATGCAGCAATTCCAGCATGAGATGTAAATGATTACCAATATACCTTTTAAAAAATCAGGAATGAGGATTTGGGTCATATATGGTAGACCCTTAGGCTTACAGAAGAAACAACCGAAGGAAAATGGAATCTGACTTTGACGGTGGAGGAGAATGATTAGTGCTTGCAGCCCTGCATCCAAGTGAGTGACAGGAGCTATAGTTTGCCTTAATAAAGTACTTTCTCAAGAGGACAATCCCATGGGGATCATGTGGGAGCAGCTTCCCAAACACGCTGCTTTAAGAGAGTCCCTGCCAGAATGACAAAAAGGAAAAAAAAATACCACAAAGAAGACAAGAAATACAGATACAAAAGCTTGTGAAGTAACAAACACTGGGAAGTCATACTGATAAAGAAGATAAAGCAGATGACGAAGATGAAAGACCCAAGAAAGCACTCTGGACAAACTGTTTCCTGCAGGGTGTTAGAGGGACGATGCAGCCAGTAAAGTGCTTGTGTGATATGCCAGATAAGCCCAGTGCTGCGAGGGCACAGACAGGGAAATCCCCCAACCCACTAGCCTACCAGCCAGCCTAACTGAACTGATGTATTACAGATTCAGCGAGAGACCTGATTTCAAAACATAAGGTGGAAAGGTGATGAAGAAAAACACTCAAAGTCAGGCTCTGCCCTCTACATCCATGTGCACATACATATGTGCAGACATACACACATGAGCCAGTACACAGGCACACACATAAATATCTCCAGTAGAAATTAATAATGGCCTGGTTCATGTCCAAAGATAAGTCACAAAATAAATATAATACCCAAACTGCCATCTAGGCTGGCATATTGAGAGGCAGCTGCTGGGCAATACACAAACAGGGAAAGCATTTCTTAATGGTAAAAATTTCCTAACAGAAAGGTGGAAGAAAAAACTCTGCAAAACAAATAAAAATCAAAATAAAACAAACAAGCAAAAACAAATAAAACCAGACAAACAAAACTCAGCAGAGTATAAGACTATCCACGAAAATATGGCTAGCCATGATGGTAAAACTGAACATGAATCACACTGACAATGAAGTGTGACCCCCAAAGCCTGGACAGAAAACCTCAGGAGCAGATTTATGGCAAGGTTACTTATACTGGAGGCTGAGATACTTCTGTAAGTTCTACTGCATCACCCCTGTAAGTTCTACTGCATCACCCCTGTAAGTTCTACTGCATCACCCCTGTGAGTTCTACTGCGTCACCCCTGTAAGTTCTAATGCGTCACCCCTGTAAGTTCTAATGTGTCACCCCTGTAAGTTCTAATGCATCACCCCTGCAAGTTCTACTGCATCACCCTGTAAGTTCTACTGCATCACCCCTGTAAGTTCTACTGCATCACCCTGTAAGTTCTACTGCATCACCCCTGTAAATTCTACTGCATCACCCTGTAAGTTCTAATGTGTCACCCCTGTAAGTTCTAATGCATCACCCCTGCAAGTTCTACTGCATCACCCCTGTAAGTTCTACTGCATCACCCCTGCAAGTTCTACTGCATCACCCTGTAAGTTCTACTGCCTCACCCCTGTGAGTTCTACTGCATCACCCTGTAAGTTCTACTGCATCACCCCTGTAAGTTCTACTGCATCACCCCTGTAAATTCTACTGCATCACCCTGTAAGTTCTACTGCATCACCCTGTAAGTTCTACTGCATCACCCTGTGAGTTCTACTGCATCACCCCTGTGAGTTCTACTGCATCACCCCTGTAAGTTCTACTGCATCACCCTGTAAGTTCTACTGCATCACCCCTGTAAGTTCTAATGTATCACCCCTGTAAGTTCTAATGCATCACCCCGTAAGTTCTACTGCATCACCCCTGTAAGTTCTACTGCATCACCCCTGTAAGTTCTAATGCATCACCCCTGTACGTTCTACTGCATCACTCCTGTAAGTTCTAATGCATCACCCCTGTAAGTTCTAATGCATCACCCCTGTAAGTTCTAATGCATCACCCCTGTAAGTTCTACTGCATCACCCCTGTAAGTTCTACTGCATCACTCCTGTAAGTTCTACTGCATCACCCCTGTAAGTTCTACTGCATCACCCCTGTGAGTTCTACTGCATCACCCTGTAAGTTCTAATGCATCACCCCTGTAAGTTCTACTGCATCACCCCTGTAAGTTCTAACGCATCACCCCTGTAAGTTCTACTGCATCACCCTGTAAGTTCTAATGCGTCACCCCTGTAAGTTCTAATGCATCACCCCTGTAAGTTCTAACGCATCACCCCTGTAAGTTCTACTGCATCACCCTGTAAGTTCTAATGCGTCACCCCTGTAAGTTCTAACGCATCACCCCTGTAAGTTCTAACGCATCACCCCTGTAAGTTCTACTGCATCACCCCTGTAAGTTCTAATGCATCACCCCTGCTAGCCAAAAGCAAGACTTAAAAGATGTGAAGTTTCCCCCAAAGTTTCCAAATGACTTCTGAGGGCAAATGAAGAAAAATCTTGCAATTCAATCAGAAAGATGAACTTTGGTGCAGGCTGGGAAGTTCCCTCATCTTGTTTTCCAGGCTGGAATTCAACTCCTGAGTTTTAACCTCCCAAAATGTCTTATTCTGTATCCAACATCCTAGCTGAAAAGAAAAAAGATAAAAATATCAAAACAGTCACTTAGGCACATATTAATTTTTTCCATTATATTTATATATGTATGAGAGAGAGAGAAAGAGAGAGAGAGAGAGAGAGAGAGAGAGAGAGAGAGAGAGAGAGAGAGAGAGAGAGAGAGAGAGAGAGAGAGCAAACCGAGGACTAACCAACAGCCTCCCAAGTATTGTATTTTGGGGATTCATCACAGCCTTTAAGCTACAAGGTGTAACCTTCCTGGACTGCTCTCCACCAATGGCTGAGCACAGCAGTGTCTGTCCAAACTAGGCCCTCTCAAGTCACTTCCTGAGCACCTGAGCCTCCTTGTTGACATGCTCAAGGCATTCTTGGAGCTGTATTGCAGGCTCTGCACCAATCTGAAGGCTCTCCTGGTCTACCTCTTTGTCCCTTCTACCTCAAACCCAATTTCCTTTAAACAGTACTGTGCATGCCTAATTCTATCTTGCTTACTTCTCCCAGAACTCAAATCAAGTAAAGCTCTGTACTGTAGGATGTCTAGCATCCCTGGAGTCTCCTAAGATGCTATAGAAAACATTGGTCCCCAGTCTTGAAGCAACATCTAATTTATAAAATACTTCTTTTGAGAACAATTCAGAGTGTGGTTAAGATCAATCACAACATTTTAGGGTTGGAGATCTTACAGATTAAAAAAGAGAAGCTGATCACTTCTTCTTTCTTTATTCTCTCAGTTCTTTTTTTCTGTTCATTCTCTAGCTGAATTCTTGATCTTCAGTCAAAATGTTTGCTTTGTATAATAGGTTGTAAGTATCAAAGAAGCTGTACAGCTTCAGAATTAAGGAAGAAAAGCACTCATCGTCTCTGTGGTAAACTTGAGGGGGGAAAGCAGTGATATAGTGTTTTGTGGCCATCATACTTTCCAAGTTTATTCTCAGGAAGATGTTCTTTGAAAACGAAGGTGCTGGGCTGGAGAAATGACTCAGTGGTTAAGAAAAAGAAGGGGCTGTGAAGTAGCCAATAGTAGAAAGCGTCATCCATAGAAGAATGGAGAGCTTACAGCTGTTTGAGAGGTATGTAAAAGTGAACACCCCCTCCCCATGGATCTTTTTTTTTTTCCAGACAGGGTTTCTCTGTGTATCCCTGGCTGTCCTGGAACTCACTAAGTAGACCAGGCTGATTTCAGAGTCCACCTGCTTCTGCCTCACAAGTACTGGAATTAAAGGCCTGTACCCCACCACCACCACCCAGCTAAGTGATCTTTTTCTTTTTCTTTCTTTCTTTTTTTTAAGTCATAGTAAACATGACCTTTTATCTATTCTTTCAAAGAACTTATTACCTGGAGTTTGTATCTTCATAGGATTCATCCGCATTACTCCACAAGGGGCTAAACACTGGATTTAGAACAAGCACTTTAGATTATTACCATGAGTTTTGGTCCTCCAAGGAATCACAACAGATATTCAGTCTATCTTCGTTTTAGGATTCCCTGGTCACTAGATGTGAAAGTGGTATCTAAAATGCTTCCTGGGCATCAACTATGCAGACAGAGAAGTCTGGTCTAGAGGAGAAATAAAAAGGAGAGAAGATGGGTGAGAACCTGAGGGAGAGCATTAGGAAAGAGAGTGAGAGGAAGAAGAGCGAACAGACGGAAAGGAAACGCGTGTACATTTTGAGGCAAAGACTATTTCATCTTCCAGTGAGGCATATAAAAGAGAACTTCTTTCCCCCTGACATTCCAAAATACAAGCTATTCGTCATGTATCACTTCTGTCCCTGGCAACAAAACATTATATGTGAAAGTAATGTTGTGATTCCTTCTCCTTGTTGAAGGAATTTCTTTATCTTGAAGCCTTCTGTGTTTTGTTCAAATACTCTAAAACTCCCCACTTCTTATTTAAAATAGTGAAAAATAATTTCACTGTCCCGTGAATTAGTAATATGAACTTTGATTGAGAATACCAAGGTCTTTAGTTTTACAGCATTTCCCACCATTCACGTGCCATAATAGACTAGCTCATTTATTATTGTTTGGGGCTCATTTTTTTCCTGCAGTTTGAATGTATTCCTTGAGGTTATATAGTGTTGTCCACTTGGGATTGGGCCCCAGATGCTCTATGGATAAGAAAATTTATAGATGCTTAAGCTCCTTTTATAAAATGTACTTGTATATAACATATGTATATTGTCCTGTATCCTTTTAAGTTATACCTATATTATTTATTGTAATAGTTTGGATCATAAATGCCCTTCTGAAATTTCACTTGGGAAACAGCGGCTTCCCGGTGTGGTACTATAAGGAGAGAGTAAAGCCTTGACAATGTGGGGTCTCCTGGGAGGTCTTGATTATGGGGGGGTCTGAGGGGTATGCCCTTGAAGGAAACAGTGGAACCCAGCCACCACTTCCTATTTCTCTTGCACTTCTCACCCATGAACTTGATCAATTCTGCTCAGCTATTTCAGTGCCTCTCAACTTTCCTAAGGCTGCGACCCTTTACTATAGTTCCTCATGTTGTGGTGTTCCCAATAAGTGATTTGCATTACTACTTCATAACTTTGCTGCTGTTAGGAATCTTAATGTAGATATCTGTGCTTTCCGATTGTCTTAGGTGACTGCTGTGAATAGGGTTACCACCTACAGGCTGAGAACCTCTCAACTCTGCATTTCTTGCTATGGTATGTTGCCCCAGCAGTGGCTCAAAAGCAACAGACCAATTATACACAATAACACTCCAAACTGTAAGGCACAATAAACTACTTTCTGACCTGATCATTTCAAGTTTCTGTTATGACACATTTCTGCCTACTACAATATAAATACTATGTAATTAAGAAATGACAAAACATTTGGATGTATCCAGTGCAGCTCATGTTTGTTTATTTTTGGTTAGATACAGGATTTCTCTGTATACAGATGTCTTGGAACTCACTTTGTACACCAGGCTGGCCTCAAACTCCCCGTTTCTGCCTCCCAGTGGTGGAATTATTATGACCACTACACCTGGCCATAATTATTTTTCAATATCAAAAGATGAGTGGTTGGTATGTTGATCCTGTGTAGTGTTAGTCTTTTAGTTTGTTTTTTGTTTGTTTGTTTTTATTTATTGAAAAGGCATATAAATGGGCTAAACTTAAGTTAGAGCATATAAATGTGTTTCACTACATCATTTTCATGTATTTGTATGCTATTATAGTTTTTTTGTCCTCTTCCTTTACTGTCATTTCTCCAATCCCTTTTTAAAATTAAAGTGTGTGTGTGTGTGTGTGTGTATGTGTGTTGCCAGCCTTCTCCTATGCCCCTCTTGCTCACCTCTTTTCTCTTCTCAGATAATTTCCCTTCTGTTCTCATCAGACACAGTCTTTTCAGATGGATATGTTCCATCTCACAGAAGCCGGTGGATTTTGACTATTGGTCCTGAGGGCTGATTTGTGCTTCACTTTCCCCTGAAAGTAGAAACACGAAGCAGTTTCCTAATTCCTGCTCAAATTGCCTGGGTATATTTTGTTTCAGGAAGAGAGAGGCCTTCCTAGTAGCCATTAGAATTTCAGTGAATAGAAAAGTATACTTTCTATGAATTGTTTTAAATATGTAAGCTATCGTGGTATAGTTGATATAGAATATAATGCACAGATCTTAGGTACTTAGTTTGTGAGTTTTGACAACTGTTAAAAACTATCAGGAGACAAAATATAGACATTTTAATCATTAAGATCCTTTAGACTCTTTTCCTACC
Source organism: Acomys minous (assembly GCF_964271855.1). Lineage (NCBI taxonomy): Eukaryota > Metazoa > Chordata > Mammalia > Rodentia > Muridae > Acomys > Acomys minous. The sequence goes on from NC_140490.1 coordinate 97,604,235, forward strand.
ATGTTGCCGTGTCTTAAAAATCACCTTGAAATTTATAAAACTTTTCTTCTATTTTGTATGAACAGAACCAAGCATCATGTACTCTGCTGTGCCCAGCTTCTTCTGTTTATAAAAACACTGAGATTTATCCATGTCATTGAGTGTATTGACAAGCATGCTCCTTATATTGCTGACTTATAGTCTATTGTGTGAATGTATAATTTTCCTATTTTATCTGTATTCCTGTGATAGTTTAGTGGCTACTTTGTTATTATGAATAAGGCCATTTTAAACATGTAGTTTTACTTATAAACTTGAATTTCATTTCAGTTAAGTAACTGAGGTTAGTGGATTGTGCGTAGGTTAGATTGATGTTTAACTTTGAAGAAACTGTGAAACACTTTTCTAACATATGTTACACTAATGCCAGTGATGTGTGAGTCCCAGCCGCTTTATATAATCACTGACATTTGGGCTATACAATGACTTTAGCTCCTCAATATGTGGAATGGAATCCGTTACTTACATTTCTTGTGACTAAAGATTATTGAACAGTCTTTGCTTTATCAAGAAATTTACAAAATTGATCCCTTGTTTAAAATTTTAGGCCATGTGCTAATTTTTCATTTTTTTTTTTTTTTTTGAGATAGGGTCTCATATAGTTTAGGTCTTTCTAAAAAATTTCCTTTTAACTTTTTATTCTTTGTGAATTTCACATGATGCACACTGATCCCAGTTATCTCCCTATCTCTTTGTATCTGTTCTCCACCCTTGCAAACCCCCAAGAAAAAACAAAAAAGAAAAATTTCATCATGGAAGCTGTATTGTGTTGCAGTATGTCACACAGTATACTCTTTTGTTCACATATCTTTATTTTCAAATGTTCATTGCAACGGGTCTGGTTTGAGGCCTCTGGCTTCTGTTACACCATCTATACTGGATCTTCACAGGGATTCCTCTTGGATATCCTGTTTTTGCCCCATGTCATGGTAGATCCTGAAACTTTGAATCTGTAGCACCCGCCCTTTAATGATCTCTAGCAGATCACAGATAGGGCAAATGTTGGGATAGGCCAACTTAAAGCCCTGGATCCGGGCCTGGGTGGTCAGCTCATCAGCTTTCCTCCACCCCCATCACCAGAGCTCTTGAACACTGCCCCTGCTAGCTCACCCAGTGCTGAAGCAGTCAAGGGGCAGGGCCAGCTCTCCTGCCCTTAGGGCCAGCTCACCCACACCCAGGACACCATGCCCTGCTCTACTGTGTTATCATGACAAGGTGCAGGGCCTGCTTGCTCAAGTGCTGCATCTGGTGAGGATCAGGAAAAGCTCTCCTGCACTCACAGCATTTGGGCCAGCTCTCTGAACCCACACCACTAGAGCCAGCTCTCCCTTGATGCCCATGTGAGGGGTGGGGCCAGCTCAGCATAGTGTTTGGATATTAACATGTCCTCTGGAGACAGCCAGACCAGGGACATCTGCATGGTCTTTGGTGGTAACAAGGGCCTTGGACTTCAACACAGACCCAGCTGCAATAAGACCACAGACTCAGACATGTCCCCTGGCAGCAGCATGGGGCTACATGAAGTTTCCGGTTCATCTTAAAACATTTATAACTGCACTGAGGTAGGTTCCCAACTTTATATCATATGTGGATATCTAATTTTCCCAGTACTATTTCCTCTTGTATCTCAACACATACTGAAAACCAACTAACAGATCATAAATATACATTTCTGAACTCTTCAATTTTGTTTCACTTATCTATAGCAGTTGATGACAGTATTTGTTGTTTGTGTCTCTCTCTGTGTGGTATATGAATGTTTGTGCCCATGTGCCTGCCTGTGTGCACATGTGTAGAGGTCTATGTGTCTTCTTCTATCCATTTCCATCTTTTTTTTTGAGAGGGTCTCTTACTAAATCTAGAGTTTGCTGTTTTGTCTAGATTAGCTGGCCTGTGAGCCCCCAGGATCTGCCTGTAACCCATACATGTCTGGATTACAGATGTGTGCTGCTGTGCCTAGCTTTATATGAATGCAGAGATCTAGAAACAGGTTTTCATGTCTATGCAATAAAAGCACTTTATCCCCAGAGCAATCTTCCCAGTACTGTCTTATTATAGCTTTACAACAAGTTCTGAAACCAGAAGCTGCTTTTTTTCTAATCTATAGACACTTTATTTCTACTTAATTGCATTGATTAGGGTCTCCTAGGTCCTTAGCAGAAGTGTGGAAACAAATTCTTCTTTAAGATAGGACTTTGTAACGGTCTTGAACTCAAAAGGGTCAACTAATCATCCCACCCTGCTTTCCTAAGTAGCTGAGATTTCAGGTATGTGCCACCTCATCTGCTATAGAATAGAAACCGTGTTAATTCTATTCCTAATTTCGTGGAATCAGAGTTCCTATGTCACCATTATAGTTTTCAAAAGATGATAACCAATCTACTCAAGGAAAATTGCCTCCTGTTCTTAGCTTGCTGAGACTTTTGAACATTGAGTTTTGAATTTTGTAAAATATGTTTTTTTCTGTATGTATTGGGACTATGATTATATTTATTCTTGTTCCATTAATATTATGAACTCCTGTCCTGTATTAAATTTCATCCTCTTTGGTCATGCTCTAATTTTCTATATTGTAAACTTTAATTTGCTAATATTTTATGAATTTAAAAGCTTGAGTTTATGAAGAATAATGGTCTGTGATTATCTTATTAAATATTCTTGACAATTTTTGGTACTAAGATTACGCTGGGTTTCTTACTGTTTTGTTTTTCTGAAACAGTGTAGTTCTGAAATAAGTGTTGATGAAATCCATTAGTACAGTTATATGGGCCTGGAGTTCCTTCTGTCACACTTATTATTATTACAAATTCAATTTGTTCTATACTGAGTTATTTACATCTTTTTTATTCCTTTTGTGTCCACTCCTGCCTTGCCTCCCACACACTGGCAAGTGTCACTGAGTTCTTCCCCATATGCAGCTTTGGCAATTTTTTAAAAGGAAGTTGTCTATTTCATTTATTACTACCATAAATAACTCAAGTATCTCTTTAAACACTATATAATTCTGTTGGCATTGGGAATATATAGTGTGTACATTTACAAATACAAAAGCCAATGGCAGGCCGGGTGTGGTGGTGCATGCCTTTAATCCCAGCACTCGGGAGGCAGAGGCAGGCAGATCGCTGTGAGTTCGAGGTCTGATCCACAAAGCCAGTTCAGGACAGCTAAGGCTACACAGAGAAACCCTGTCTCAACAACTCCCCCTATCTTCCCCCCCCCCCAAAAAAAGGGCTGGAGAGATGGCTCAGAGGTTAAGAGCACTGACTGCTCTCCCAGAGGTCCTGAGTTCAATTTCCAGCAACCACATGGTTGCTCACAACCATCTCTAATGTGATCTGATACCCTTTTCTGGCCTGCAGGTGTACATGCAGGCAGAGCACTGTATACATAATAATAAATAAATGCATCTTAAAAAAAAAGGCCAATGGCAGAGAAAAGGAAATGTAAACTATATAGTGGAAAAGATGTGTGTATATGCAAGATCGTGAATGTGTCCCCACGTTATCTCATTTATACAACCCATCTGTAACTGTGTGCTTCTGATGCCCCTCACCCACATTTCAAGAAAACTGTCACAGCTCAGTAGCCGTTCTACTCAGAGGCTGGATACAGTAATCTCGTGGGCAAGCATAAGCTATGCTTCATGATGCACTGTCAAGACCCAAGCCCCACAGCAAGCATGGCTACAGACGGGACGCCTGTTTCTCCCACCTTGAAACGCTGAAAGCCTACTTTATTTCAACCTTTAGCTTACAAATATTGTCAAGCTGGCACCAGGTGTCAATTTAGTTCACAGCCTTAAGACCAGGAGCTCACCCTGTCACCCCTGGGTAGGCGGACCTACAGGATGAAGACTGGGGCAGGAGGACCTGACTTCCAGAGGTGGCAAGCTGGGGTGACTCCGCACTCGCAGGCTGACTGTGTGCCAGAGCCCGAAAATCCGCCATGCAGGCACGATGACAGAAGGGTAGGGACAGAGGTGGCGGCGAGAGCACCGTCTAAGCCTTCAGAAATGGACGTGTGACAGTAACAGGACGAGGGTAGAGAGTCCCTCAACCCACCAGCAAGGTACAACAGCGTTTGAAGCGAGACCGGCTCCTCGACACGAGTGTCATGGGAGCGATCTGCCGTTCCCCGGGCTCGCGGGGTTTCGATGAGGCCCACAGGGATGTCCCGGAGTGACATTCCCACTTTTCCCACCATAGCAGCCGCTGCCCGCGCAACCGTCGCCGGCTTCCCTAGCCAACGGCTAGGGCCGGGGCGGTGCGCGGCGCTGATGACGTAGTGAGGGCGGGGCTTCCTGCTTCGCGCAGCCGCAGTGGCTCCGACAGAGGTCGGCTCCGCCACACTCGGGAGTGGCGAGCGGCGGGCGGCGGGCTGAGGGGGCGGCGTGTCTGCTGAGGAGGCTGGGCCGCGGAGGAGGAGCCGGGCTTGCCGCCGCCGCCGCCGCCTCCGCCGCCCTCTTCGGCCCTCCGAGTTTCCCGGGCTACCTCAGCTTGCCTCGAGCTTGCAGCCCGCGGCGTGTGAGCGGCCGCCGGGGGACCGGGCCAGGCTTGGCGGGCTGGGCGGACAACCCCAGCGGTGGGACCGTCGGGACTCCTCGGCCCCAATGCCTGGGCGAGCAGAGCAGAGTGGGTGGCCGTGGTCGGAGCTGTGTCGGGGTCCCCCGGGGGCGAGCGCGGCAGTGTTACTTGGGCGCGCTGCAGGGAGCGTCTGTGAGTTTGGTAGGTAACCTCTCCTTTTAGGCACGCTCGGCATCTGGTTGGAATCCTGCGGCACCCCTCCGCCCTGCCCGCCCTTGAACTCCGGTTTTGCTTCCTGGTAAAGTAGTGGGAGCGCGTGTTAAGAAGGCAGGCCCCGAGATGAGTTCTGCGTGCTTTTTTTTTTTTCTTAAAGCACGTGAAACTCCTTACGGGACTTTTTGGTGCACTGCGGCATGGTAGCCAGCTGAGTAATTAACTGGCTTAATGTAAAGCAACCCCCCCCCCCCCGTTTAATTTGCGCCTCAGAAGCCACGCTGTCATTTTCCTTGTCCTTAAAGACAGTTGTAATAGTGATGCTTGGCGGATGTTCAGAGCTAAGGTCTGAAATGTGTTCAGTGTATTTTGGGCTTGATACTTTGGCAGATTCTTAGTCTAATATCTGATTATGATAAAGCGACACTTGGCTTTTAAACATGCCCTTTACCTAGTGTCTTTAAGTCTTTGGTCATCTTCCAATTATCAAGTGACTAACTTGTCAAAGATATTTAGGATAATGATACATTTGTTTTGAAATTTTATATATGATAAATTCATAATATGTTCAGACTATTAGTATAAAGTACTAAACTGAAGACTATATAGCTGAGGACGTTAAAGCTGTGCTTCTGTTACCAAGCAACAGCATCGTAAACAAGTCTAATACTCAACTAGAACGTAAGTAAATGTTGCCTCTTAATCTGAGTTCAGAAGTCTCCAAATTTGTGCTTTTAGCCTATAGGTGGTTACATTTGCCACTTTTGGTATTCAGATTTGATTTCAAACTATTTGTTGTTGGTTTTTGTTTGTTTGTTTGTTTGTTTAATGACAGGGTTTCTCTGTGTTAAGCCCTGGCTGTCCTGGGACTAGCATTGTAGACCAGGCTGGCCTGGAACCTGAAGATCCGCCTGCCTCTGCAACCATCGCCTGGCTGAAACCAATTTTATTTAGAATTATTAGAATGCTTTGATTTTACTGTGTCACACATAACCCTTTGGAGAGTTGCAAATGGATTTGAGTTGTTCTTTGGCTGTTACTTATTCCAGAGTATTTCTCTTAGAGTATTTCTTCACTAATGAGTGTGCAGGCTGTATTTAGTACTATTCTCAAAAAATAAAGTGATAGGGGCTGGAGAGATGGCTCAGCATAGGGGCTGGAGAGATGGCTCAGCGGTTAAGAGCACTGACTACTCTTCCAGAGGTCATGAGTTCAATTCCCAGCAACCACATGGTGGCTCACAACCATCTATAATGTGATATGATGCATACTGTATACATCATAAATAAATATTAAAAAAATAAGATGATAGCAATGTAGAGTTACATACATTTGAGAGACTGCAAAACAATACACGTTTTTAAGCCTTACTCTCCACTTGTTGAATCCTTAATGCTATAACTTGAGTGGTAAATTAAGTGGCCTGTTTGGTCTGGCTTTTTATACCAGGCTTACTTTGATTTGGCGATTTCTGTTCCTTGGCCTCTTGAATTCCAGAGTGAATAAAAAAAAAAGAGGATATAACTGATCCAAGGTAAATGGCTGAGGAGTAGAGACATCAAGAGGAGTCCAGACTGAACATGGCCAACAGAATAGACAGCGCCATGAGAGGAGAGAGAGGGGGGAGAGCGAGAAAAGAAAGAGGAGTGGAGTCCTGGAGTTGGGTCTAGAGTGGAACGGAGAGCCAACAGAGCCAGTAGCCAAGCTCACTAAGGTTATATAGAAAAAGGAGAGGCTGGGGAGGGTTAGAGGGGTCCAAGCACGCCAGCCAGGATGACTCTGTGACTGCTGTGTGTGAGTAGGGCCTGAGGGAGCCTAGAGGCTAGCTTAGATTTTGATATGCTGATAGGCATCTCAGGCATAGGTTAGTGGAACAGCCTTATTATGTCCCTTTTGCCAGAGATAAGAATGACCCCTTTTAGCATGTAGGAACTATCAAGTCCCTCAGACAATGCTGGTTTTTGCCTAAATGACAGACTTCGGTAAAAGGAATTTCTTGAGACCTAACTGGGACTACAAGCCTGAATGGTTGGCTTAAATGATCTTTTTGTTGTTGTTTGTTTCTACATTTTTTTCTTTGTTGTTGTTATTTTAAGTTGAAGCTGATCTTGTATTTTTAGCTCAGGCTTATTGGAACTCACCAGTTCTTCCATGTTGTGGCTCAGCCTTCCCAGTGCTGGGACTGCGTGTATGAGCCACCATGCTTGTAAGCATAGTGATGTGAAACTGTGACAAATGATGTCTTTAAATTCAAACTATTAGCAATAGAAAGCAAAACATGAGATTTATACACCCTTAGGTTTCATTTTAGTTCTTGCTTCCTATGTCTTTTAAATGCTGCTGTTGTAGTAATGAACCGTTGACTAGAGCTGGCGTTACTGGCAGTTGTGAAGGCCTGGTGTTTGTGAGAGTAGTCAACGCTCTAACTGCTGAGCCACCGCTCCAGTCCCTCCCCATGGAAACTGAGTTCTTGACCTACAATGACATCTTCACTCCAAGGTCTTAACTCATTATGGAAAAAGTGCCTTTGTCCAAATTGTTTTTCTCCATTATCTTTTAAATCTACCTTCTCCTTCCTGTATCATTCTTAATTTCTTTCTATCCTGCGCCAGTTTTTTCCTTCCTTTCTTTTTTTTTGAATCTGATTTATACCTTTTCTGTAGGTTCAGTTTCACCATGACATTTGAAACTCTACAGTATTTGTGAGTCATATTTATTTGATACTTAGACTTTATTCTTTCTTTCTTTCTTTCTTTCTTTCTTTCTTTCTTTCTTTCTTTCTTTCTTTGTTCTTCCTGACTATAGATTAACCTCTTTCATGAGCGTATCCTTTGTTTTTTCTAAACAGAACTTGTTGAAGGGATGTTTCTTGTATGACAAATGTTCATTTGAACCCTATATTATCGTAAAAGTCAGAGTTGGTTTAAAAATATACGAAAGGCAGCTTAAACCACAAGATAGAATATTAAAGAATGGGGGATCAGTAGGGTGGTGGTGGTGGTGTACGTTTTTAATTCCAGCATTCAGGTGGCAGAGGCAACTGGATCTCTGAGTTCAAGGCTAGCCTGGTCTGCAGAGTGAGTTCCAAGACTTGAAAAACCAAACCAACTAAACAAACAAATGGGGGAGGGACCAAAAGGAAAGGTTTTGTTCCTAGAAAGTGTGAATAAATATTTGAGAATTTCCCACGACATTAGCAACCCTAAGACCTCCCTCAGGAATTCTGGCTCTGTTCCCACTGGGCTTGGTGAGTTTGGTCAATTTTCTGGTTCTTTCTAGAAGACCCTTAGTTTCAAAACCTTTACTTTTTGAAAGTACTTTTTGAGTACTTTAGTCTTCCTTTCCTCTCTTCCTCTTGCGTCCTTCTGGTCTCTCTCCATCTCATTTCACTTCTTTCCATCCTACTTTTTGCTCCATCAACACTTAATTTATGACACTGTGTCAGTACTTTAATTTGCTTCTTGTAAATTAGCAATCCTCTGAAGTTCATTAGTTGCCTATTTTCTGTCAGGATTATCCTTTCTGGATCACGGAAAGACCACTGACTGTCATGTCAAGTCCAGTGCTATTTCTTTTGTGCTTGAGCAATATTCTAGGAGGATAGAAACCAAGAACGCTGGAAAATGCTCCGTTGTTGCTTTCTGTATATTGTGACTTTAAAGTACTTTAAGAATTAAAATTTAGAGCTAGGAGCAGCCTAATATCTGATCTTATCTTTTTGGAAAGTACTTGCCATTCTCAAACTATGTCTTTAAACTTGTCAGTAATTTTAATAAGCTTGCCAGAATTCTATGTCTGGTGTAAGAGTCTTTAGGTGAAGTTATGAAAAGGTGAAGTTGAGTCCTGGAGTAGTTTATAAATCTTGGGTTAAGTTTAAGTGCGCTTGCCAGTCTAACTTCTAAGTTGTTGCCCAGTAACACTGTTTCAGTAACACAGCAACCACTGAAAACTGTAGGGATTTTCAGGGTGCAGTCCTGTCTCTAGTGCTCACTTTCATTTTTCTCATCTACATCACATTTTATTCTAAAGCAAATACAGTATATAGCCTTGAGTATATGTCTTAGGGGGCTGACATTATTTTTCACAGAGATGTACTATAAATGCTTTGAGTAATAGTGTATATAAAGGATATCTGAAAAGATTGGATCAAGCAGCAATGTGTAGGAAAGTTATTAATTATTAATACCAGCCTTCTCTACAGTTAAGTTGAAATGTACTTTTTTGTGACTTCTGGAGCTACATGGAAACCTTAGAGCACTAAACATAACTTCGTAGATTGTGGTTTTATGAGAAGAGAATCAAAGATCCAGCACATCAGCTGAGTGGGTAGTTTTTGTTTTTTGTTTTGGGGGGGTCAACTCGACAAAAGGGAGTCACCTGGAAGGCAGGAACTTCAGTTGAGGAATTGCCTACATTAGATTGGCCTGTAGGCAAGCCCTCACATGGGCTTTTTCTTGATTAATGATTGCTATACTGTAGGTGGTGCCACCTCTGGATTGGTGGTACTGAGTTATGTAGGAAGCCAGCTAAACAAGCCAGGAGATGCAAGTCAGTACAAAGAGTTCCTTCATGGTCTCTGCTTTGGTTTCCTGCCTTGAGTTTTTGCCCCAACTTCCCTCAGTGATGGACTGTTGTGACCTGGAAATATAAACCGAAGTAAACCAGCTGGCCAGTGGTGGCTTCCCGTTTTAATCCCAGCACAGGAGGCAGAGGCAGGTGGATCTCTTTGAGCTTGAGGCAGCCAGACCTACATCCAGGCCAGCCAAAGCTATGTAGTGAGGCTGTCCCTGAAAACAACAAGACAAAGAAACAAACTCTTTCTTTCCCACATTATTTTGGTCAGTATTTCATCACAGCAATAGAAACTAAATCCCTTAATCTTTCTCATTTGAAAAAAGAAGTCTTTGAAACTTCTTTCAGAAATTGTATAGTTCCAATGTAAGCAACTTGTTTTTACTGATAATTGGTTTAGACATTTGAACTTCTCCTCCTCCTCCTCCTTCTTCCTTTTTTCTTTCTTCTCCTCTTCTTCTTCCTTTTCTTCCTCCTCCCCCTCCCCTTCTTGGGTTTTTGAGACAGGGCTTTTCTGCATAGCCTTGGCTGTCTCAGACTCTCTTTGTAGACCAGGCTGTCCTCAAACTCACTGCCTCTGCCTCCCAGAGTTCTAGGATTACAGGCAAGTGCCACTGCACCAGGCTTTGAGTTTCTTTTATATGTCCTGTAGTATATTAGACACTGGGGAAATGGAAAATAAGACCTTGCAGTCTTAAATGCATTATTGTATACTATCTTAAAATGGGGAAATGGATGAAATAATTAGATTTAATACAGTAAATGCTGTAAGGATAAATGTGACTATATTTTGGGACATGTAGGAAGGACCTCCAATGTAGATCTACAAGTAGAAGACACTATACTTTAGTTAAGTTTAAAGGTGAGTACAGATGTATTCAACTTGGACTGGAGGGAGTTAAGTCAGGGAATACCACGGAGGAAAAGTTTCTGGGGTAGGGGAGAGAATCAGGAGTCATTAGCAATAGTGGTGGTAAGGATCTTGGATATAACTGATAGGGATTGGAAAAGGGTAAACATCTGCATGAGTGTAGAGATAGAGACCTAGTGAGGAGAACTAGAGTCATCTTGGAAGCCAAAGGATGTGCATATCATATGTGTTTACTGGTGGAAGTTGTCGCTATTTCTGGAAAGTCATCTTCTGTAAAGATCTGAGCTTGGGATCTAAGATGCCAAGCTCCAAACAGAAGAGTTTGGAGCCTGAATTCTGAAGTCAGGGAGTTGTAAGTACTGTTTCTGTGTGGAAAATGATACATTGTCAAACAGTTGTATTCTATCGAAAAAGGCAGATTGTAATTCCTGACTCAGTCATAGTGGGCATTAAGCTATTGTTTCTCATCTATTGTTTTTATCCACTCTAATGTTAGAAACGCTTGTGAGATATGTACCGTCTTTTTCTCTCCTTCCATACTTGTAATCTTCATTTTTTAAGATTCATTGGTATTGGAGAGATGACTTAGTAGTTAAGAGCACGTTACTCTTGTAGAGGACCTGGGTTTGATTTCCAGCACCCACGTGGTGGTTCACAACCAATCAACTCCAGTTCCAGGGAATCTGATGCCCTCTTCTGACCTTCTAAGCATGCCTGTAGTACACATACCTACATGCAGGCACATATAACAAGATATATTAATCTAATAAAAATTGATCAGAATTCCTGTCTTTTTTACATGGATGGATGTTATCCCACACTTTCCCTGATTTGTCACCTTTCGTGCTACTCAGTTGAACATTGCTTTCACACATGGGTGCTTACTTTACTTTCCTTAACCTCACCTTCATTGTTAGTGGTTAAATGTGTGTACCATTACGCCTGTACCTAAGCTTTTCTCTCTGTCTGTGTCTGTCTGTCTGTCTCTCTCCCCCCCCCTCCCTCCCCCCCTTTCTTTCTCCAAGACATGATTTCTCTGTGTAGCCTAGACAGTCCCGGAACTGACTCTGTAGACTAGGCTGCCCTTGAACTCAGATCATCCTGCCTCTGCCTCCAGGAGTGCTGGGATTAAAGGTGTGCACCACCACTTGCTCTATACCACCAGGCTGGGCTTAAACTCAGATCTGTTTGTCTCTCTCTCCTGGATTAAAGGTGTGTTTGTATGCCAGCCAGGATCACATAGACCTAGAAGGTCTTTGGATGTGATCTCTTGCCGGAGCACGTATGTTCTTAATTAAAATTCCTCTACAGCTTCATGTAGGTCCCCTAGTAAGGGGAGCGGGGTGAGGGCTGTTTCTGACTTGGACTCTGTTGCCTGCTTTTTGGTCACTTACCAGGCTACAGGGGAAGAGGACATGCTCAGTCTTGATGGACTTGATGAGCTGAGGTGGGTAGGTAGGGGGGCTCCCCTTTCCTGAGGAATAGGGGAGGGGATGGGGAAAGAGGGCGGAAGGGAAGAGGAGGGAGGGGGCTACAATTGAGATATAAAGTGAATAAATTAACTAAAAATGTTGAACACTGTGAAATGTGATAGTAACTAGAGTTTGGGCCCATAATTTTCTGTAGATACTTTACCAGATTGAAGAAGTTCCTTTCTGTTCTAGTTTTAGATGTTTTATAATTCGTTTGTGTACACGCATGTGTGAGTGTGCACATTCGTGTCATAATGCAGATGTGGAGGTTTAGAGAACACCTTTGTGACACAGGTTTTTTTCCTTCCACCTTTAATGGCTTCCAAGGATTGAAGGAGCCATCATCATAGGTTAGTGTGGTAGACACTTTTACCTACCCAATCTTCTTGTTGTCATTAATTAAAGTTTTTAATTAAAAATCACATTACATGGTATGTGTGATTTGCCCAGAGGTGCCCCCCCCCCCCCCCCCCCGCCTTCATTATTAACTGACTTCTGGAGAGTAAAACATTATTCCTGGATAATTCCAATTTGGTCACGTTTTATAATCTTTTTATTGTTGAATATGGTTTGTATTCATTTTGTTAAAGACTTTTATATTTCTTTTTCTTATTTCAGATTCACCAGCTTTTGTTCAGATAACACTTTTCTTGCTGCTAGCTTTGGGTTTTTTTTTATTTATTTGATTTTGGTAGCACTAAAAAGTGCATTTGTGTAGCCTTGCGTATGTTTAGGTGAGTGCTGTGTCATTGGGCAGCTGCAGCCCTTGAGTGCTGGTATAACAGGTATGTAGGTATAGAGTGCCCTCATTCTTTCCTCTAAGTGACTGTGAGGGCGTGGCAAGGGTGTGGGGCATAGAGGTGTAGAGGTGTGTGGTTCTAGGGATGAACTAAACTGAAAGCGCTTGTTTATACGGGGCGGTTCTATCTTTTAGAGATCTTCGCCCCTGTGTATTTCAATCTAAATGTTGTTAGCTTTATTATGTACCTTTTGAGGTATACTATGTTTTGTATCATTTATTCAAAACATGATTATAAGGGTTGCGGATGTAGCTAAACTGGTAGAGTGCTTGGCTGATGAATAAAACTCTGGCTGGGTTCAGCTTTGTGGGGTGGTACATGCTGTAATCTCAGCACTAAGAATGTAGAAGCAAACAAGGATCAAATTCAGGGTTATTCTAGGCTATATAGTAGGTTAAAAAGCCAGCCTGGGCTACATGAGACCTGTTTAACAACAACAACCGCCCAGGAACAACAATCTCTAAAATACATTAAACATTTTACCTTGTGTCTGGGTGTGCTGGTGGATGCCTCTGATCTCAGCACCTGAGGGGCAGAGGCAGGTGGATCTTTGAGTCCAAGGTGAGCTAAGGCCAGCTAAGGCTACACAGAGAAACCTTGTCTTAAAAAGGGAAACAAAACAAAATGAAAACAAAAACTTTTTTCTTTTACCTTGTGGATTTTCTCTCCCTTTGATCCCCGTGTTAGAAGTATGTTGATTACTAATAATTGAGGTTTTAAAAAATAGTTTAATCCTGTTTATTTTCTTATTTAAAAATAATTTATTGTTATTTTATGTGTATTTGTGTTTTGCCTGCTTGTATGTCTGGGTGGGTTTGGTAACTGGAACTGGACTCTTACAGGCATTGTGAGCTGCCTTGTGTGAGCTGGGACTTGAACCCAGGTCCTCTGGAAGATCAACCAGTGCTCTTAACTGCTGAGCCATCTCTCCAGCCCCCACTCCCATTTTCTTATTGTTGTGAGCCACTAACACAACACAATCTGGTGCTCAGATGGCATTCTTTTTATGATTGTGTGTGTGTGTGTGTGTGTGTGTGTGTGTGTGTGTTTATGCTATGCATGTGTGTGTGGAGGTCAGAGATTGATGACCATTGTTTTCCTTAATAGCTCTCCACCATATTTCTTTAGATAGGGTCTTTTGCTGAGCATGGGGTTCACTAGTTTGGCTAGACTGGCTGTCCAGCAAACTCCAGGGATCCTCCTTTTTCCACTTCCAGATTACACGTGTTGATGGTTGTACCTGGCTTTTTGTGTGGGTGCTTGGGGTCTGAACTCAGGTCCTCATGCTTAGATGACAGGCACTTTCTGTTCTCCTAAATTAGTTTTGAGGCTCAGTGTATGGCTTATTCTGGAGAATGTTCCTGTGTATTTACTAAGGATGTATACTAAGCATGGTAACAGACACCTATAATTCCAGCACTTTGGAAACTGAGGCAAGAGGATCACCCTGGGCTATATAATGAGTTCCTGGCTAGCCTTACTAAGTAATGAGTCTGTCTATTTGTATTTTTTGTATCTTTTGCTGTGGTTATAATCATGGTAATTAATAAGGCCAGTTATCTCCTATATTCTTAAATATTTTTTGTCTTATTCTGGCATTCATTGCAGTTTTCTCTTTTTAATTGTCTCTCCCCCTATCTTGGTCTTTTCCCCCTTCTTGTTTGTTGCGGTTCTGTTAGACACATAAACACTTGTCATATATGGTTTATTGATGTTCGTCATTATTAAATATTAGTATAGAATATAATTAATTTTAGTAATAATTTTGGTTTTACATTCTGTTTGTCCACTATAGCTATTCTAACTTTCTTATGATTCTTATTTGTATGCCTTAAATTTTTTTTTGTTCCATTTTTTTTATCCTGTTATGTCTTTGAATCAACAAAATATTTCACAAGTGACACATAGCAGCTGTAGAAAAATTAAACCAGTTTAGCATTCTCTGTCCTTCGAATGGAGCTCATTAATGTTTAGTACAATTGCCAATATTGTGGATTTATGCCATTTTCCCAAATTTTCTATTTGTCTTGTTTTTTATTTTCTTTTTAATAACTTTGAAATATTGTTTAATGTACCTTTCAAATTCTATTGATTTTTTTACTGTACTTTTTAATGGTTTTTCTTGAGGTTACAATATGCATTTTAATTTATAGCAGTCTGTTTCAGAATAATACTAAATACTGTTAAATTTCAGAACTTCTTCCAATATAACTCTTCTTTTTTCCTTTTGATACTATTGTCATAAATATGTATTATAGTTACACATAAGCCCAATTATACAGTATTATAGTAATTTCTTTATGTAATTTAATGTCTTTAATTGAAATGACACTTCCTATTACTCAGCCTAGCCCTATTTATTTTTAAGGTTGCTTTCTCTTGTCTGTATAGCTTTGTATTCAAACAAGAATTAGCATGACATCTTCAAACTGACCCATGGGTGGACCTGTGTGTAGCAAGGGTGCATTTAAGTGCAGGCTGTTTGCAAGTCTGTGCTGGCTTTACTTCTCACTAGTATTCTTGACTCAGTCTGTGTGTACAGCTCCTCTGCATATGTGGTGGCGGGTGTCTGCCTGAGTCTTTGGTCTACATGTTTGCAGTTTTTGTTCTGTCTGGGCTAGTGGACACTTTATCAAGTCCCTGTGATTCTCTTTAATTTCTAGACCTTTGTAAAATCACCAGTTAGTTCTTTGCTTGCCCTGAAGAGGCCTCTAAGCTGAGGCTGTGGGAAGTACTAGCCATCTCGGCCGTCATAGAGAGCTCCACCTTAATTGACACACATCAGAAAACAGATTAACTTCAAATACCTTGCAGTTGTTCTCAGTGCTACACTCTGAACTCCTTCACTGATCCGTCAGTGTGACGTGATGGGACAGCCAAAGTAAGAATACTGTGGGCGCCTGTGGCTCTTGCCTATACCAGTTGTTTTCACGATTGAACAGTTGGACTGTGTTTTAAGTCTTTGGTTGGGTTTCAGAGCATGAAATGGCTGGGGTTTGGCTGTTTTTGTGAAAAAGATTTTTAGCTTTACTCCATTGTGTTGGAAGTAGGAAAGCTGTATTGTTGTTATAAAAAATGAAAATTTCGTTTGTTTGATTTTACCAGTGAAAACTCAGGAGCCAGATGCGGGGTGAAAACCTACCACCTCAGAGAGGCAGAGAAAGCACCCAGCTGACCTCCCTACTCAGCTCACATCTCAGAAGAAAAAGCCCAAAAGCTCCCTAGCTCAGCTGACAGCCTAAGAGGAAAAGGGCAAAAACCCAAGGCCAAAAGCTTGCTAGCTCAGATTCAAAAGCCTAAAAGCTCCCCCCCCACCCCCCATGTTGTCTTAAATAACCTTCAACTCAGAGGCCCTCCTACTCTTAATCCCTGTCAGCTGGTTTCTTGTTCCACCTCTCGACCCAGGGTTAATATTATTAAGCCCTGTGTACTGAAAGCTCTTGGAGTAAAGGTGTGTGCTAGGCTGGCTGAACCACACCTTAATCATCTGTTTACAATATACAGAAAATTCTTGGATTAAAGATGTGTGTTAAGGCTCAACCACACCAAACAAGAGATAGGTTTTTACAGTTCACAACCTGGTGTTCACAGTGGGATCAAATATTCTGCAATGCTGTATGGCTTATGACTGAGTTTTTTCTCTGGAGGATAAAACTTATTTTGTACTTAGTATTACTCATAATTCTTTGAACAGTGTTATATATTACTAGTTATTTTAAATATACTTGTTGAGTTAGCTTCTTGATTTTCTTAAGTATCAATTGATTTGTGTTTCTTGATTTTGTTTCTTTTGTAATTTTTTAAAAATTAAAATATAGTTACATCATCTTCTCTTCATTTTTCCTCTTCTCCCATTCCAATCCTGTCTGTGTACTCCCCTCCTTGCTCTCTCTTGAAGTCATGATCTCTTTTTTTTTTGTTATTGTTGTTACATGTATTTCTTGGATTTTTATACAAATGCAATGATATTATCCTATTTTTATCTGAATATGTTTTTACTGCATAATTATTTTGACATTTATACATTTCTTATTATTCCTGAGTGATATTCCATTACAAAAATAATAGCACAATTTGTTTATCTATTTACCTTGTGATGGATTTGTGTCCAAATCTCAAAGCTGTTATGAATAGTTGTGTAAAGTTTTTTATATGCTTTCATCTCTTAAGTGTGAATACTTATAAATGTATTGGACAGATTATATGATAAATATAGGGTGTGTGAGCATGTGTGTGAGGCGCATGTGTATGTGTGTTCATGAGCACATGTGTGTGGGTGTGTAGTTGGACCAGAGGTCAACTTCTGATGTTATTCCTTAAGGAGCCATCCCCCTTGTTTCTAAAGACAGCCTATCTCATTGGTCTAGTGTTCATATAGGACTATATTTTTGTGTTATAGGTCAAAAAATCTTTGTTTATTCTGAGTCCGTTTTTGTGTGAATGAGTTTAGGTTATATATCAAGCAAAAGTAAAAGAATAAATAGTGATTATCAGAGAGAACCAGCAGATAGATAGCAAAACGTCAAATTGGGCACTCACATCATCCCACAGAGATGACTGGAGTAGCCTAATTGAGAGAGCAAACTAAAGGTAACATCATTAAGTCAGGGACATTCCTGTTGAGGCAGTCCTTTGGTGGTCATGGTTGAGGACATGGGGAGAGCAGAGCTTCCCCTTTGGCAAGGCTTCTAAACACAAATAGCAAGTATCAGATATATAACATCATCAAATTGTGCTTATAAACACGCAGCAGAAATTAACCAGGGAAATTGAGGAATCAACTGGAGTTTCTAACTGAGAGAATCCTGCATGGAGGGTCTCCTCTTTGCTCTCACAATGGATGAGCTTCCCATGGCTGAACTTTGAGCTTCCTCTTCCCACTGCAATATTTTCTTTAAAAATGGTTAATTGTGAAGTATTTCTTGGCAGCAGGGTAGGCAGCATTCTGGCTCCAGAAATGGAAGAGAAGGTTTCAGGCCAATAGATGAGGGCTCGCAAGATGGCTTAGCAGGTAAAAGTGTTAGACAGACAAGCCTCATGACCTGAGTTTGATCCTGGAACCCACATGAAAAGTTGTATATGGTATGCATTGTAATCCCAGCACTCCTGTGGGAAACGGAAGGTGGAAATGAGAATTGCCCAGAAACTTAGAGATTAGATGTCCTGTAGTACACAGTACAAAAGCAGAAACGAGACCTTGCCACAAATACTTAAGTAAATAGTAAATATTGAAAAACAACAGATGAAGATGAATCAGTGGTTTTGATAATTTGCTCTAAATAGGGGCGAGGATAAGTTATGCACTCCAAAATGAGGGAAAAATAACACTAACTGATTTTTAAAAAAGGAAACAGCTAGAAAATTTGAAGCTAGTGAGTATTGATTTAAGGAGCAGATTTTTCCTTTGTCTATTCTAGGTCCATGGCTGAGACCTCTCCTCCATACCAAAAGGGACCATAGCAAATCAAGAGCATACAATTTTACTCCTCCAACCCCACTGTATGAATCTGGGGATTGAATATAGAGCTTCACACATGGTAGGCAAGAACTGTATCCAAGCCCAGAATGCCTTTCACATGACATGGAACCTTTAGAAATGAAGAGCAGAATGGGACAGGGAAGCCCATGCATTTCTGTAGTCAGGCAGAAGTGTGGTTGAGGGGCAACAAGGTGTATCCTACTGACAGTAAGCCAAGAGGGAGTTGGCAAGATTCGTTCCCGCAGGGTCGTGATGCCTCTGTCCTCATTCTTCTGTCCAGGCATAGGTAGATCCCTATGGAGTGAAGGTCTTGTGACCTACTTAGAGGAAAGTCAGATAAGTGTTTTCTCCAATTTTAGTTAATTTTCTCTCACTGTGATAAAACACAATGACCAAAAGAAAAATTAAAAAACAAAACAAAATAAAAAACCCCACAATGACCAAAAGCTACTTTTGGAAGAATTTCTTTGGCTTACAGTTGCAGAGAGATAAGAGTCCATCACGGCAGGGAGACATGGCAGCACTGGACAGGCATGGTGGTAGCGGCAGCAGCAGGAAGCTGAAAGACCACACCTTAACTTTATATGGGAAGTAGAGAGAACAAACTGGAATTAGGGCAAGACTGTAAACTCTTCAAAACCCATCACCAGTGACACACTTCCTCCAGTAGGACTACCTAAACCTGGGAACCAACCAACCAAGCTCATGGAGACAGTTATCATTCAAGCCACAATCCAGGAGAGTATGTGGGGAAAATGGTATGGGCGGAAGTTGTAAACCTCTTGCTTCTGCTGTTTCATATTGCCAAAGTACGATATTGGGGGATGCGGAGAGAGTGAATTACTGAGTCCCATCATTGAGCGTCCATTGTGGATGGACCATATGAATCGAGCTGGAGGTATGTACTGGAAGAGGGATTGAGGAACTTGGGTGTATACTTGTGACTCAAAGAGAAGCAGTAGATGAGCTGTGAGAGGGGCAGTTGAACTTGTCTTCTGGGGATGGTACTATGGACCAGACACTTGTCATGGTGGGTGAAGGAAAGGGAGGCCATGTAAGAAAGAGTGAGATGGGTCAGAGAGACAGCAGCTGACTGTGGCATACAGCTGCCGAGAAGAGAGGAGTGTTTTTAAAAGATGATAGTGCGAGCACATACAAATTAAGTAATTGTTTTGCTTCTTAGTACTTTGCGTATCTTATTTTCATTTTGGGTTTTTGAGACAAGGTCTCATTATGCAGACCAGGCTGGCTTTGAACTCGGATCTGCCTGTCTCTGCCTGGAATGCTGGGATTAAAGGTGTTGTGCCACCATGCTTGGCCCCTTAGTATATTTTAAAACAATAAATATTTGATAGATCATTATCAATTACCCTCTTAATTATTGATTCAATCAAGATTGAAATGGTTTCATATCTTAAATAAGTGATGTTTTTAATTGACCAGAAGTTTAAGTTTTTTTAAGTCACATGTTACTATTTTCATGTAAAGAGATCACTAATGTTAGAAAAATTTCCCTGAATTATGGAAGTGATTTTTGCATCATTTAAAAAATTTAGCTCTGCTAATACTGTTGTCAAGTGCAGTATTTTGTATTTATAGTATTATAACGTGCTTATCAAGTTTACTTTATGGTAAGACTTCTTTAGAGTTTTTGCCTTTCAGGCTTGTAAATGGATTATTGCATATGTCTAAAACCCCTCAGTACTATGGTTTTAGCATGGCTTATTTTCTAAACCATCTTTGTATTTCTATTGTAAAGTTTGTATAATTTGAAAAGTTTTACCACAAGGTGTCATTGTAACCTATAAAAAGAATTTCTTCTTAAACATATGTAACCTCAATTGTAGAATTTGTATGTTTTTTGTTTTTAAATTCTTTTTGTTTCATATATATATTAATTTTGGATTTTAAGATATATACATTTTTGTAATAAAAGGAAAAATAAAGTAGCTCATGTTCTTGGGTTGTTATATTTTTGCACAAACATATGCTTTCCGCCCACAAATTTCTGAAGAGTGTGTTGCTATAGAGATGGTTTGTTTGAAGGAAAGAATAAGGACGAGCAGCAGCAGGTGGACATTTAAGGAACAAAACCCACATTTTCAGATCTTTGTTCCTAACAGAGCCAGCTTTAGAGTTTACCCCTCTTATGAGATCCCTTTGGAAGAAAGGTAGATTCGAGTATTTTACTGTAGTGGTATTTACCAAAATGCTTTTGTAAAGTTGCTGTTTTGCAAAGTTGATTTTTTACATTTATTCTTTAATGTGTTTTATTTGTGTGTATGTTGATTTTTTACATTCATTCTTTAATATGTTTTATTTGTGTGTGGGTCAAGTGTGTGTGCATGTATGTATATGTTTGTGCACATCTATGTGAAGGTTAGAGATTGACATCAGGTGTCTTCTAGCTTAACTTTTGAGTCAGGAACCTGGAGCTCTCATTTGTTGACCAGACTGCCTGGCCAACAAGCCCCAGGAGTCTCCCTGTCTACCTCCTCGGGTCTGGGATTACCAGCAAATGCTGCCACTCCCAGCTTTTTATGTGAGGGCTGGCCATCTGAACTCAGGAGGTTCTCATGGTTGTGTGGCAGACACTTTACTGACTATGCCACCTTTGACATTAAAGTGAATTTCATTATTTTTGAAGAAAAGGGCATGCAATTCTGTTAGCTGCTTTTCCTCAGTCTCCATGTTCAAGACTATTTTCTCAGCTGCTTGCTGCCGTTATTATAGTTGAGGCCCTTGTTTTTCTGTACGTTTATGCTTTCTTTCCTCTTTTATTACATCTGACTCCTCAATCCGGAAAGGCTCCTACATGTGGAAATACCTTTCCTAATTATTATTTTCTGAAGTACAAGTCAGACCCTACCCTAGATTTCCTTATCTATCTACAGATTAAGATCTTCCATTGGCTCTCTAATAATCAGCAGTAAGCCAAGATCTTCTGCACAGAATCCTTAGGGCTCTGCTCTCCCCACCCAGGCGCTAACCGCAATGATGTTCTTCTCCTTCATTCTGTGTTTTGTACCTGACATTTTTTATTCTTGTATCCCCTCCTGACCCGCCCCGGGTTTAGTTTAGAATTATTTTTGGGTGGTGTCTCTGACTACTTCTCTGTTATGTATGGTCTTTTCTCTATGCCTCTTACTACCTACTAATATAGTTTATTATTTTAAGATTTTCTGAATTAATGTGTTGAAAAGGCAACATATGCAAATGGTAAAAAAGTTTTAACAGTCCAAAGATGATTTGATGGTATATTTTCTTTCATCTTGGTTACTCTGCAATTGCTGTTAATGTGTTGTGATGGTTTGACTGAGGATGGCCTGCAGAGCCCTGAATGTTTAAATGCGTGGTCCCCAGTTGGTAGAACTGTTTGGGAAGGGTTAGACTTGTGGCCTTGTTGGAGATGTGGGTCACTGGGGCTGGAGCTCCGAGGTTTCAAATGCCCTCACCATTCCCATTCAGCTTTCTTTGCCATCCACTTGTGGATAAGGAAGGATATAAGCCCATAGCTTTGTGCCTGCCTGCCTACTGCCATACTCCCTGCAAGGGTTGTCATGGAAAGACAGGTATATTTGTTTGCTTCCTATCTTGATGAAAATAAAATAATTAACTTTCAAAGAGGAAAGTTCTTTCATTTTGGGTTGTAGTTTAGAATTTCTAGGTTACTGTTGGGCAGATCTACATGGGCCTTTGTCCAATGGCAGTGATAGGTAGTGGGAGATGTAGCAGACGTCATGTCTGGGAAGCCAAGGAGAGAAGGGCTTGGAATCTCATAATTGTCCTGAGGGTCATCAGGCTTGCCCCTGATGACCACGTAAGGGTATGCAGGAACAGTAGGCAGTTGTTTGTGTTTCAGCTGTGTGGCATGGGAATGTACAAAAGACTTTCTACCTCAGTAATGCTACCATAGAAGGGTCTTTAACATAATCACCTTTTGGGGACATTTAACATCTAAACTGTAGCTAACATGTTTGTTTCACTGACCACTATTAATTTGTTGAGGACAAAGTTGTTCTTTTAATTTTATCTTTGCCATACAAAATATCTGGCATAAAACAGGTGCTTAAAAGACAGTCTGTCTTCTGTGAGTGTGGGCCAGCTCTTCCTTGCTCAGAACCTGGTGGCAGTCTGTGTGTTTTGGTATTTCTCAAACTTTTACTGTGGGGATACTTGTCAGTACATGGGTGTGGCCACTATAAGTACTGGTTGGTTAATGCACTTTTTAAAAAGTGTGTGTTTATTTTTAAATTAACCTTTCTATTGAAGATGACTTTTACCTAATTTCTGGCTGTAATTTTAAAAAATAGTTTCTGATAATTCTAAAAGATGTTTATGTCAATTGCAGTGAAAGTATATATTTTCCTTGTGAAGTTTTGAACTATGTTGTAGAGCTCAGAGATAAAAATTGCATCAGGATTTACTTGAAGAGTGTATTTCAGGATACATTGAATCATTGCATAACATTTTGTGTATTATCCGTGTGTTGGGACAATAACAGAACAGGCCTTGTAGAACACACACATGATATCCCATGTTACATGTCACAGAGCCTATACCGAGAAACCTTAAAATGAATTTTAAGTATGATTTTGTTAAGAGTCATCTTTGCATTTTAAATCAACATTAGAGAGATTTATAAGTTAATACAAATAAGCATCTGAGGTTGGCTAGCTACAATATCTTACTCTCCAGAATTTTATCAGAGTCCAGTTGTGGAGCAGGAGAGAGTATCATCCTATGAAAAGAATAGCATTGAATTCAGCGTTTGGTGCTTGATTACTAACCACTCGAATACATATCTTCTTCCTTCCCCCTCTCCCTGACTTCCCCTGTTTTTCTCTAAATCACAATTATGGAGCTTGGCATGTTGCCAGGGCTCTCAAGGGTCTGCTCCCAGCTGCACTTCAGGTTCTGGCACAGTGTCAAAATGTGACATTTATTTCCTGTACAGAACATGGGATGGCTATCTAAAAGCCCGTGGAGTGACTGGTGCAGTGTTGCCTTTGGCTTTTGAAGAAATGCCTAATTTCTGTTGATAAGAGAAGTAAATGCCTGATGAAGGTTATCACTAGACATTTTAATATTTTGAAAAAACACTTTTGGGGGGCATGAGATATTTAAAGCATTGTTTTGAAATGTTCAAAGGCATAGAGCATGTGCTTTTTAGTGAAGTGTATTTGGAAGCCTTCCATAAGCATCAGCAGCTGTGCTTTTTGAATGTCTTGAATTGCCACACTTTGGGCAGACATTGTACTATTCACTGCTGTAAACATTTGAATGCCTGTGTAGGAGAAGATGTAATATGTAGGTCTGTAGATCTGGGATCAGTCAGAAGTGGTCCCAAGGCCGTGTGTGTGTGTGTGTGTATGTGTGTGTGTGTGTGTGTGTATGTGTGTGTGTGTGTGTGTCTGTGTGTGTGTGTGTTTATGTGATTGTTGTAGTTGCAAAGAAGGGGCAAGCAAGTGTTTGCTTAAAAGTTGGTGTTAGTAGAGTTGCCTTTCAGAGACATTCTGTAAGTACTCCATCACTAAGAGGCTCACAGGGATGTTCCACCTTTTCTAACGGCTTGAGTTTATATGCTTATTTTTAAAGAATCTTTTTAAAATACTATTTTTATCTTATATGTAAGAATGTTGCCTGTGTATAGTTCTACGTGTGTGGTGCCTGCAGAGGCCAGAAGAGCGCATTGAGTTTCCTGGAACTGGAGTTGGAGATGATTGTTAGCCATCGTGTGGGTGCTAGAAGCTGAATCTGGGTCTTCTGTAAGAACAACTTGCAGTTTGTGACCTTAACTGCGAGGCTTCTGAATGTAGTTTAAAAATCGGCATTATGGATATATTTAGTTGGTAAACTCCTAATTATAGGTGTGTGCGTGCGTGCATGCATGCGTGGGGGGTGGGGGTGGGGGTGGGGTGAGAGACAAGAGGGCTGGGAGAAAGAAGGGAACCGGAGAGGAGGGCATCTCTGGGACAAGCTGGAGACCTGCAACAACAGGGTGGGCTCCTGGGAGGGTTTGGGGATGATTCTAGTGGAGATTCCTAGTAGCAGCAGGGGACATGGAGACAGAAGTGGCCCCTCCTAGCCAGGCATGACTTCCAGTGGTGGGAGGGGGACTCCAACCCTCCCACGAAACCTTTGACTCAAAATTTACCCTGCGTACAAGAAGTGCAGGGATAAAGATGGAGGAGAGCCAACCAATGCCTGGCCCAACCTGAGACCCACCCCATTGGAGAGAGCCAACCCTGACACTGTTAAGGATAGATACTCTGTAATGCTTGCCGACAGAAGCCTAGCATAACTGACCTCTGAGAGGCTTCCCCTAGCAGTGGATTGAAACAGATTCTGAGACCCACTGCCAAACAATTGGCAGAGCTTGGGGAGTCTTCTGGAAGAATGAGGGGAAGGATAGAAGGACCCAGAGGGGACAAGAACTCCAAGAAGACCAACAGAGTCAACTAACCAGGCCCATGGGGGCTCGCAGAGACTGAAGCACCAACCAAAGAGCATGTGTGCATTGGACCTAGGCTCCAGACACATATGAAATTGATGGGCAACTTGGTCTTCATGTGGGCCCCCTAGTAACTGAAGTGGGGGCCGTCTCTGACATGGACTCTTCTGATCACGTTCCCCTAGCTGAGCTGCCTTGTCTGGCCTCAGCGGAAGAGGATGCACTTAGTCCTGATGCAACTTCAGGTACCAGGGTGGGGTGGGGTGTGTGTGTGTGTGTGTGTGCTCCCCTTTTTGAGGAGAAGTGGGAGGGGGAAGTGGGTGGAAGGGTAGGACCAGGAGGAGAGAAGGAAGGGCGCTGTGATCTGGGTGTAAAATGAATAAATAAATTTTAAAAAATTGTCTGATGCCCTGAGCAAAGATAGCTATTGCATGAAACGTTGGCCTCATTTTTAGGTTCCACTCTCCCAGGTTCATGCAGCCAACTGGAGTGGCAACAACTTGAACCCATTATGCAAAGTACTCTATTAAGACAATACTACTACTACTACTACTACTACTACTACTACTACTACTACTACTACTACTAATAAGTTTTTGGTTTTAGAGACCAGATCTTTGAGATAAAATTGTTGCCCGGGCCCTAGGGGGGACTTTTTTTTTTCCTCTTTCAGCTTTTATGGCTCCAGCTTTTATGTTTTGTTCATCTTCCGCAGCCTGAAACCTTCTCTTTCCTTCTCTTATAAAGGTATATGATTAACTGGGCGGTGGTGGCGGCACATGCTTTTAGTCCCAACACTCAGGAGGCAGAGGCAGGCGGATCTCTGAGTTTGAGGCCAGCCTGGTCTACAGAGTGAGTTCCAGGACAGCCAAGGCTACACAAGAAACCCTGCCCTGAAAAAATAAATGAGTGAGTGAATGAATGAATGAGCATGAGTATATTTAAGACCTGCCCATATAATCTAGGGTTAGTTTATCCTCTTTGAATATTTAATTACACATTTATAGCATCCAGAAATTAAAAGATGACTTTCAGAGAACTAGCACTCAGTTTATAGTCTGGAAGCCACAGTACATGAGACAGATGAGTTGAGACCACATTGACATTGAATGGGAAGCCATGTCATTTATTTACTTGGGTGTTTTTGAGATCTCAGTATATGCTTGTGGTTGTTGTAGGTGTTGAGAGACTGTATATACAGATGTTTTTTGCCATGGAGGACCTCAAACTTCATGTGTTATGTTTACTAACAAGCTAACATACAAAAAAATCAATGTTTGGTAGAGGTAGTACCTCATTGAGAAAGTAATGCCTTACTGAGTTTCTGTGTCTGTTTTCTTTTTGAGACAGTTTCAGTGTGTTGCTTAGACTGGTTTCCTAACTGGACTCAAGGGTGATGATGACCATCCTGCCTCAGCCTCCTGGGTGCTGGGATTACCAGTGATTCACTTTACTGCCTGTACAGTGTTTTGAAAATTGAGTGGGAATTCACTAGATAAGAGGCAGAGTGATGGAAAGGCTTTGTAGGAAGTGAAGCTAGTATTTGCAAATGAAAGGGAGGTATGTGCTTATGTAAGTCATTAGTGTACAGAGAAATTTTAAATTTGGGCTTTTACCCCCTAAAATATACTCAGCTAGTGCCCATTTTCCCATTTACTTTTTACTTTGATTATTCTTAAGACAAAGATCCTTTCATAGATTTAAAAGATTTATGATAGGCCATTAAATATGTAAAAAAGTGCTTAAGGGAACTGCAGATTAAAACTACAATGAGATAACACTTTATACTCCCTAAAATGGCTAAAATTAGGTTTACAGCCCCAACTGTTGGCAAAAATGTAAGGAAGCAGAACTTGTTCTCATATGTTGTTGGTTGAATGGAAAATGGCACAGCTACCTTAGAAAAGGATTTGTTAGTTTTTTAAATATAAAATTAGACATATGCACATATTAACTGTCCCTACACTTCCCCTTCCAAACAGAAGACAATTCACAGAATGTGCTTGATCTGTTATTCACTAGGAATTGGGCTTACATTTTCTATGATTATAAATTTGTCTGTTTTTCCTCATAGCTCTTACAAGCTCTGCTTACGTACTTAGTGGCCATAGTAAGTGTATATAAATTTAAAACCTGGTGTATTTAACCTATATCATTAGGAAAATCCCCCGTTATTTTTTTTTATCCTCTGTTATTTCTAGTACTATATTTTGTTTTGTTTTTGGAGGGAGGGGAACTTTAAAATTTATTTTACCTGATGATATGGATGTACCATCTATCTTTTGATTAATGCTTGCAGTATCTTTTCCCCTTTCCTATTCAACTTTTCTTTGCCCTTATGCTTAAACAAAAAAAGTTCTTGGGAAGAATGCTTGGTTCAGTAAGTTTTTTAAAAATTTGTCTTTATTTTAAACAATTATTCTGCATATGTTAGTGCAATTACTGATGTTTGTTTAAAATTTCTATTTTACAATGTCTGTTTTCCAACTTCTCAGTCCATTCATTTTTTTGTTTTGTTTTGTTTTTTGTTTTTCGAGACAGGGTTTCTCTGTGTAGCCTTGGCTGCCGTGGACTCACAGAGAGCCTCCTGCCTCTGCCTCCCAAGTGCTGGGATTAAAGGCATGTGCTGCCATGCCTGGCTTAGGCCATTCATTCTTAATGGAGTGCGGTGAGGTTGGAAGCATAGACTATACATAGCAATGTGTGTAGATGTTTGACGTTCATAACTGAAAGAGCTACTATTAGCATCTAATGGATAGAGACTAGAATGTTGCTAAATATCATATGTACAAGATAGCCCCTTAACAACTAAGAATTGTATTCTTTTATATGGCAGAAACACTGAAGTTGAAAAAACCCTGTTTTAAACAAGTTCTTTAAAATTTTTCATGTAGCTTTTTTCTCCCTGAGACAGGGTTTCTCTGTCCTGGACTTGCTTTGTATACCAGGCTGGCCTCGAACTCACAGTGATCCGCCTGATTTAGCCTCCCTAGAGTTAGGATTAAAGGCGTGTGCCACCACACCCAGCTCCCATGTAGCATTTTTAATGGTCATACTATACAAGAATGTGGGAGACTTTTATTATAAAGAATTAAGTGATAGGAAATATTTCAGGCTCCTAGACTCCACCTGGTTTCTGTTTTGTACTCTTTGTCCCCCACTGCTCTTTTACTAAGCTGCCTTTTAAAATTATTTAACCAATTATTTATTTAGAGGCAGGTTCTCACTATGTAGCCCTGCCTGGCCTGAAACTCATTATGTTGATCAGATTGGCCTGAAACTCACAGAGATCTGCCTGCCTCTGCCTCCTGAGTGCTGGGGTTAAAGGCATGCACCGCCAGCTATTTTTAGTGTATAGTAAAATTAATTACAAGAACAGAGGTTTTCCATATACCCCATCTCCCTACATGAACAACTTCTCCAATTAGCAGTAC
Source organism: Acomys minous (assembly GCF_964271855.1). Lineage (NCBI taxonomy): Eukaryota > Metazoa > Chordata > Mammalia > Rodentia > Muridae > Acomys > Acomys minous. The sequence goes on from NC_140490.1 coordinate 97,632,092, forward strand.
AACTAAATGAGCCTGTCCTGGCACATTATTATTAACCAAAGTTCCAAATTTACATTAAGGTTTACTCTTGTAATTTTCTGTAAATTTTGACAGTTGGTTATAAGCATGTGTCTGCCATCATGTTTCAAAGAAAACTTTCACTCCTTCTACATGACCCCTTCCCCAATCCTTCCTAACCCTTGACAACCAGTAGCCGTTTTCCTGTCTCTGTGATCCCACCCCCTGAATGTTAAATAGTTGGCACTTTACAGATAGTCTTTTTAGACTGGCTTCTTTTATTTAGCAATGTGCATTTATGCTTTCTCCATTTTCTTTCTCGTAGCTTGATAGCTTATTCCTTATTAGTACTGAATTTGTATGTTCAAGCTACATTTTATCCAGTCATGGAAGAACATCCTTATTTATTTCCTAATTTTGGCAATTAAAAATAAAGGTGTTATAAAGCTGCATATGTAGGTTTTAAAAAATATGGACATATGTTTTTAATTATTTGACAAAATACAAGGGAATGATTAGTAGGTATTATAATAGAAGTATGCTTAACTCTGTGAGAACTTCCGGACTAGAATCGCTCTGTAAGTTTCCATTCCCACCAGCAGGAAGAGTTCACTTCTGCCTATGTATCATTCAGAAGTATGCTTAATTCCCAAGCATTGTCAGATCTCCTAGCCATCTTTAGCTCTTCTGATTATTTGTATAATTCCTTCCTGGTCTAAGAACCAACATTGAATCATTACTGTTCTTTTTTAATTTGATGCTAGAATGTGGTTCCTTTTTCTTTTCTTTGTTTTTTGGGAGTGTAGAGCAAGGTGTGTGTGTGCAGCCTTAGCTGTCTTGGAACTCACTCTGTAGACCAAGGTGGTCTTGAATGCACAGGTGTCGTCCTGCTTTTGCCTCCTGAAGGTTGGTGTTAAAGGTGGGAGCCACTGTGCCCAGCTGCAATGTGGTTCTTAATGATCGTTCCATGTAAGCTTGAGAAGAATGTATGCTCTGTGGTTGAACGAAATGGTGTATGAAATACAGTATATTCACTATGTGAACATGTATACATGTACATACATGTACATTTCATTAAAAAAACTTTTTATTCTTTTTGGATTTTACATCATGCACCTGATCCCACTCATCTTCCCGTCCCTTGCCCTCCTCCCTTGCTACCTCCCTCCAAAATGAAATAAGATGGAATATAGAAAAAAATCTCTTCTTGGAAGCTGGAGTGTGCCACACATTATATTCTTTTGTCCACATGTCTTTACTTGCAAATGTTTATTTCAATGAGTCATTGGTCTGGTTCAAGGCCTCTGGTTTCTGCTACACCATCAATATTAGACCCTCCCTGGGACCCCTCTTGGATACCCTGTGTCATGGAGATCCTGCAGCTTTGGATCTGCAGGACTGGCCCCTTTATGTGCTTCAGCAGTTTGTAAATGGGGCAAATGTTGGGGTGGGCCAACTCAAAGCCCTGGGCCATGGTCAGTGTCAAAACGGACATTTCTGTGTAAGTATATGTATACACAACACGTACTTCTAGTGTAAGTAAATATTACACTGATGTAAGTATCATTTCATTATTATAAGCTCCTTGTGCTATATATATATACTTTTGTAAGGATAGGGAGAGAGGAAGAGCTCTGTAAGTTGTATACTTCATCTCAGACTGTGGGTGAAATGTACTCATGAGCTAGAAGTGCTGCCAGTGACTTTCGGTCTCCTTGCTCTCTTCTCATATGGGAGAGAATGGCTGGAGAGTGCTAGGGTTTAGTATGTTTCTTCTGAGAGGTCATAGGTGTTGGCTCTGTTTCTTAACAATTAAACTTTATTATACAACCCAACTAGCTTACACAAGAAGGAAAAAAGGTTAAAGGGACAAAAGAGTGAACCTTCCAGTATCCGTTACACGGGACGGGTCCTTAGGTGTCTCTCTGGCCCGTGTGCTGGTCCGGCCTGGTCGCTGCTCTTCACGCGCTCTCGCCCGCCCGGGCTGAACTTGTTGTTCTCTCCTCCCCACCTCCCTCAGTCACATGGAAAGGGCGGTCTCCTTCTCCCTTTGAGGGTCAATTAGGAAAACAATAGCCCAGGTGGGGTTCCCAGGTCTGCTTCCTGAATTCCAGGCCCAGGATGGCTCCTCTCAGTCTATCACAAGGTATTCATGGGGTGCCCAAGGGTAAAGCCCGCCAAGACTGCTTCCACCTGTGACAAAGCTTAATCTTTCCCACACATAGGCTTTGTTACTACTGCAGCAGACTGTTGAGGTGAGAATGCCTCCCACTGTCTATTATGGAGTGCTTCTGTGCCCCTTCTCTTTGCCATGAGAAGATTTTTTCCCTAGCATTCATTTTTGAGAACCTGGTTGGTTCCAGGAGGTAAAACTCAGAAAAGTACAGGAACTACCTAAAACTGGGTCCTACTGGGAGATGTCTGCATCGAGCTATCAACACTTGGGTAATTGCACTTGAGGCTCTCCTATCCTTGCCTGGAATCACTTGTACATGCCCATTTCTGCTTTAGTACACTGTTATTCTTGAGTTTTCTATCAGCCTCATCAGTTTTACTGGTATAGTTTACCTTGTGACTTCATCTGTTTAGATCCAAAAAAAATTTTTTATTTTTTACATGGTTCAGCTTTCTGCTTGTTAGGGTGGGCCTCTCAAAGGCAACTGGAAGTCAGGAATCTATTGGAAGTTGTTTTCTTTCCTCCGGATGGCAGTGTGATAGCTATGTACAATCTTTAGAGGTTTGTATAAGATGTAAGCCAGAATGAGCTTCTTGCAGTCTTTCTCAGGAAGTCTGGAAAGTTGAAATCTCTGAATGTATTGATGTAGTCAGTTGAGCCATGTTTAAAATGAGGAGTAGAGTGCGTGAGGAGTGAGAAAGCAAAGTGTCCTTAAAGGAACCGCCACCCCCCACTTCTTTAAAGTCTAATTTAATAGGAAATGTAGGCAATACCAATTTCTGTTCACAGGTGTGTGTGTGTGTGTGTGTGTGTATATGTGTGTGTGTGTGTGAGTGTGTGAGTGAGAGAGAGAGAGAGACAGAGAGAATGAGAATGAATTTGTATATATGCTTATGTATAGACATGACACTAATTGATCAGAGATTATATATTTCAAGCAAGATGGAGTAATTTAGAGAATGGTTTTCATTAGCCAAAGATCCATTGTTGTAATAGAAAGTAGCTCATGATAACCTAAAAGGGAAGGAAGAAAAAAATATATATATAATGGTCTGGAGAAAGATTAATGATATTAAAGGGATAGAACTATTTGAATTAATTTTATTTTCTTACATCAAAACACTTTCTCATCATTTTTAACTTGTACATGCAATAAGCGCTTAGTTATTGCAGTAATTAATGCTGGATCAGTATTTTGTGGGATGGGTGAAGTGATCTTCTGTTCAGTTCTTAGCAGAGTGTGTAACACAGGAAATGTTCAATATTTATGTGCTGATTGATTTCCCATTTGATTCTGATGCCCAAGTGCCATTTGCCATGTGTCAGAGACCTTTTGCAGCATGACTCACAGACATGATTATTAGGGAAGGTCATTTTTGTGAAGATTGCCATTTTTCTCCAGACACAAAGTTTTATATAATTTCCCCCTTAATTACTAGAGTATATATTTTGTACCAGGATCCACTCCTGAAGGTTTTCCACATTGACTTTGAGAAACAGCTCAGTTGTGAATCAAAGATGACTTAAACTGGTGAAGTTCATTTTTCTGATTTACTAGGGCTAATCTGTGAAGGTGGGAGCCTGATGGTCGGAGAGCTTCTTCATGGAAGCAGCGGAAAACTCTGAACCCATTCAACTTTATTTTTGCATTTGTTTCACAAACATCTAAAAACTGAACTTTTAAAAGTAAAAAGATAAGAATGTAACTGATTACAATTATGTAAAACATTGGTTTACGTTACTGAGTATCAATTATGTGTATTCTCTCTGCAGGCATGATTTGGTCCCATGGGATTCTGCCTTAGCAAGAAAGAAGTTGGAAGTACTCCTGGAAGAGAACTTGAACAATAAGAAAGCCACAGCGTATTCTTTTCATGGTTGCCAGCTACCTTACAGATATGGACCCATTTCCCAGTGTATTTCCACCTGGTGGAGACAGTAGGCTGAACCCTGAACCTGAGTTCCAGAACATGCTAATTGACGAAAGGCTACGATGTGAGCATCATAAGCACAATTACCAGGCTCTGAAAATTGAACACAAAAGGTAACTAACTTAGTCAGGGATGGAGCACTGGGGAGTGGCTGCTTTACAAACCTGATTCTGGAGGTGTATGGCTAAATGCTTGCTCTGGAACATACACTATACTTTTGTTATCTTACAGTGTATTTATTTAACACTGACCATAGTAAAAATATTTTAAATTACTTTGTTCAAATCTATGGTAGTAAATGGGATGTGAATGTAGCCATTCTTTGAAAGTAACAAGACATGCAACATTAAATATATCCACATGGATAAATTTTTTCTCTTTTAAAATAAAATTGCTTTCAGAAATTACAGTGCTAATGCCTAAATAAAAGTTTGTAAAGAAAAAAATAGTCACAAGTTTAATGGAATGTCTTATGTCAGTCTTGTTTTTCTATAGTATTGTTTGGCTTTATTTAAGGCAGTGAATCTGAAAGTAAATATACATAAAATTGAATTTTTTTTTAAAATCAGGTTGCAGGAAGAATATGTAAAATCACAAAATGAACTTAAGCGTGTGTTACATGAAAAGCAAACTAACCAGGAGAAATTCCAACTGCTCCTCGAAGAGTTAAGGGGGGAACTAGTAGACAAAACTAAAGACTTGGAAAAACTGAAACTACAGGTGAGAACATACATTTGAATTTATATAAAATTACTCATGTGGTTGTGGAAATAAGCAGTTTTGGTAAGTATGTTTCTTTTTCTCAAGTTTAGTGGTTATATTGCTGTTTCTGTATTGACTATAATCCAGTCTTTCATATATTCGATACAACTTTTTAAACTGTAGTCCCCAACCTCATATTAAATTGCATAAGTAATGTGGGGGGTCATGAAAGGATTGGTAACTTCCAAAAATTGATTCAGAATCAAACATAAATGAGTCTGAGGTGTCTCTGTCAACAGTCACCTGTCACAGTGCACCCAAGGTTCTGAACATACAATTGAGTATTTTTGCTATACATACCATGAGGCCATACAACACCAGTGATCATTGTCTAAAATACTTCAGCTCATATTTGAGACTGTTGTTTGTACAGCTTAGCAGTGTTGTGTGTCATACGCCTAATGAGATAGTATGTATTTTGACTAAGTACTTGACACATGGTAGATACTTACAAATGATGGCAGTTTCATTTTTGTTGAATGTAGGCTCCCTATGGGGAGGAACTTGTTTTCAATCTGTCTCCAATGCTTAGGTTAATGCCAGCAAATACATATTTGTTGAATGAATGTCGTGAAAGAACGGGATAAATAATGAATCAGGTTTATTGTTTATCAATATACAGTGCTGGCATTGTCTCACATATGCCTAGAGTATCAGTATCTTCACAGTTGTCTAGTTTTCTTTCATATTTGTTACAGGTTCAGTTGTATCTCTCAAAAAGATAGGCTGAAATTCTAATCCTTCAGTATTTGATCTTATTTGAAAATAAAGTTATTGCATGCATATTGTTACAATGTCATACTGAAGTATCACCAACTCTACTGGCAAAGGAGAAGAGTTAGCCTAATGGATTGCGGCCATGTGTTTCCTTTCATGCAAAGTAAAGCAATGCCTCAGACAGGCCCAGAGGCCTATTCAGGCACTGAAACTCAAGCATTGGAAGTCTAGTGCTTGGCCCCTGGATTTCAGAACTATTAAGGGCAAGTGTCTTCTTTTTCATTTATGCAGAACTACTACCCTGTGCCCCTTTCCCTTTCAGTCCTGCTGTCCCCCTTTCCCCATCTATATTTCTGTGTAGTACATCTTTATCAAGTTTTTTCCCTGTTTCCCAAGGACTTGAGAAAACCACTTACTGTAGTGTGGTCCTGTTGAATTTTCTTCAGCTTCTGTGTATCTGGAAAAAAAAATTGTTTTATAAAAATATTTTCACTGAATATTGATGCTTAGTTGACAATTTTGCCCTTTAATTTCTCAAAGGTGGTTTAGGTTTTCATTTGTGTTTCATTTAACAAAGGTGCTGTCATTCTTACATTTGAGTCTTTGGTGTCTTTGCCCCCTTGCCTGCTCTTAGCTACTTTTGAACAAATTTGGTTACATGCATTTCTTTATGTTTCTAGTGCTTGGGATTTATAGAACTTTATAGGCTTTGATTTTATTGGTCTTGCAGTTTGTAATTAAACAACATTTGTGGGTGTCATGTAAATTTCTGTCTTTAGCTCCTGAAGATCAAAATTATACTTTATTGTTAGTTGAAGTTTTCTCCTATCTATAAACTTAACTTTAGTCTTTTTCTAGTTTTTCTGGGTTTTGTTTCGGAGAACTTCTATGGCTTTCATTTCAGACAAGTTCATTGATGCTTTCTTTTTTTTCTTTTTTCAAGATTTATTTATTAAGTGTACAATGTTCTGCATGAACACTTGCATGACGGAGGAGGATACCAAATCTCATTATAGATGGTTGTGAGCTACCATGTGGTTGCTGGGTATTGAACACAGGACCTGTATAAGAGCAGCCAGTGCTCTTCCTCTGAGCCATCTCTCCAGCCCCCATTAATGCCTTCTTATGCGTTGTTTATTCTAAATCAGTTCCAGGCAGTATTTTTTTTTCAAACTCAGAATTGTAAATCTTATCTCTCTAATTATGGCCCTTTGAATTTTTCTTATCTCTTTAACATGTTCAGTCTTTGCTCTAGTTTTTTAAACATGTGAGATTCAGTTATGGTAACTTGTAACAACAGGGTTTTGGTGACCTTCGGATCTATTTTAGGCTGGTGATTTTTCTTACGCCCTTATTCGATATCAGGTGGTGTCCCATGTCTTCTCATGCTTGTCAACTTTTCACTGGCTGCCAGACATTGTAAATTTTACTTTGTTGAGGGTTGCATATTTTTGTGCTCCTTTTACTATTCCTGACGTTTGTTCTGGGACATAGTCTAGCCACTTGGAAACAATTCGATGGTTCTAGGCTTTGCTGGGAAGGTTGTTAGGATAGAGAGGCCTTTGGTATGCAACTCATTCCTGCTGCTGAGGCAAGGCCTACAAGATGATCCAGTTATTTGTGAGACAAAGATTTCATTCTGGCTTTTGGGAGCACGAGTTACTCACAGCAGTGTGGACCCTGAGTGATCACCTCATCTTTTTAGGTGGTTCTTCTCTCGGTGGAAGTCGTTTCCTTACATATCAGCGCTGTCCTGAGTGAGTCTAACCCTTTTGTACATCTCTGCTTCTTTGGTTCATTCATTCTCCTCTGGTACTGTCTGCTCTAATTGCTCTATTCTCCTTGAATTCTCAGATATGTTTCTTCAAGATAGAGAGTTTATGAGCCTCTGCTTGTGTCTACATTGTGTGCCATGCCCTGGGTCCTCTCAGTGTTCACCTTTGTTTTCTATCCTTTAGAATTTATCTTTAGTCTGGTATTTTGAAAACCATTTACAATTTTTTTCTCCATAATTTACCTGAGATATCTAGCTTTTATATTATTTCGGCTAGAAGTTTAAGCCTTTCATTTCTCCCCCTTTTCCTCTTTAAAAAATTTTTTTTAACATCCCAACAAGTTTCCCCTCCCTCCTTCCTCCCACGACCTCTCCCCACTTCCTCTTTGCCCCACCCCCATTCTTCACTGCTCCTACACAGAAATTCATATTCTGCAATATCTTTAACTATTCATCTTTGTTCAGATTTCCCTAATTTTTCTAGTTTTGTTTGCTTCTCTTTTTTAATTAAGTTGTTTGAAACAAGATCTTTTTAATTTATTCTTTTACTTACCATCCTCCTTAGTTGGTCTACTATAGTGGAAGTTCTGGTTTCTTTAGAAACTCAGTTATGTTATGTGAACATGTTTTTGTTTTAATCCCAGGTGTAGGAGGCTGCTTTAGTTTGTCCACAGCTGTTAACTATGATTGTTTCATCTTCTGGCAAGGTCGTGATCCTTACCACCTGCAGATAGTTTAATTCTGAGGACTCTGAGAAGGTGTAAATATCAGAGCCAGGAGTGGGGGTGGGGGCTCTGAGAAAGAAGAAGGCTGCTGATGCTTGCCCCTGCTGCTCCTGGTTGCAGTTGATGCAGTTTGAGGAAAAGAGTTGGAAGTATCCTGAAATGGAAGATTGGACTTGCCCCTAGGAACCCAACCATACTAACCAGCAGGAAGTAGCTGAGACCGCTGCCCTTCTCCCCACTCACTTTCTTTCTCTCCTACCTAGTGTTGGGGGGTCAGAAGGCAGCAGGACAGATAAAGGTTGGAAGGGAGGTAGAAGCATAAGGAACACAAGATAGATTTAAAAAATACACGCTACAGTCTACCATCACCTAGACTTGACACCATAAATGATGTTACCCTGATTTCTCTAGTGTTCTTCACAATTTATATGGGTCTCTTCACTTCCCAAAGCTACAGCTTTTCTCTTGCTGCAGCTTTTGTTTCTCCCCTATACTCCAACTATCATTGTATTCCTTTTTCTTTGTCTCCCTCCATCTTCTCTCTTCTCTCTTTCTTTTTCACAGTCTTTTTTACATATCTGACCTTGACCTTAACACATCATACTCATGTCTCCATCTCCCTAGTGCAGTTCATAGACCTGAGCCAACTCACTTGGCTTGTTAGTGCTGAAGCTTCAACTTTGCTGTGTGTGTGTGTGTATACACACATTCATTTTTTTCTTTCTGAAATAATCTTTTCTCTTTGTTTTTACTTTGCAATAGCTCTTTTTGCTACCTTGTTATTACTTGTATGTATGATTTATTTATCATGCCAGCATTTGAATTTATTATGAGAAGATGCTTCCTTCGTGTGAGTCTTCACAACCTTTAGAAACTTATTTAGGTTCTTTGTATGCTTCAGTGTACTGCATTGAGGCTTTTGTGGGGTTTAACTAAATTACGGCATGTAAGATACTCAGAACAGAATGGTATGTAAATTATTGCACGTTACATAATATCTTATATTTAGAAGACTTTCATTCAGTAGAGTGTAGTATTTTGAGCTACTGTAGAATATTGAATAAACCAATGAAACTGAACATTAGTCATGTTTTCAAAGAAATTCATATAAATAGGAACTATATTATTTTTTCCAGCCAGAATTTGTTCATTTGTTCTTTTCATTGATCCATGAAACAGGAATTCAGTAGTTCCTATATGGTAGGCAGTGATGGAAGGTGTTGGAAAAATAATGACGAATCTTCGCGACAAGGAGTCTGCCCATATGTTGCTTACATAAATATTAACTATTCACTGGAGGGAGTTCTACAAGAGAGTATGACAGAACACAGCCAAGAGAGCTCTGTTGTCCAGAATAACAATTAGCCTGCTTTTCTTAAAAAAAAAATTTTTTAAATTTAAGATTATAGTATAATTGCATCATTACCCCCTTCTTATTAACAGTAAGTCTGAAGAACTTTTTTCTGGCATAACATCACTACACCTTTATTTTATCTTTAGAAAACAGACTATCATATCTAACACAGTAGCCTTAGCTGACAAGTTAATGCTTAACAATCATAAAAGTTATCAGTACCCTTTTTAAAGTTTTTTTCTTTTTTGGTTTTCTGATTCAAGATTTGGCCTGGACCAGGCTGACCTCAGACTCAGATATCTGCCTGTCTCTGCTTCCTAAGTGCTACCACCGCCCAGAATAAAACTTGGTAGTGATTTTTCATTAGTCATATTATTGGAATTTTTGACATCTCTGATACCAAGATTGAGATTCTTAAAAGTATTGTTTGAGGGATTGATTGGGTTTATTATTTTGCTTTCATCTATTTGTGTGTGTGTGTGTGTGTGTGTGTGTGTGTGTGTGTGTGTGTCTTTACATACTTGTGGGAGCACGTGAGTATGGGTGTATGCGGTGTATATGGCTGCCTGAGGTTGGTGTTGACGAGTCTTCAGTTGCTTTTGTACCTTATTCACTGAGATAAGATGTAGGTCAGACCCAGAGCTGGCCAGCACAGCCTAGTCTTGCTAGTCAGCTTGCTCTGGGGTGGGGGGTGGGGTAGGGTGGGGTAGGGGATGGGGTGGGGTGGGGAATGAGGTGGGGTGGGGAAGCCCTTGAATCTGGAATTATAGGCAGGCTGCCACAACCATGACTTTAACTCAGGGCTGTTCCCCTAGCAATGATAAGTCATATTTACTGGTTATAAAAGTTAACCACAGTGTAAAAATATCTGTAACTAATACTTGTCATAGAAGAGACTTTGAAATAAGGAAAACTTTTTGTTTTGTTATTATACTTGTTTGTATTTCTATATATAATAGGTTTTAACACCACAGAAATTGGAATTGGTAAAAGCCCAAATACAACAAGAATTAGAAGCTCCAATGCGAGAACGTTTTCGGACTCTTGACGAAGTAAGTAATTAAGGAGAATAACTGCATTCATCTTCTCGTCTGCGTGGAGAGCACCATCATTTCCCTAAGTCCTCTGCATGACAGTCCCTGCAGTGGTCTCCAAAGTGTGATAGGACCGGACTCCTTACCTCTCTGTTCATCCTCTTCCGTGTAGCTTGGTCTCCTGATGTTTCTTTGGCCTTGAAGAAATGGTGTGATTCAAGTCTTTGCATTTGTGCTGTCTCTGCTTTGCATATTTTCTGTTTTTCTAGATCTCTTGTGACTGACTCCTTAATCTCTCTCAAATCTGCCCCAAATGTTACATTTTTCACTAAGCCTGCTTTGACTGCTTCCTGTCCCATCTCCCCACATAACATGGCAGCCTGTTTTCCTGCCTCTACTTAAAACTTTTGGATTTTATTGATCTCTCTATTTTAGTTTTTCTCTATTACCAGTTACCTTCTACTGTGATAATTTGCTTAATTACTGTGGCGTTTGTTTCAGTATTTTTAGAGTGGAAGCTGCATGAAAGGAAGAACTTGTTTGTTGTTGACAAGTTCCTAAGAACAGTTCCTAACGTACAGTAGGTGAAGGGGCATTTGTCAAATGGAAGGATGGATTTCATGTAAACTGGTTTGCTGCTTTCCCTGTCGCTTTGATAAAATACCCTGGCAAAAGCACCTTAGAGAAGGAACAGCTATTTTGGCTTACATTTGAGGGTCCATCATGGTAGGGAAGGCGCAGCAGCGGGGTCTGAGGCAGCTGACCTCATTGAGTCTGCAGCCAGGAAGCAGGGTATGACGAATGCCTGTCCTTTGTCCTCAGCCCAGAACCCAGCACACTGAGTGGTGCCACCCTCACTTACAGTGCGCCTTCCCACCTCAGTTACCTTAGCCTGCCTAGTCCCTCACAGGTGCTCACAGAGGCGAACCAAATTGAGACAACCCTTCAGAGGTGCGCATAGAGGTTTTCTCCTAGGTGACTCTAGACAGTCAAGTAGGCCATCAGTATGAACCATCACACAGCCTCAAAAAGAAAAATACTTGTTCTTTTTACTTTGGGTTGAAACCAGATTTCTTTTCCTTTTTTCCTTCCTTCCTTCCTTCCTTCCTTCCTTCCTTCCTTCCTTCCTTCCTTCCTCTCTTCTTTCCCTGTTTTTGGTTTTTGGAGACAGGGTTTCTCGGTAGTCCTGGCTGTCCTGGACTCACTTTGTAGACCAGGATGACCTCTAACTCTCAGAGATCCGCCTGCCTCTGCTTCCCAAATGCTGGGATTACAGTTGTGTGCCACCAGGCGCAGCGTGAGGCCAGATTTCTTATATTATTAAATGTTCAATAAAAGTGACAGGAAAAGAATGTAGAGGGGTGAATTAGGTACTGGCCTAGACATTTTATATGCTAACTTTTAAAACCTATATCAGATCTTACACACAGAAGTTATTATAGTTCCCGTCAGAATGTACCCCTTTGGGAAACTGGAGTAGTCTAAAATGCTGCCGTTGTGTGAGAACACTTGGAAAATCATCTTTTGTAATGATTTATTGATTGATTTTTAAGATTTGCCTCTAGCAGCAATATACCCTAATGGCAGGGTGTCTGTTGTGCTTTGGGGTATAGATTGAATTTTTGTTAAGTAAAATTGCTCATACCAAAGGTAGGTTAAAGTTAAATAAGAACAGGCTTTAAAATTACAGTATGTATTTCATATAACATCAGCACCCCATTTTCTTAGTTTATAAATTGGTTTAGAAATCTTTCAGCTAACAAATTATTAAATTGTATTATTTTAGGAGTCTTACTTTCATTATTGTTTAGTTTCCTGATACTTCCTGAAATAGAACCTTCCATACCTGACTGCTCTGTTGCCTAAGTTTCTTGTTGAGTGCTCAGAGTGCCAGTAGCTTTTATAGATTGTTGGAGGGAAGATTAGAGCACCGTAGGTGTTTCTGTAAATCAGGAGAGGTGGAATGGTATATATTCTTCAGCCTAGTATATTTGAGATGAACTATTACACTATTTAATTACAGCTTAGGTTAGTGTACTGAGTATCCAGAGGTGGTGATTTGTGGTGTTATACATTTGTTATTACAGTGAGAATCAGTGATGATGAAACATTATTTGAAGGGTAATTTTTTTATTGGCGCATTCCAATAAAATTTTTCTTTTCCTTTTTCATGGATAAAAGTGTACATATGTGGTGCGTGTAGTGTGTGTATGCCCTTTCAGGTGGGTGCACGTGGGGAGACCAGAGCTGATGTCAGGAGCCCATTACTCTTCACCATTTTCATGAGGCAGGTTCTTTTATTTGGACCCAGCATTCACTGATTGAGCTGTCCAGCTGACGCACTCGCAGGCCCCTCTCCCTGCTTCCCAGTGGCCGTGGTTACTGCATGCCCCCAGGGCCACCAGCGGTTACTTTGCTTCTGGGGTTTAGAACTCTTGGAGCAGGAGACATTACAGCTGCTGAGCCAGGCACCCTTGCTCTCATTTGCATTTCTGTTAAGCTTATTTTTTTTTCCTTTCAGAATGGCTGTTAATAGAACTAAAATTTACACTGTACAGTGATTTTTGGAGAGGACAAGTTTTGCTTATAAGTTGGTCACGTGTTGCAATCTTTTTGTGATTTAGGAAGTAGAAAGGTATAGAGCTGAATATAATAAGCTTCGCTATGAACATACGTTTCTCAAGTCAGAGTTTGAACACCAGAAAGAAGAGTTCACTCGTATTTCAGAAGAAGAAAAAATGAAATATGAGTCAGAGGTAAGTAACTAGTCATGCTGCTTTATTTACGCTTGTTCTAGTCAATAAAACTTTATGCCATATAGTTTTATAAGTCCCAAATTAGAGTTGATTGTGTAATTATGTTTTATTAACTAATGAAGTATTTGTTTTCTTTTGTTCTCTGTCAGCAGTTTCTTGTATTTTCCTTTGTCTGTTTCATTTCTGTTTTATTTTGCCCTAGCCAATGGAGATCGATACAATACATAGTGAGTCTCACGTTGCCCATGGCCGCAGAGAGTTTTCTCTGTAAACACTGCTTATGTGAGTCCTTATTCAGTACTGTCCTCTCTATTTAGGACCAGACTAGGTAGGTAGCTCTAGTTTAATGTAAGCCTTTGTGCCATCACCTTCATTTTCTTTTCTTTTTTCTTTTTTGACACCCACAGCTGCAGCACTCCCTGCTCCCTACAGCATGTACTCCTCTGCTTCTCTCGGCAGTTGAGTTATTCATTCTGCAGTTTGTCTTCTACTTTTACTAAAACTGCTTTTTCCCTTCAATATCTTTACTCTTTGATAATTTTTTATGATAGGAGACAAGTACAAGTCTATTATAACATTCATAAAACTAGGTTGATATTTATAGCAGCGTGCTACATACTATATAGAAATAATAACTATATACTAGTTATATTATTGTGTTTATTTGGAATTAAAATATTCTCACTATCCTTTACCAGTTACCAAGTATGTGTAGTGTGTTAGGCAACTAAGAAAGCTAAGAGCACAGTATTTGGCTTACCAGTCTCTTGGTTGTTCCGTAAGTGAGAAACCATCTAAACTCTGATCACTGGAGTTATTTAACGTAAGAGTTCCTGAACACTGTCAATGTTTAAAATGGGTTTCACATTAAACTTTATTTTTTCTCACATTTTAAAATGTTTTATTTAGGTAGATTTTCATAATAACCGTAAGATGAGAAAAGACTTACTCATTTGAAATTTAGGAAGCTGAGGTACAAGATAAGCAAATTGTCAAAAAAAAAAAAAAAAGTTACAGTCATCAGCTAGCTTAACAACGAGTGTCGATATCCTGACCTTCACAGCTTAGCTCATGCTGTAGAGGTCCACGCTTGCATTGTCAGTGATTTCAGGTTGTCCTGGGGAGTGGCCACTCGCCCATTGGCTTTATTTGTAAGTGTAAAAGGCCTGTAATATTCTGTTGTGGACAACAAAGATAAAGAGTCCCACCTTCCTGTGTAAAGTGAAGAAAAAGAATGCTGAGAGGAACTGCTTAGGCTCTTTCTCTGGTGCGTTAGTTTAGACTTTGCTTTTGGAATCAGTTGACATGTCCTCTTTGTGGTGATTATATGCAGTCTTCAGTCTCCCGGTTTTGTTGGTTTTTTATTTTTTGAGGAGCAAAACTTTTGATTTAAACATGCTATTTCTCATACATTTTTCTCTTATGAAAGACTAAATATCATTTAAAATTCAGATATTTTAAGAAGTTGTTAAGAAGAGTCTAGAAAAAGGAAACTTTCTGCTTTTCCATCTCCCCAGTTCATTACTTATGGTAATACTTCAGTTTTTGTTCACAGGTATAGCACTGTATACAGTAAAACCTGGAAAGGCAATTGTGGACTATGAAACAGCAGATAAAATGTCAGTTAGGGTTTATAGGAATAAGAAATGTAATTTCAGAGTTTCAAAGTGCCACCTTCTTATTTACAATTTGGACTGGTATAAATATATTAATTCATCATAATAAAATTCAGGCATATAGTATTTCATTGTACTGATGCACTTCGTTGTTACTACCTTTTTATAACACAAATTGATGCTTTAGGCCATCCCTGTTTTGAGTAAATTTATTGATGCTGGTTTTCCAACAGCATTGTTTGCTTTACATTTCTGTTGTTCAGAATACTGGTAATGTGGCAAATCTTATAGTGTTTCAGACCTTTTTATTATTATATGCTATTGTGATTTGGTTTTGCTAATTGTTTGGAGCACCATGATATGCTCTTGTAAGGGACTGCACTTTAAGAAATGTTGTAGAGTCTAAATATAACACTGACTGACTATTCTCTCATTGGGTTGCCCTGTTCCCTTAGTTACATTGATAGTAAAATTAGGACAGTTAATACTTTACAGAGGCTTCTAAGTATTCAAGTGAAGTTTAATCCAAAGGTTAGAAATGCTTGATCTTAGCAGAGAAGGTGTGTTAGAAGCAAGACAGTCCAAAGCTGGACTGCTTGTACCCACAGTTAGCTAGGTTTAGCTGTAGTACTGCAGTAGTTAGCAAAGGAAAGGTTTTTTGACGGCATTCAAAAGTGCTGCTTTAGTGAGCGCACACACACATGAATGATAAGAAGTGAAAGAGCTCATTCAGAAAGAGTTTTAGTTGCCTGGATAGACGATCAGAGTGGCTGGGACATTCTTTTAAGTCAAAGCATGCTTTGGGTCCTAACTCTCTTCAATTTTGTGAAGGTTGGGAAAGGTATATTTGTTAGTTGTCTCTGTTGTAACAAATTCACAAGATTAACCAATTTATAAATAGAGAAATGTTGTTTTAGCTAAAAGTTTTAGAAATTTCAATTTGTGGTTGGCTTTAGGCTTATAACCACACATTGTGGAGGCAACCCTGGCAGAACAACTAGTTCACCTCATGCTTGGTAGGAAAAAGAAAGAGGAAGAGGAAGGTCTAATGCCTCCTTTGAGGGCAGATTGCCGTGATAGGAAGACCACTTAGTTTGCCTCCATCTTAAATAGTTTTACTAACTCCCAATAGCTCTAAAGTGGGAAGTAAGCCTTTTACATAGTTGTCTTGGGGAAAACATTGCAGATCTAAACTATAGATGTTGGTAAGCAACAGAAAAAAGGTATGAAACTGCAGAATTTGGTTTATAACACTTAAGGAAAGACTCCAGAGGGAGAGGCAGGCATTTCTCTGAGTTGGAGGCCAACTTGGCCAGCCAGGGGTACAAAGACAAAGTAATACACACACACACACACACACACACACACACACACACACACACACACACACGGGGAGGGAGGGGGGGAGAGAGAGGGGGGAGAGAGAGAGATATTGATTGATTGATTGATTGATTGATTGATTTAAGGAAAGAGGCTGTCTGCCTAACATAAAAGTTCAAGATCAAGGTCTGTAGAAGCCCTAGTCAGCTAAACTGATGATAATATGAGATATAATATGAAATATGCCATACAACAGATGACATATTGAGAGGTTTATTATATGAGCATTAGGAAAAGAAGGGAAGAGGGGGCAGAGAGATAGAGAGACAGAGACAGGAAGAGAGGGAGAGGAACAACAAAGACAAGAAAAGAGAGAGAAGGGTAAGAGAATGGAGAAGGGAAAGCGAAAGAGAGAGGTAGGTGGGTTTGTCCTTTTATGTACCCCGGGGTAGGCAATGACATCACAGGCTGCTAGGAAGACTGGAGCAGAATCCAAACAGTGGCTACACCAAACAACAGACTATTTTACTTAAGTGAAGTGTCCTTCTATTGGATGAAGAAGCTGTTTAGCACCTTAAAGAGAAATCTGTGTGGCATCAAAGAACAAATCTACTTTCTAGTTTAGGGTAGATACGCTGGTGAAGTTAAGTGGAAGCCAGTATGCATTTACCACTATGAAAATTCTAAGGCCGTTAAGGATTAGACTGCAATCTGTTTTGTCTGTAAAACCTGGGTGGCGATATACCTACTGCCGAGATAAAGAATTCCTTTCTAGATCTCATTAGCTTCCATCCCTGTTAACCACATAGCCATTATCGAGCCTGTGGAACAAGGAGTGGTTTGGACTTTCAAGTTACATTATTTAAGACATATACTTCACGAAGCTACAATTTCTACAGATGATAATTCCTCTGGTGAATCTGGGTAGAATAAGTCAGAAATCATATGGAAACAATTCTCCATTTGAGTGCCAATAAGAATATTTGTGATTCATAGGAAGAGTTTAAAATAACATTAACAAGTGTTTGGGAGAAGTTGATTTCAGGCCTCATGGATAACTTTGAATGTTTCTGGACTTCAGTGGACATAGTAACTGCAGAGGTGACATAACTAGTATGAGTATTCAAAGTAGAACCTGTAGGTGTGACTTAATTTTTGCAGTTTCACAATGAAACTTGAGTAGCAGAAGAATTGCTTTTTATGGATGAGTAAAGAAGGCTCCCACCCCTCTGTGGTAGGAAGTAAATCTCTTGCAAGATAGGTTAACACTGCCATCCATTGAGTCACAGCCCCAGCCCAAGAAAATGGTTCTTGAAATGCAGTGGGTCTCATGGCAATAAAAGGGTTACAATATTGTTTTGTTTCAACTTAGTTGGTAAAGCAGTGGCAGAGTTTGAGAGATTGACTCCAACTTCGAAAAGTTCTGTATAGGAATGTTAATTCAGAACATGGCTGTTTGGGCAAGAAAGCACATCCAAAGGTCTTCTAGGTCTGGTGACTGACTGGAATACAAGCAATGCCTTTAATCCTGGAGACAGGCAGCGACTGAGCTCAAGGCCAGCCTGGTATAGAGCAAGTTTCAGGCAAGGAAAAGCTTAGATCCGGATGTGATCTTACACTCCTTTAATCCCAAACAGTGAAGGTAAAGTTAGTGTGTAGAAGCATTGTCTAACTGAGTGGCAGAAACAGTGAAGAATCAGAGAAAAACTTCAAGAATAAGACACACCCAACTCTCAGGAGAAGAGAGAGGAAAGGGAAGCTACTTAAGGGGCAATGCAGAGATAAAGGACAGTTTTACCAGGATAGTAAAGGAGTGACAAGTTACAGAAAAGGAGAGAGAGAGAGAGAGAGAGAGAGGGAGGGAGGGAGGGAGGGAGGGAGGGAGGGAGGGAGGGAGGGAGGGAGGGAGCGCGAGCGCGAGCGCGCGTGCGCACAGATTGCTGAGTTAGTTTGAGGCCAAGCAGAGCAATTCAGAGGCTGAAAACATTCTAGGCCTAGGTTAGATAGATTGTATGGAGGCTAGAAGCTTCCAGAACTATGCCTAGGTTAGCAGAAGGCAGTAAGCCTCCCAGACAACAATCAAGCCAGGAGAATAAAAGTTGCCTTTACATGCTCTGCTGTAGGTAAAGAGTTATCAAATAACATACGTGTTATAAAAATGTCTGTCATGAAAGGAGTCAATTGATGTGGGTAGCTTTATTATTGCCTTGTTTTAAGACATTACCACAAGTCCCAACCATTAGCAATCAACATCCTAATCAGGCAGCACCCCCTAACATAATGTAGTGCCTTCTGAAAAATCATGACTCACTTAAGGGTAATTGTTGACAGTTTTTAGCAGTGTAGTATGCTTCAGTAACGCACAGACATTAGGTTTTGTTTTGTTTTGTTTTTTATTTTATTTACATTGGTGTTCTGCCTCCACGTATGTCTGTGTATGGGTGTCAGATCCCCTGGTACTGAAATGACAGTTGTGAACTGCCATGGGGGTGCTAGGATTTAAACCTGGGTCCTTTGCCAGTGCCTCTTCATCCCTGAGCAATCTCTCTAGCCCCCTACATACTAGTTTTTAAAAATATACAATACTGTTATACCCTGGATAGATTATAGTATTTTTAGATTATAGATTTTTGTTTGTTTGTGAGACAGGGTTTCTCCTTGAACTCACTCTGTAGAATAGGCTGGTCTCAAGCTCAGAGATTCGCCTGCCTCTGCCTCTGAATTGCTGAGATTAAAGGTGTGTGCCACCACTGCCTGGCTGAAAAAATTTTCATTATAGTGAGAAACTAAAGATAACTGTGAGACCTGCTTTACTGAAATAAGTTGCTTTACTTCACTGTCCTAAACTGAACTTAATACATATTTCTAATGTTTGACTGTAGTTGAATTTTCTTGTATTAATTACTCATGCAATACTGTGCTTTTAAAAACCTATACAAATAAAAGCAAGTGACTATTCCTTAGTGTGTTCATTCTTGTCAGAATTCTTTAGGAAGTTTTTAAAAATTATTTATGCATTTTATGTGTATGACTGGTTTACCTGCATGTATGTATATGCACCACTTGCATGCCTTAGTGCTTTCAGAGGTCATAAATGATGTCGGATCCCCTGGAACTGGGGTGACCAATAGTTGAGGACAGCTTATGGGTGCTGGGAGCTCACCTCATGTCCTTTGGAAGAATAACAAATGTGTGATATCACTATGCTGTCTCTCCATCCCCTTGTGGAAGTGTAAAGATTTTTATGAGGACTTCAGGAATTCACCTATTCTCACTTGTAGAACTAAAAAGAATCGCAAAGTAAACATAGAAGATGTCTTTATTTTTATGAAAAAAAGTTAGACTTTCTCAATATATTTGGCTGTGAGTCTGAAACCTTCATACAGAGGAGGTGCTCAAGCTGCATAGATAGTTACTACTCTGAGTTGAGGAATCGGAGTTCAGAATTGAGAGAGGCCATGATACTGGACTTGAAGGACAGAGTGTAAGAGGACACTAGTATTTTGCATGGTAGCTCCTGAGTTTTTAATTCATTTCTAGTTAGTGCCTATGTGTGAGGAATCTATACAAAGCTAGAGAAGGAATGATAATGGTCCAGGCAAAACAATACCTTGAACTCACATGGAACAGGTCCAAATTTATCTTTACATCAGCCAACTGGGATGGAAAATCCCTTAGTGTGTGATGCACTGAGTTAGGTGTAGACTAAATGCTCTTCTGGTTCTAACAGTATGCAAGTGAGACTTGAAATCAAATATCTGAAATACATTATCTCTATCTCAGGACAAAGATTCAGAAGAATATGAAGGAAATCAAAGGACCTAGCACTAAAAAAACTAATAAATTCAGGTCTGGCATCCAGGGGCAAACAACCGGCAGCTAATAATTGACTTTACATTTAAGGAAGGACGTATGCAAGTCCTCTATAATACTTACCAGAAAGTGTAGGCTGCTTTCTGAGTCATCCTTTAGGACCAGCATTATCCTAATACCAAAGATAGGCTTCTGAGTAGTAAAGCATCCCACACCCAGCCTGGTGCCGTGGTAGGCAGTGCAGGGAGCCTGGGATGCCTCTTTGTGTTTCCTCAGGAGGCATAGTATAGTGGGCATTACCATCACTCGGTGATACCATAAGATGCAAACTAAAACACATTTTACTTTTGATTCCGAGTCACAAATTTTCTATATAGTTTCAAGATTTAATTGAAAATCCTTTGTCTCACATCAAACCCAAGAAAGTCCTAAAACTAAATGTAAGGTAGCAGTAGATGCCAATACTGAGATGGCAGATATTATATTTTGTCATTATTTGATAAAAAAAAAAAGGGTTTTATTTTAAAAAACAAAACAAAACAATCCAAGCTGGGTGATGATACATGCTTTAATCCTTGCACTGAGAAGACTGAGTCAGGAGGATTAAGAGTTCACAGGGAGGCTGGGCTCGGTGGTTAAGAGTGTGTACTACTCTTATAAAAAACCTGAGTTTGATCCCCAGCAACCATGTTGAGTGGTCACTACTGCCTGTGACTCCAGCTCCAGGGGATCTGACACCTCCTTTTGGCTTCTGTGAGCCAACACCTGTATCCAAGTACACACACACACATCGTTTACAGAAGAAAAAATGGTATCAGTGACAACTTTCTTAAAAGTCAGAAGGAAGTATAGAGTAGCTTTAAAATGCTGAAAAACAAAGCCTAGGTACTTGACAAAGCCTAGGTACTTGATTGTAGAGCCTGTTTGCTTAGCTATTTCTGTATTCTACACCATAAAGGCAGTAAAAACAAAGATGGATAGAGCAATTAGGGACACTGCCTTTTCCCATGTGTGCCTCAGAGAAATGTAGTGATACTGTTGTCTCTTGAAAAAGAAGCCAACTACTCTTGGTAATCCCTGACGTGTTTCTGTCCATTTCGTCTACTTCACCTTTTAGAAAAGCAAAATTGGTTAATACTAAACATTGTCTTACTTGTCAAGCAAGTTTTTAGTCTAGAAGAGATTAAAGTAAATGTGAATGTAACTGCAATACAGGCAGATTTGGATAGATGTCAAAGAAGAGAAATTAGAGAAAGACCTTTGGAAATTGAGAGGAAGAATTGAGATCAAAACAAATGAAAGACATCACGGAAAATGACACGTGAATCTGATTAAAAGTGGAAGAAAAAGGAAGAGCCGAGGATGTGTCCAAAATCTGTGCCCAGATGAATGAGCCGGGGGTGTTGCTATGGCAGTGATTGAGTATAATAGGCTCCTCAACTGCACGGGTTTGTGTTTGCATCTCTGCTGAGCTGTACATATCTTTACTACCTAAAATAGCGCAGGGTACAAAGTGCTTAGTATCTATCATGCAAATGATTCCTGAGTTTAGTAATTAGAAAGCAGTGGTCACCAATTTGGCCAGGAAGGGTTTTTGATAGTGAATTCTGGTTGAGCAATTACAGATTTAGAATCTAATCTTGGCTGCCACTTGTCATCGCCTCAGCTTTCATTGCAGGTGTCACACAGGTGCCTCTCAAGCATTAGCTTATATTTAAAATGGGCGCTGCAAAAGTGTTACTACTAACTTTTTATCTTACTTGAGGGCACCATTGTCCTCAAATACCTTATCCTGACCTATGTGAGCCACCCTCCCAATAACAATAGCGCATTACAACTGTTAGCAGCTGCGGCTGTAGCTTAGTGGGAAAGTTCATGACCCTGAGTTTAGTCCCCACCACTGTCCAAACAAAACATGTTTGGGTTACCTTATGCAAATGCTAAGCAGTATCTTAAAAATAATGTAGTTTGGGCCTGGAGAGGTGGCTCAGTGGTTAAGAGCACTGCCTGCTCTTTCAGAGGATCTAGGTTCAATTCCCAGCACCCAAATGGCAGCTCACAACTGTCTATAACTCCTTGTCCAGGGAATCTGACAGCCTCACACAGACATATGTAGGCAAAACACTGATGTACATAAAATACAAATAAATTATTAAAAATTACCCAGACTGAGCTCTTCATTTAAACTGAACTGGGATAAAAGTAGTAACTTACCCGGGGTGTCCAAGAAACCCTAAAATAATGTAGGTTAGCGCTATTGCCTTTGATTGCATTCTAGAACTTGAAGGTATGGCCCTATTGGTGAAAACACCACATATTTTTTGTCACAGGACTTGAGGAATCAAGGTGACCTGGAAGGCTCTTCCCTGAGGACTAACTAACTCCCATAGTAGTTTAAGGTGCTCTGCAAGATGCCAAGGGAGAAAAGTAATCAACAGTGCCTGTGAACCATAGTAACTACTGGCCTGGCAGGGTACCACAACCATCCAGTAGTGGCACTTACACCTTGGAGGTAGTCCAGCAATTGTCTAATTGGACTTTAAGGCTACTCGGTATGAGGGAACACATGCCTGGTACTGTAAACCCAGCTAAGACCTGTAGAAAGAGCAGAGGCTTTAGAGGGGACCCTACTACTGATATCTTTCTAAATTAATGAAGATATCAACTATTCTAAATACTTTTCTTTAGGCCATAGAGAAGTATTTCATCCTTCGTCAAAGAAGCTTCTTCTGCAGGAGATTGGGGGGGGGGTGCTTCAGAGGTCTACAAGTGGTCAAAAAGTAGAGAGCATGTGACTAGGGTGCACAGTCCTGGTTGGGACATCTGCAGCATAGTCTCTATACTTAGGCTCATAGAACATCACAAAGAGGGGCCAGAAAAGTTCTAAGAGGCAGAGCCAGGGCAGTGCTGTTAAAAAATGTCCTCTAGACATGACAGGGGTGCAGCATCCATAAACTCTCAACCATACAGTGCCTGCATAAGGCACCGTATCACTCAGAATGCCAGAGTAGATGGGGACACCTTCTCAAGGCTCTGTTCTTAAGTGAAAACCTACAGGCAGTTGGCTCCTAAGGGATGGAGAATCTGTTTTCACCAGAGATGAGAGACTCCTGATAAATTCCCAGTTCTGAGTGGTCAGCCCTGCATACATGTACACATGGCAGCAGTAACTGGACTCAGTAGGTTGTATGTATGTATGTGTCTGTACACCTACAATATTCATAGAAACAATAAGTAGAAAAGGAGGTCATAAATTTGAGAAAGGATGGGGAACATAGGAACCAGAGAGGAGATAGGGAAGGATAAAAATAATACAAATAACAGTGTGTTTATGAAGTCTTAGAAAGTTAAAAATAATGTGACTTAATACAAAGTCATATAGTTTGTTGAAAGATGAAAAAAAAAAAAGAATAAATGCAGTCCAAGCACAAACCTGAAGGGAACTATTCTACATTAAAGATGGGGGAAGTAATAGGAGATAGTTGAATTAGTTATTCTCTCTTCTATTTATTTGGTGGGGGGGAGCACTGTGCGGGAGTTAAGCTCTGGCGTTTTGTGCGTACTGACCCCATTGGCTGGACTTTTGATGCTTACCTTGGTGAGTGAGTTTTATTTTCTGGGTAATATACTTATATACTGGGTATCGCCGTCTTTATGGTCTGGTAATATCTTTAATATCCATTATGCACACAGTCATTGTAGGGCTGAATAAGATCAGAGAAAGAGCCACACTTGGCATTTGAAAATGAGGAAACAGGCTGTAGAAGCCCCACACCTCTTTACTTCATGGAGAACTCTGCCAGCTTTGTCTGAGTCCCCAAGCAATCCTTTAGTATCCTTTTGAGGTCTCAATCCTTTAGATTGAGTCTTCAGTATTGATTTTGGCTAGTAATAGCCGCTGGTCATGCTTTTTGCAGTGGTTCAGTTGAATAATAAGGGGTAACCGCAATATAGAGGAAAAAATAGAAGAGAATTGAAGAGGCTGGGTTGTTACTCAGTGTAGAACACTGGTGTATCTTGTTCAAGGCCCTGGCTTCAATCTCTGGCACCATACAGAAGAAGATGGAAATTAAAACAACAACAACAACAAAGGAAGTAGAGTTAAAAGCAGTAAGTTAGTTTTTAAAAAACTAGAAAGATCAACAAATTGTGTGTGTGTGTGTGTGTGTGTGTGTGTGTGTTCTCATTTCTTAGTCCCTAAATACTCAGCAGCAAGGGGCCTCTGATAAATCAGGTGTTAGGAAACCATTTGGAACCCACTCATTTGGAGGCATGTGGCATCTGGTGATGAAAGTTGTTATGAAAGAGACTACTACTTGTATCTTGTCTCTATGAGTTCTCAGTGACTAATACACCCTGGAATACTGAACATGGGCTGTAGTTACAGTTAGGACTTTAATAAGCTTGGTCATCACTTTAAAAGTTCATTGACTGTATTTGTATTTATTTATACAGATGTTGAATGAATTGCTTGTTCACAAACAGATGATTTATTAGCCTAGACAAAGCCAAAGAATTAACTGTCATGTGAAGACATTTAGGAGTGGTCTGTGAATTGGCCTTGCGTGACTTCCTATCACGGGCTTGTGAGGTTTATATATTTTAAATAATTATTAGTATTTACAATTTTGAATTTTAGTCAGCAACTGATTAAGCCCTGTGCCAGACACTGTGGGGAGAGAGGGAAGACAGGACAACCTCCTGCCCTTAAAATTGAGTCATGCTGAGCACAGAGTGAAGAACGTGACATTTTACACTTTTTCCCTTTTTGCTTCATTTCCGCACCTGAGCTTTCATGTTGTGCAGTTTTTAATTTTAATTTACTGACTTGTAAAGCATGTTCATGACTGAAAATTCAATAATTTAGTTCGTGTGTGCTTCCTTTCAAATTCTTAGGTTGCACGGCTGGAGAGGGATAAGGAGGAACTGCACAACCAGCTGCTTACTGTAGATCCCACAAGAGACAGCAAGCGAGTGGAGCAGCTTGCGCGCGAGAAAGCCCATTTGCTTCAGAAACTGAAAGGGTTGGAGGCTGAAGTGGCAGAGTTAAGGGCTGAGAAAGAGAATTCTGGTGCTCAGGTAGAAAATGTCCAAAGAATACAGGTGAGGCAGTTGGCTGAGATGCAGGCTACACTCAGATCCTTGGAGGTAAGGCTTTAATTGCTTCCCAGTAGAGTATGGCTTAAGTTTTAAACGTGCACTTGACAAGCCTTTGGTTTTTAGAACACAAATACATGCTCGCCGATCTAATGCTGACGCATTTGTGTAGTCCCAAGTGTACACGTGAAGAAGAAAGGTTTTGATTCAACAGCAGTGGCTGTGCTCCTACATGCATGAGGGATAGTTATTCTCTGGGAATAATCAGCTAAGTGAAGTGACTCAAGTTTTAAAATGTCATAGAGTATAGTGTGCAAAGACCCCCAAATTTCCAAGACTAAAGTTATCTGAAAACAGAGTACTTATTTTGAAATTATAAATTCCTTATACTAGAATTTCTTAAAATCATAAATCCTATTTGAGCAGACATAATGTATTGCACATAACTTACAATAGTTTTTAGCCAGAGTGATAAAAGATTAGGGGGCTAGTAATGCGTACACATCTTTGCTGAACTATTTCCCCATGTTCATTAGAGAAAGGACAGTGTCGGCAGAGCCACACAGGGACCCTTGGAGGGATCAGTTATGGAAACTTGGTTTCCATCATGTTAGGACAGGGCCTCTGATGGAGCAGAGATACTACTTCTTGTTTTCATTTTATTTGGTCAGCGTTGGTTTTCCCTCCTTTGGGATAGTTAGGGGATAGTTGAGCTGGAAGGAAACTGTAGGCATATAGTTTAGAGTTAATATCCAACTTCAAAATACAGAATGATGATGGGGCAGTCAGCTAGTATGTGGAAAACACTGGTAACTTTTGAAGAGCAGAAGTCACATTTTTAAGGGTGGGTGGGAGGGTGAGGATTTTGCCAGTACTAGTTGATTTCCAGAGTTAAACTTGTCAGTGTTATTGGACCTTAGACATAAGCCAGTTTACTTTCAGATACTTTAGCTTGCCGTTTTGCAATCCTTAATATATTTGCATAGTGACAGGGTAAGGTATTTGCAGCTGATATAGTGTATAGTTCAGTGTGAATTTTGAGCAAGGGCACCTAGAGTGATTATTTTCAGGGTAAGCTGAATGATGACAAAAGACAGATGGCTCATTTGTGACATTTTCCAGAAGAGTCTGTATTTAATTTTTATCATTTGTCAGAAAAAACGAAAAGTAAATACATGGCAGCATTTTTTCTCCAGCATTTCTTGGCTGTTGTTGTATACAAAATATCACTTTATAATTGAAGAAAATAGTTGTTCCCTGAATTATAGGCTGAATACAGTTCCTATTTAGTATAGTAAACATGCATAAAAAATTAAACCTGTGGTTTATCCTATAAGTACAAAAACACTCTGGTGTTGTTTATCTCCAGTAGAAATGTTTAGATGCTTTTAGTTTTTCCTCTCTGGTAAGAGTACTCTGAGTATCACTTTAAGGAAATTCCTGGCAATTTAGAGATTTCAGTAAGAATCTTAATTGTGGGGTAAAATCAGAGGCTTCTTTGCTCATGTTTCAAAAGGCTTCAGGACAGTTGAGAATTTTGAGGTTTTTGTCTTTGTCTCTTTGGGGAAAAAATCTCTGTTGATTATAGATTTTCAGTTATTTTATATTCATTTATTTTGTGTGTGACTAATGAGATAAAACATTCATTTATATGTGTATATTAGTGCCTGTCTGCCAGGGTGCATGGTTGGCGCAGATGATAGCTAGTGGATGCTGGTACTCACCTTCCGCCATTTAGGTCCTGGGGATCTCGTTCAGGGCATCAGGCCTGGCAGCAAGCAAGCTCCTCTACTCACTTGGGGGACTTGTTAGCCTCCTTTTTTGCTGCTGTCTAAGATGCTTTTTCCTAACTGTTGTGAGCCAGAATGTCTAAAAATGTTAGACTGTGTCAGCACTCCCATACTGAGGTATCCAGTACGTGCTCTCCTCAAAGAGATGGATTGATTGTGCAGGTCAGTTTGAGAAAACATTGGGAGATGTTAGTGTTGCTTAAGTTCTGAATGGTTAATTTTTGTGTTTGATTGCATATACATTGTAAAGAATGCTTACTTTTAATATAATATGAAAGATTATAGGTAAATCTTTAAAAATCTTTTGTCTTGAAGGCTGAAAAGCAGTCAGCTAAGCTACAAGCTGAACGCTTAGAGAGAGAGCTGCAATCAAGCAATGAACAAAACACGTCTTTAATCAGCAAATTGCATAAAGCTGACCGAGAAATAAGTGCTCTGAGCAGTGAAGTGAGTTGCTGTGCTTTGCTTCTTCTAGAGAGCTTGGGACTGCACAGTGATACCGAAGTGTGGCATTGGGATAAGTCTCTATGTTGAAATATGTTTTCACCCCATCTTCTTATCTTTTAAATGTGATAGATTTCTAACTGGTTCTTGTTTTCTGCACTCTGTATGACCTCTGTCTTCTTCAGTCCTTCCTCAGCCATCAGCGCTGTTTCCCGTCCTGTTCACTTCACTCCTCTCTCATGGACTTTCTTTGAAAAAGTTTACTCTTGCTGGGGTCTTTGCACTTGTGTGCCTGCCGTGAACTTCCCTCACATATTTACATGTCTTGCTTTCTTCCTTTCTGTAGTTGTAATCTACACAAGGCTTGCCTTCCTTGTCTTCAAAATAGTAAAGTAGTATTTTCCCTCTTCTGTCTTATTCTCTGTTTTCCTAGCCTGTTCTGTTTATCTTCATAACTCTTAATGCTATCTGATATATTTATTTTTTATTTTTAAAAGATTGTATTATTTTATGTGTGTGCCTGCATGTATCTATTGTGTCACATGTGTGTGTGGTGCTCTAGGAAGCCAGGAGAGGGCGTCAGACCCCCCGGAACTAGAGTCACATATGGCTGTTATCTGCAGTGTGGGCTCTGGGATCCTGCAAGCGCATCACTTACTCTTACCCGCCGACGCATTTCCCCAGCCCGTTGCTTTAGTTTGTTTTAAATCTCTCCTTACCACTTTCTCCTTAACCAAGTGTCAGCTCCATGGCAACAGACACTGCTTTTCCCTACAGTGTTTATAGGTCCTGGGGGGTGCTTCACATAGTAGATACCTGTTAGTATTTCTTCACTAAGTAATCCTAACAACATGATTTTCTTTTAAATTATCTTTAAAATGTCATTTGAATGTTCTTAAGTCATCTTTACATGTTGCAGTTAAATTACCAGTATGTCCTAACAATATTTATTATTAGACCTATAATTATTACGGCAGTATTTTCTAACCCGCAGGCAATCAATCAAGACACAGACACCTGTTATATTTTAAAATAGCCTTAGTTAACCTGCGACAGGGCAGACATTAATTCTCTAAACTACTTCCCATAGTGGGGCAGGTATGGGATCCCTGTCCCAATCCCATGTCATCTGCTTCTAATAATTTCTGTCAAGCTACCTCCCATCCATAATCCCAAATACTTGCTAATGTTCTTCATCTGGGCCAAATCTCCATCCACGCCAGCCATGTGCTTCTCCTCCATCTAATCCATGATGGTGCAGCCTCCTTCTTCTCTCTTCCCTTCTGGTCTCTCCTCCTCTCAAGATTCTCTCTGTCACCCCAAACCTGGGAACCTTAGCTACACCTATGCCATTTGCCCTGCCCAGGTGTGATGGTCTTTTATTGGTCAGATAGGTTAGGCTCTAGGCCAGGTACTGGTGGTTGCAGAGGCAGCAAGCAGTAATTAGCATTAAAATACATCAGACCAACCTCCAACATTTATGTCTTAAAGTTTTTCTCAAATTCAGTTTTTCCCTATATATGTATATAATCTCAAAAACCAGAAATAAGATAGCAGCTTTGGAGTCAGACAGATCGAATATAAGGTTTTTTTGTTTTGTTTTTTAATTAGCTATGTGACTTTTGTATTTCTCTTTGAAACTTTGGTATCTATCTATGTTTATATACATATCTGTAGAATTGTAAAAAAATTAAATGATGTATTATACATAAGTGCTTATCATAAGTTGTAACAAATACTCACTAACATACTACTGTTTTTAGTCTTGGACCTTTCTAAGATCTTGAAAATAAGATTGTTTTCCAAATCAGTGAAATCATTTTGTGTTCATCAGAGCAGGTATATACAGTTACTGTAAAAATCAGAATGACTCACAGGTTAAGGTAGTCACTGGAGCCTAATAGAGATGTATGTGTTTACTAAAGGCACTGTCTTGGCCAAGAATGTCTTGAGATGGCTTGTGGGCAGTGTGTAGACTGAGAAGAGCTAACATTGCCACACGTGAAGTCTCATGGTTGCCTGGAGACATTGTTCTTGCTAGGAAGTTAGACAGCTATTGTCTTTCTTCCTTGTTAAATTCAATTAATTTTGTTGACAGTTTTATACATGTGATTATTTTCTCCTTCTACCCACATTTATCCATATTTAGTTTTCCTCTAGGGCCTATGATCTCTTCCACCATGGGTTTTTGACCAGGTTTACAGAATGTAGCACCTCCTGTGCACTGGGTCTCAAAACTAATGAGACAGCCGTTAGTAGTTAGTAGCCCCCGTAACACTAGTACCCCTGGTGCATAACTGGGCACAACTTACCTGACAGGTTGGCTTTTGTAGATGGTGGGATTCACACCTAGAAGACACGGATGCCCATCCTTTCCTAGCAGCCTGCATTGCACCTTCTGGCACTGTGAAAACTGGGTGATGGGGAAGAGTTTGCAGCTCATTTCCCATGGATTTCC
This sequence comes from Acomys minous, assembly GCF_964271855.1. NCBI lineage: Eukaryota > Metazoa > Chordata > Mammalia > Rodentia > Muridae > Acomys > Acomys minous. The sequence goes on from NC_140490.1 coordinate 97,661,856, forward strand.
CCGTACTGTGCATGCATGAGGTGTGGGGTCTTTTACAAAAGGGTCTTACCTGGTTCTAGTAGGCAACCCAGAGAAGTGGTTTAGGGAGACTGAGGAAGAGGGGCAGAAAGAATGTTAAAGCCTGAGGCCTTGCAACTAATGATTCACAGGGACTTATCCCATCCCTGGTACTGGGGGTTTTGTTTAGCAACCCATGGCCTTAAGGATCAGTTTTTCTAGCCTTGCAGGGTACCTCCCATAGACTCCCCCCAATAGGGTTCTGTATGAGTGTATCACAGCCCTTTGTTTTAACCTGTGGCCATGTAACAATCTGTGCTAGTCTCCTTCCTGTCATCATGCAATCTTGTGACTATTTGATTTTCCATGTAAATTCATCTACAGACAACTAATGTGCCAATAATAATTCATGCTTAGGATGTTCTTGTTACCATTTTTCATACATTTGAACTGGCATTCTGTTTTGGAAAATGGCTATGTATTTTATTAGTATAAGTTTAAAATCTTTCTTTCAAAGTATTGTGATAAAAGTATTGGATTTTTTTGTGCTCAAAACATGGAAATAGTAATTTTAGATGTATGTATGGATGTTACCCTTGGAAGATAGTCTACTCAATTTCTTTCTATTAAAAGCCAGCAAGATAGCAATAGGTAAAGGCTCTTGCATGCCATTCCTGGTACTTATTCGTGAAAGTTGTCTTCTGATCTCCAAACATGCATCTGCACTTGTATGTCCCTTCTCCCAATTATATAATTATCTAATGTAATTTTTAAAAATTTAATAATTCGGACTACTTCATGTTGTAGATTATATATATAGTGACTTTTTATTTTTGTTTCAATTTATCTATAGCATACACGTTTTATACCCGATGTTTCATTGAATTCTGCTGACACTAAAAGTTAAATTAGGCAAACAAGATATTTATTTGTTTGTTTGCTTATTTATTTCAGACAGGGTCTCTCTAGTATGTAGCTCTGGCTGTCATGGAGCTTAGTGTAGACCAGGCTGGCCTTAAACTCACAGAGATCCACCTGCCTCTTCCTCCAGAGTACTGGGATTCAAGGGGTGTGCCACCTTTATGCAGTACACATTATCTGTACCACCATACTCAACTACAGTAAGATTTTCAAAGGTTAAATCTACACACCACACACACACATACATTTTTCTTTTCTTCCCTTCTTCTCTCCTTCTTGAGGTATTAGGAGTGGAAGTTATGCCTTTGTGTGTGCTGGGCACTCTACCAATGAGCTATTCCCAATCACAGTTATTAAGATATCTTAATTTTTAGGTAGTGCCTGTTTTTAGGCTTAATTTAGGTTATGTGTAGAAAGTATGCCTTTCTGGAATAAGTAATGAAATACAATGCAAAATCCATGGGCTTTGAATGAGAGGAACATACTTTGAATCCTAACTCATTCATTTTATTTTTAGTGTATCCTTAAATAAGAAAATAAAGGCCAGGCATGGTGGTGCACACCTTTAATCCCAGCACTCAGGAGGTGGAGGCAGGCGGATCTCTGAGAGTTTGAGGCCAGCCTGGTATACAAAGGGAGTTCAGGACAGCCAGGGTTGCTACACAGAAAAACCTTGTCTTGAAAAACAAAGAAAGAAAGAAAGAAAGAAAGAAAGAAAGAAAGAAAGAAAGAAAGAAAGAAAAGAAAAGAATACTTGTTTTCTTTTCCTTTTAAGCCCAGAGACTGTTTGGTCATTAATTGTATCACCTTAGACAAGCTATTTCATATCCTTAATAGCCTGTTGATTTCATTGGGATCCTAAATTTCCTAAGTGCAACAAGTCTAAGAATTCTTCCAACTTCCTATAATATAAACCCCACTAGAAATGAATTAATGATGTGGCTTCTTCCTGACTCAGGCCAGCACATATAGATTAAATGTCTACAATAACAATATCTTAACATCCCCCCTCCAATCAAAACAGATATAAAACACAAAGGAGTAAATTCAGGATATAGGAAATTCTCAATTTTTTCTTCAAGTCCTTTATAAACTGTTTTCAGTTTTGCTTAATAGTATTTAAGTACTCAGTATTTACAGTACATTGTTTTAGCTCTGAGTAGCCTGCCTTAGTTCCTGAAATAACTGGAACTGCAAATGTAACAATAAGACATTGGATACTCTGGGCTTTGCTAGTGGCTTCTAACTCTTGCGGTGGGAGGAGGGCGACTCTGCCCTAGTTCTCTGGCTCACCTGTGTACTGACCATCTCTTCTGTGTTCTGTACACACACCCTTCACTATTGTTTTCTTTTTGCAAGTTAGAGAATAAATGGAATCTCTTATTCCACTGAAGGAAAACAGGAGTTTGGTATTATTTCTCTATGCTTGTTTCTTAGCACTTTGCTTAGAATTGCTTGTGTTTTTTAAGGCATACTTGAAGTAGTTTGCATATAAATGAAGTATTCAATACATCCTTCAACTCCAGACAAAGCAAGTTTCTTCTGAAATTTTATATGTAAAAGGATTGCAGGAAGGATAATTTTTAAAATATTTCTAACATGTGTGTCACAGTTTTCTTTGCAACTTGAAATTTTCATCAACATTTTGCAGTCCTAGCAAATGGCTGTTTGCAATGCAAAGGAACACCTGGGATATGTTTAACTAAGTAGTTTAAATTTGTAAATGTTAGGCTTTAGAACAAAGCTATGCAGTGTCAGTGTCTCAGATTAGAGGTATTTTCAGAGATGGCCTAAAGATGGTCTTTAATGATATTTCACATCAAGTGAAGAACATTAAGTTGCTTCTTGAGGTTTTCAGTCTTTAGAAATCTTAGTTACAGAAACCATCCCTCAGAATTGTGATTACTTAGCTAAGTAAAGGAAGTCATACTATCTCAGAATTTAGAAAAGGCCAGAATCAGATATCATTGCTTTGAAATTTATAGCCAGAGAATCTGGTGTAACACCTTAAACAAACAAACAAACAAAAAACGATATTGTTTCTCCTGCATAATGTTTTCTGTTTTTTGTTTTGTTTTTAAAAATGCAAGGTTTACTTGTTTTATATGAGTGTTTGTCTGCATGTCTGTATGTGTGCCATGTTTGCCCTTGTGTCTCTGGAGGTCAAAGAGAGGATACTGGATCCCTGGATGCGGAGTTACAGGCAGCTGTAAACTGTCATGTGGCTGCTGGTAACAACTGATCCTGGGCTCTCTGAAAGAGCTGCGGATGCCAGCCCCATCACAGTTTATTTTTATAGATTTGTGTACTTTAACAGATTTTGAACACTTACAAAATGCCCAATACTACCATTTAAATTTCTGTTTTAGTCCACATATCTGAATATTTGTTTCTGTGGTGTCAAAAGTGTAGAGCAAACCACAATACAAAGGACAGATTCTGATGAACTCTGTGTTGTTGTTGTCTTTTTAAGAATTTATTTATTTATTTATTTATTTATCTATCTATTTATTTATTTATTATGCAGTGTTCTGCCTGCAGATACACCTGCATGCCGGAAGAGGGCACCAGATCTCATTATAGATGGTTGTGAGCCACCATGTGGTTGGTAGGAATTGAACTCTTGACCTTTGGAAGAGCAGACAGTGCTCTTAACCTTTGAGCCATCTCTCCAGCCCAAAGATTTATTTATTTATTTTATGTGAGTGCTCTATTTGCATGTACACCTGCAGGCCAGAAGAGGTCATCAGATCACATTATAGATGGTTGTGAGTCACCATGTGTTTGCTGGGAATTGAACTCAGGACCTGTGGAAGAGCAGTCAGTGCTCTTAACCTCTGAGCCATCTCTCCAGTCTGAACTCTGTCTTAATAGACAGTGACTTAGCTTGGTGGAGAGACTGAGGTAAGGTACTCTTCAAGTTTAGGCTTCTAGGTTTGGAAGCCTGAGCACAGGGACATGATGACCGAAGCTCTACCATCAGAGTTTACTGGTATTTGAACTTGTCATTTATGTACGTGGGAATGTGGAGGACAGAGGTCATGATGAGGTATCTTCCTCATTTGTTCTCCACAGTATCTTTGGAGACAAGCTTCCTAGCTGCTTCTGATCTGCCTCCCCAGCTCTGGGAATCCTGGCATGCCACACAATTTTTATTTCTAACGTAGGTCCTGGGGACCCACATTCAGGTCATCATGCCTGTAAGGCAAACAGTTTACTCATTAAACTAGCTCTTCACTATTTTCGTGCTTTTAAAATTCTTTTAGTGTTTTTATATTTTAGATATGAAACATTTTGGGAGTTTAACAATTACTGGTTATATAAGTAAATTCATTATTTTAAGAACATAGAAGTATGGCACCAAAGAAACACTTTACACACACACACACACACACACACACACACACACACACACGCACACACGCACACACGCACACACGCACACACGCCCTTATGTTTGTGCTGCAAGCACCTTGCTGACTGCTCCAACTTTCCAGCTAAATATGTTCTATTTATTTTAGTAAATCTCAGGGTGAGATTGATATGAAATAGGTTTTTATTTCTTTAGGTTACCATGAAATTAATCACTATTCTATGAAATTGACTTCATCACCTCATTAAAAGCAGTTATAGTATGGTTTACTGAACTTATGTCATTCTCAACTTCTTGCAGTTAGTGTGTAATAAATTATGTCAGTGTAATTATATTTTAATATATTTTCTCAACAATTTAATTCACTTTGAAATTGTTCTTTAAATTATGACATAGTAAAAACTTTAAGTATTAAAAACACCAGCAGGGGGCCTGGCGTAGTGGCACACACCTTCAATTCCAGCACTCGGGGAGGCAGAGGCAGGTGGATCTCTGTGAGTTCGAGGCCAGCCTGGTCTACAAAGTGAGTCCAGGACAGCCAAGGCTACACAGAGAAACCCTGTCTCAAAAACACAACCAAACCAAACAAAACCCCCCAGCAGGTGTCTGTCTTATGTCTGTGTCATCTAGTACTACACAAATTAATTTGCGAGGATCCTTTTTATTGTGATTAGCGATGTAAAGAGTAGAGTACTTGCTTTTTGTTTCCTTGAGATACGTGTATTACATGAAACCGTTCTTGCAATGCTCTCAGTATCTTTTGTAGACAACCCTCCTCTAATAAACTATCTGTGGTTCTTCCTCTTTGGCCCTTTGCCTATTTGTGTCTTAAATCCCATCTTCATTTGTTGTTGGGTTCTACTGGGCTCTATACAGCATCCTTTTCTACCATTCCACATTATATGTTTTTGACTTGTATATATTTGTAGTTTTCTACTCTTGATTCTATAATTTTAAATTTTGGTATAAGTTAGATTACAGATTTATCTAGCCTTTAAATCTATTGGTTAAATCCTGGTGCCTTTGTGCATAATTTTAGAACTTTGTGGGAAATGTTAATTAATAGTGTGGATGATTGGAAAGACAAAACTTTCTTTGCTGCTATATTCCTGGCTCCTAGAACTGTACCTTGTACATAATAGGTATCTAGTAAATATTTGTTGGATAAAAATTGTTAGCTAGGAATATTTAGACTAAAAATTGATATTTTATGAATTATTTATATGAAAAGTATGGAAAATTATTGAAATTCACCTGGGTGTTTACTGTAAAGGATTTATATGCGTTGTGTTTATCCCCTTCCTTCTACCTCACAGGGATGGACATGTGCAAACACAGTTCAGTCTCCAGTTCAATTGGTCCTTTTTGGGCTTCTTTTATTATTTTGCTGTGAGCTGATTTATTTGCTTTTATCCCCCGCCTTTTTTTTTTTTTTTTTTTTTGAGACAGGGTTTCTCTGTGTTACTTTGGCTGTCCTTCCTGGGACTCACTTTGTAGACCAGGCTTGCCTCAAATTCAGAGATCCGCCTGCCTCTGCCTCCCTGAGTGCTGGGGTTAAAGGTGTGCGCCACCACAGCTAGACGGCTTTTATTTCTTAACCAAACTCATGAGTTAACTTTGTAAAACAAAGTTAATCTTTCTGCCTTAAAGGTGTTAAGCAGCTGTTTTGACCTGGATAGCTTTATGTCAGCTCGACAACACAAACTAAAGTCATCTGAGAGCAGGAACCTTAATTAAGAAAGTGTCTCCATAAGATGCGGCTGTAGACAAACCGATAGGGCATTATCTTAATTGATGGGGTAAGGCCCAATCCATTTTGGGTGATGCCATCCCTCAGCTAGTGGTCCTGTGTTCTATGAGAAAGCAGGCTGAGCAGGCCCTGAGCAGCAAGCCAGTAAGCAACCCTCTTCTCTGGCCTCTCTCCTGCCTCCAGGTCCTGCCTTGTTGGAGAATCTGTCCTGACTTCTTTGATGATGCACTGTGATGTGGAAGTATAAGCCAAATAAGCCTTTCCTCTTGGTCATGGTGTTTCATCATAGCAAAAATAACTCTAAGAAAATGCCGTCTCCCACAGATTTTAAGCCTTTCTTTCTATGCTGTATTGTAAGGAATAGCTCATTGTTTAAAGAGCAGATTATGTGGTATTATTCCTAAGTAACGTGTGATATGCTGTTCCTGCTACCTAGAATGCCTTTGCCTTTTTTGCCACCTTTTTGTTGTTTTCTGAAATCAGATCCAGTCAAGTAGCCTTGGATGATCTGAATTTTGAGAGATGTGTCTGCCTCTGCCTCCAGAATACTGACTAAAACAGAGGCCTGGGCCGCCATGTTTAGCTCTTTCTTTCTTTCTTTTTTTACTTATTTTTCTGGTCCCCTCCTCCCCACCCCCCACACCCCACACCCTGAGACAGTTTCTCTGTGTTACTCTGGCTGTCCTGGACTCACTTTGTAGACCAGGCTGGCCTTCAACTCACAGCAATCCGTCTGCCTCTGTCTTCCTAGTGCTGGGATGCCCGGCTCTGTTTCTTCCTTTTTAAAAGGAAAGTTTCAACATTTTCCCCCTGAAATATTCTGAATTGTCAGATGTTAGATATGTACAGTTAAGATTTTTAAGGCAAGGTTAATCCTTGGTGACTCCACCCAAATATTTGTAAATAAATGTTTTAGTTCCATTAGGAAAAGATAACTTTTGTTATCTGCTCTGGGCCCTGGGATACTTTCTTGGAAGATACTTAGACCCTGTATTACCAAATTATTCTCATTTCTGCCTACACTTTTAGGTATGTACTGAATGGTAAGAAAATGACCCAATAATAATTTCAATTTCTAATGACCAACAGGTGAAAGAGCTTAAACATTCAAACAAACTAGAAATAACTGACATCAAACTGGAGGCAGCAAGAGCTAAGAGTGAGCTAGAAAGAGAAAGGAATAAGATCCAAAGTGACCTGGATGGTAATATATGATTTCCCATGCTTTTCTCTGTTGTTTTCAGGTCTAAATTCAAACTATTAAGATAGACCAACCCAAACCCTTTTCCAGATTTTCAGTCTTAATCTTAGAGTATATAGGAAATATTTTTATTATGTTGAATGCTTTATTCATCTGTGATCTTTCTTTAATGAAAAACCATATGTTTATATAATAGTTCTTGATTACTGTGTGAATTAAAACATTGAAAATGTGAGCATGTCCACCATGTGTCTATAATTCTAAATGCTGCCCTTCATCTGGTTACGAGGGTGAACGCTGTAAGGAAGTGGATCCCAGTCATAGTGTTTTGTTTGCTTGTCTTTGCTATAAAGCTTAGGTTAGCTGTTGAATCTTTGTTCAATGTGGGCTTATTTTAAAGCTCCATTTTAGTCTTAAAATGCCTCAACATGATTTCTCAGAGGTTACGTTTCTTTCTTAAATACTTTTAAAATCTACCCTTCAGATGTAACTGTACTTGAGTTGACCTCTTGTAGTTAATTTTTATTAATGATTATTTTGACCATTTCTATATATAATTAGAATTGAGAGTAATTTTTTTAAGTGTTAGAGTTTGGGATTTATTCCTATATTGCATTTTTAAGAGTTTAAATATAATTTTTTTTGCTGAAGTTACTTATCTAAAATATTTATTCCAGGACTTGAGAATTTTTTCCAGTAACCTTGAAAATGTTGTTTTTAATACATATTTCTTTTGTTAGAAATATAGTATTTTTCTAGAATCTTAGGGTTTTTTTTTTTTAAGGTCTCTGTCTCTCTTTTAATTTACCAGTACCATCTAGTTTATGCTACTATCCTGGCACTTGAGCTCCAGACCTCCTGTAAGAAATGGAGTCGATGAGGCTCTTTGGGTATTCATCTAAGCTGATGTTTACCTCCCAAGACTCAAAAGAACCAATTTGTATAGCCTTTTGAAGAATGTGTGTATATTTGCCTAAAATGTGACAATAAAAGTGATCTCCAAGTGTTAGTTTGCTTACGTTATTAGCAGAGTGCTATGATGAGCAGCTGTCGGAGAAACACTCTCACAGTTCCTTTGCCTTACTGGGTTTCAAGTGCCTGTTAGTTATAAACTTTGATGTTAATATTGAACGCAGTTAATTTTTCTTCTACAAATATACTAGGGTTGCAGTCAGACAATGAAATCCTCAAGTCAGCTGTTGAGCATCACAAAGTGCTCCTGGTGGAAAAAGATCGTGAATTAATACGTAAAGTGCAAGCTGCCAAGGAGGAAGGTTACCAGAAGCTCATGGTATTACAAGATGAAAAGTAAGTGCTGGGACCTTAGTTTATGGTAAGCCTCTTTGTGAAAACATTGTGTTCTCAGATCGTCTTTATTGTAGTTCTCCTAACATAATTATCATCTGTTGTTTTAGGCTAGAACTTGAGAACAGATTATCAGACTTAGAGAAAATGAAAGTGGAGCACGATGTCTGGAGGCAGTCTGAAAAGGATCAGTGCGAAGAGAAGCTGCGGGCCTCGCAGATGGCGGAAGAGGCAGCCCGGAGGGAGCTGCAGAGTATTAGGTTAATTTTTCACTTTAAGATAGTTTTGAGGACATAGTGGTGTAAAAGTAGCACAGGAAATTCCTCTGTACCTTTCATCTGATCTTCATGTTGTAACAGATTTCCTAACTGTATTACAGTCAAGATGAAGAAGTTAGCATTTCAGTAAACCAGACCTATTCACTTTATTTAGATTTTACCATTTCACTTGTTTCTTATCTTCACTCCATTCAAATAATCTTAGGCTCCGCTCCCTTCCTCATATTTTGAGGTTATGTAAATACTTTCATTGAACATTCTTCTACTGATTTTAGCATCCATTCACCATTCTCACCTTTTAGTTGTTACTCAGGTTTTCCAGCTCTGATTTTCTTATGTTTTTTCCGTGCCGAGTCTCTGCTTTGGTTATTAGAAGCTCCTGCCACTTCCTAAGGATGTCTTTATGTTTTTCTTTGTAATTAATTACTTTTTAATTTTTATTTTATTTATTTTACTTCTGGGCCTCAGTTTCTCCCCCCTCCTCCCCTCCCAGCCCCACCCTTAATCCACTCATCCTTAGTTTCTCTTCAGAAAAGGGCCAGCCTCTATGGATATAACCAGCCAAGGCATATCAGGCTGCAGGAAGACTAGGCAACACCCCTCCTATTAGGACTGGCCAAGACAACCAAGTACGAGAAAGGTCAGAGGTGGGCGACAGAAGCAGAGACAGCTCCTGCTCCAACTGTTAGGAGTCCCACAGGATCACGCTACAGAGGTCTAGGTCAGTCCCATGTAGGTTCCCTGGTTGGCAGTTCAGAATCTGTGAAGCCCTGTGGGCTCAGGTTGGTTCTGTGGACTTTCTTGTGGTGTGGCTCTTAAATCTTTCCTCCCCATCTTCGGTTGAACCTTCTAAGCTCTGCCTAATGTTTGGCTGTGGGTCTCTGCACCTGGATTTCCCTGTTTTTTAGCATCCTAGAAATCCTAACATCAGGACCAGACCGTAGTTCTCAACCTTCACAATGCTGCGGCAGTGCTGTGACTCAGTTTCTTAAATTGACCACAACATACTGTAGAGTTCTAAGCTAATGTTACAATACTACTAGGTTTTTAAAACTAATTTAAAAATATGCCACTATCTTAAGCCGTTAATAAGTATAGTTACAAATTGCTATTATAATAATAGCTTTTATAACTGCACGCATATCTACTGTTACTGCTGTCTTTGTTTTGTGTGTGTGTGTGTGTGTGTGTGTGTGTGTGTGTATGCAGATTTGAATTACTATCCTGTATGCTTTCCTTTTACCCATTGACCACTCTTGAAGATTGTTTTTTGCATAGGTCTTATGCATACAAACTTCCTCACTTTTATTTGAAAAATTCTCTCCCTTTAAAAAAAAACTAAATGAACTTTATTATTAAATAAACATTTTGGAAGTGTTTTTGGTGGATACAGAATTTATAGTTGAAAAAAATTTAAGTATCTTAAGTATATCTACCCACTGCTTTCTGGCCTCTTAAGTTTTTAAGCTTTTTAAAATTATTATTAAGGCTTGTTTTTATTTTATGTTTTATCTACATATATGTCTTTGTGTGTGTACCCAGTGCCTGTGAAGGTCAGAAGGCTTTAGTTCCCATAAAACTGGAGCTACAGATGGTTTTGAGCTGCCATGTGGGTGCTAGAAATTGAGGCTATATCCTCTGGAAGAGCAGCTAATGTTCTCAACTGCTGAGCCAGCTTGCCAGCTCTTTATCTTTTTTTTTTTTTTTTTTTTTTTTAAGATAAAATCTTTCTGTGAATTTCTTGAGCTCATGATCCTCTTGCCTCGGCCTCCTGAGTCCCAGGATTGTAGGGACCTCACAGACCCTAGCACTGGCTCAGCTTTTGAATGTCCTGGTCTTTACTATCTTCCAGAAGTGGAACAAAAGTAAAATAAAGACTTAAAGGGATATACACTGGTTCTGAGAGGTCCCTGGAAATGATTCCAACCAAGAAAGGAACAACATAACTTCTTACTTCTTTGTACCTTTTGGATCAGAAGCAACAGTCAGCAGTCCAGGTACAGGTTTCCCATATTTGAGGACAGGTTACGTTTACCCACTCTGGTTGCTACACTGTACGCACAGCGCTGCCTGCTGGTGTACAGAGGAGCCTGTAGTGAGACTGACTGTGACTGTTGGAAGAGGTGCAGTGCAATAAATTAACTGTTGGTTACAGTTGGAATCTTCCTCTGCAAGTTGCAAATCTCCTGAGGGCTCTAGATTTCCAGATTATTAGACTGATGTGTCAGTGCAGTTGCTTCTTTGAATCAACTGCATTAATTTAGCTTAGAGAGAACCAACGTTTTCGTGTTGTTTTATCTGTGAACAGAAATGCTTCCCCACTTACTGGGCTGTCCTTTTGCTTTTTTTACAGCATGTGGCACACACACCTTTACTGACTATGCCATCTTGATGGCCCTTGAGTTCTTTGTTTGTTTGTTTGTTTCCTTCTATCTAAAGCATTGAATTTTTTTCTAAGTATCTAATCCTTGTTGTTGTGAATGTATTTTCCCTTTTGCTTTTGCCTTCTGTTAATGTTTATAGAGATAATAAATTTTTATAGGTTAATTTTATATTTTATCTGCGTACTAAATTGAGTAATTTTACTCAGTAACTTCATTTACAAATGGAGATATTTTATTTCTTTACCAATTCTTAGACTTCCAATTGATTTATAATTGCATTGGGAGTTATGTAGTGCAACCCTGAGTAGGAGTGTAGATGGCAGGCATCTTTGCGTCAGTCCGGTCTTAGTTGAGCTGTCTATATTGTTTCTTCCCTGATTAGAGCTAGAGAGACAGCATGGCAGTTGAGAGCGCATGTCCCTCTTACTGAGGGCCAAAGTTCAGTTACAGACAACCACTCATAACTCGCGTTTCAAGGGATCCACTGACCTCTCCTGACTTTCTTGGATACCTGCCATGCATATGATGCATGTACATAACGTGCAGGCAAAAAATTCATATACATAAAATAGATTAAAATTAAATAAATCTGAAAAAACCTGCTTGCTAAAATTTTGATTGGAGTCGTACTGACTTTGTAGGTAAATTTGAGAATATTTTCTAATAATCCAACTCTTGAATACCTTACATCACTCATCTTCTACTGTCATATACTTTTATACTTCACCAACATATTCTTGTTTTACAAAGTTTTATGCCTAACACTTTAGTACTATTAAAGTGGTGCTGTTTTTAAATGTTCTAATTAGTCACTGGTGCAGTAGGCACAGTTGACTTTACTGACCTTTAGAGATTTTTTTTAAATTTTTGAACAGAAAAGAATGTTCGTTTTTCTACTTGCTTCTCTTTTATTATTTTATTATTAAATTTGAGTTTCACAGCATTGTGATCAGAGAATATTTTCACTTACACAGCACTTTCATATTTCATTTGTGACCTAACATGTCAAGGCGAGTACTAGGATAAGGCAAGTGAAACATCCTGGGGTATGAACATTAAGAGATACTCACTTTGTGTGTGCGTGCGTGCGTGCGTGCGTGTGTGTGTGTGTGTGCACGTGGGCGCGCACTGAATTTTAGGATTTCTTACATCATTGGTAGCTGAACTTTGAGAGCTGGTCTTGATCATCTTTTTTATTCAAATAGATACATTTATTCAGGACAGTGTTTGTGCGTCTCTTTCTACCTTCCCCAGGGAAACACCCCCATATATCATTTTATTCTATCGTGGTCTCACAGTTTGGCCGTTTAGAATGTTTTCTGTTTGAATTCATCCTACGTCTCTTGCTTTGAGCTTCTGTAGCCATAGTGATAAAATGTCAGCATTCTATCATTACTTACAGATAGTGGTGAACTTGATCATAGCTTTTGTTTTTATTTAGGAACATTTAATAAAATACAAACTAGTTTTCTCTTTAACTTGTCAATAATATAAATCATTTTCTGTTTCATTATCCACTTTTGAGAACTTGTTTTTTATTATTCTTGAATTTCTCTAGATCATTTATCACGTATGATTGGCCCCAGACTTATTTTAAAGTAAGGATGCCATAACCATATAATGTCTGACAGAAGGAGTATTTCTCAAGATTGTAGACTTTTCTCCCTTTGGAATGTCATAGAATTGATGTCATTTATTATTTACTGATTTATAAATTTAACCACATCAACCAAGCCTGTGTTTCTTTTTCGCTAAAATAACTATAATTGTAGCTTCTATTTAGTAGAATCTGTGGTATGTCAGAGACTGGGGGAAAAGATGGATCTTGACAGGAAAAAGTATAAATAATGTATAAAAACATCTATTATTTAAAAAGAACGCTATATGATAAATAGTTGATCTGCTAGACATTAATCTATACTTTAGGGGTACTTTGTTATTATATACTAATGTTTTGTTTTCATTAAACTGGCTTATTTCTCACTGATCTGTCATAGTGCAAAAAATAATGTCTTAGAAGATACCTTGTAAGCCAGGTGGTGGTGGCACGCGCCTTTAATCCCAGCACCTGGGAGGCAGAGGCAGGCGAATCGCTGTGAGTTCGAGGCCAGCCTGATCTACAAAGCGAGTCCAGGACAGCCAAGGCTACACAGAGAGACCTTGACTCGAAAAACAAAAACAAAAAAAAGAAAGAAAGAAAGAAAGAAAGAAAGAAAGAAAGAAAGAAAGAAAAGACCTTGTTATGGCATGGCCAGTGGCTCAGTGGGTAAAGCTGTTGTTGCATAAGTGGGAGGATGGGGTTTGGATCCCTAGTGCCATGTAAAAACCCACGCATGGCAATACACACCTGTAGCCTCAGCACTGGTGAGCAAGACAGGGAGTTCCAGGATTGGCTGGCCAGCTGCTCTAGCCAAAAGAGCAAGTTTGTGGTTCAGTGAGGGACCCTGTTACAAAAAAGCAATATGGAGGCGGTGATTGGAGAAGGTATCCAGTGTCAGTGTCTGATCTACACATGTGCCTGTATAGACAAGTGCAAGTATATGTGTGTTTTAATGCGACACACACACATTTTTATATTGCAGAAGGCTGCCTTACTACGTATTTATTCAGTTTGTGATGTTTATAAAGTTACCTACAGATTTAACCGTGTAAAAATTATAGAAAATTAAGTGTGCAGTCAACTTCACATAACAGCAACAGTCTAAATAAAGCTGTAGCAAGAAATTAGCTGATATAACTTGTAGAAAGGACAAGGTTTGCACTTCTCTCTCTCTCTCTCTCTCTCTCTCTCTCTCTCTCTCTCTCTCTCTCCTTTTCTTGGCCACCTGTATCTACAACTAATGTATGAGCAGATAGAAGTTATTCCTTCTTTTTCCCTCTCCTTGTTGGCTTATTTTCTACTGCTTTCTCTGTGAGACAAGCCGTGTATGTTGAAACAAAAGAAGGGCAGTTATTTGCCAGCTCAGATTAGAAAACTGTAGGAAGTGTTGGGGTCTGGTTCACATGTCATTGCTGGGAACTTACCTTTCACATAACTTAGTCTTCTCTGTGTTGATATCGTTGCTTTAGGTTTGCTTGTTTATTTGGCTGCTCTCAGGTAGATATGGACCCTTTTAAAAATTATTTACTGTGTCCCATTTGCCATTTATATCATCAGAAGAATTATTTGTTGTGTGTCATCTTATTAGGAAGTATAATTGGACATTTAAACTAATTCCTTTACGATTTGGACTGCTGAGTAAGTGACAGGGTAAAGGGTCGGCAGTGGCACTTGAAGGCCACAGAGTCCTGTTGTGTGTTTTTGTCAGAAGTGTGTCAGTTATAATAGCATGATTCTCTAGGAATGCTTTGGTTCAGTAGCCTCCGATCTTTCCAGGAAATTCCCTTTTAGTAAACAATGGTCAGTTAGTTTCCAGTGCTTCAGACAGGATGCTTGCTTTCAGAAAGTTGGTGCTGAGGGCACTGTCCTTCTGAAGAGACCTGTAGTGGGAATTTTTGATAATAGAGAAATCACAGGCTTCTTCTCTTGCTTGTCATCTCTTGGTAATGGACAGTAACGTCATATGAAGGCAAGATCCTTTGCCACTGAATGTGTAACTATTTAAATCTGAGTTTAAATTAACATATAACTATTTAAATCTGATTTAAATTAATTAAAATTTTAAGAAATTAAAATTTCAGTTCCTCTGCCATCCTGTCTACATGTAGTAACACGAGGCTAGAACCTTTTCAAATTGAAACTTTCAGATGATAATTTCCATCACCAGAGAGCGTTATCAGATAGAACTGCTGATCTGTTAAAGTGGGGCCTCTGTCTTTATAACAGCTTTTCTACAGCTGAATTCTCTGTTGTAACTTGAACCTCTATCCTATTTCCTCCTTCTACTTCCATGATTATATTTAAAGTATAAGTAACTACAGTTTATCATTCTCCAACTTAATTTACCCTTCACTTCCTAATCTCTTACCACCCACTTATTAAAGTTCTTTCCCTCCCTCCCCACCCTACCTTCTGTCTCCCTTCACCTCCCCTACCCGCCAGCCCCAATGCTGGGAATCAAACCTTAGGTCTTACACTACCATACTGAGCTACACAGCCAGTAGAGCTCCCCTGAAACAGCTTTATTCTCTTGCCAGAAAATAGTTTGTGATTCAACATTTTCTTTTAAAGCATCTCACCGAATTCTGAGAGAGCATACAACCCCCAACTCCTTGATGTGGAAAATATTCCTTTTCCCCTCCAACAAGGGATCAGCCAGGGAAATAGCAGTGGATCTAATCTGGTTTTTCAATAATTATTTGACTAAGTTTGGCTAAAATGGATTTTCCCTTGATATTTGTTGTGTCTAATTTATCCCTATTCTTTTTTCTCTTTCCACTTATGTACTTCTAGATAACTTTTCAACATTCATGGAGTCTTTTGATCTTGCTCAAGCTGTCCCTGTTTCAGGTCCCTTGCCATCAATCGTCCATATTGTTGAACTATTCATGTGTGTGTATGTGTGTGTGTGTGTGTGTGTGTGTGTGTGTGTGTGTGTGTGTGTGTGTATATATATATATATATATATATATATATATAAAATTGTATCCTCTCGCTTGCATTCTTTTATCTATTTTATCATCCCACACACCACACACCTGTCCAAGTCCTGGGCTCTATCATCTCTTCAAAGACATAATTATCTGTTTTTTAGTTGTCTTACTCTCAATAAATACATTTAAACTGTTAGCCTTCTGCTTCTTTGCCCACTTGGCTTTTGTCCTGGTTAGAGTTTTGTTTTTTTCTTTGTTTGTTTTGCTCCAACTTGACAAACTAAAATCATTTGAGAAGAAAGAACCTCAGTTGAGAAACTGCCCACATGAGCTTGGTCTGTGGGCTAGGCTGCGGGGCCATTTTCTTGACTAATGATTGATGTGAGTGGGCTCGACTCAGCGAGAGTGGTGGGCTGGTGTGCTTGGTGCTCTAAGAGAGCGGACTGAGCAAGCCACGAATCGTAAGCCAGTAAGCAGTGATCCTCACGGCCTCTGCATTAGCTCCTTGAGTTCTTGCCCTGACGTCCCTGGATAGTGCACTAGACACTAGAGGATAAAAGAAACTCTGTTGCCCAAGTTGGTTTTGTCATGGTACTTACCATAGCAACAGGAGATAATCCTTAGTTTCCAGAATGGAGATGCTCCTAATTATGTGTCTGTTAGGATTTGGTTTCATCTCTACTCTTCACCTATAGTATATCTTTAGCTTCTTTTTTCAGACACTTATTTTTGCCTTCACAGCCCAGTCCAAATTCTGTCTCTCTTACCTGGCCTTTATTAATCTCCTAATAAAAATTAATTTCACATATTTTGTACTGTACATTTTTGTAAGACTTCATTTGACTTATAAGACTTTGTTTGACGTGTGACAGACCTTAACTATTCAAGTTATATACCATGCGCGCTTTTCTGGGTCTGGGTTACCTCACTCAGGATGGTCTTTGCTAGTTCCATCCATTTACCTGCAGATTTCATGATGTCCTTGTTTTTAATAGCTGAGTAGTATTCCATTGTGTAAATGTACCACAGTTTTTTGTTTTGTTTTGTTTTGTTTTGTTTATCCATTTTGTTTATCCTTATCTAGTTGAGGGACATCTATGTTGTTTCCAGTTTCTGGCTATTACAAATAAAGCTGCTGTGAACATAGTTGAGCAAGTGTCCTTTATTAAAAGCTTAGCTATTGGCGTCCGTATAGAACTGTTGCTCCTGCACACGCAGCTCTTGTTGCTAAAGAAGTAATTTGTGTTGTTTTATGTGGACATAATGTAGCTGCCAGGAGTTGGGATGTTCTGAGTTGTATATAGTGTAGTACCCGTTGTCAAACAGCCATTCAGTAGAGTGATTGACCAGTTCAGTGAGATAAACTTATAATCTTTTTGTGTGGTTGTGGTTTTTAGGTTAAAACTTCAACAACAAATTGTGAATACTGAAAAAGCAGAGAAAGAAAAACTTGAAAATGCTGAACTGAAACAGGTGTGATTATAATAGACATCTTGATTTTATTTTGGGAATGCTTCTTTTAAGTGTGCCTTATGTAGTCATTGCAGTTAATCTCAATCAGTACTTTGTAATCTGGTCACCATAATCAATAATATACTGATGGAGCTGTTATGTAAAGATAAAATGTTTCAATTTTTCTGCTATAACTTAGTAGACTTGTTTTACTTTTGCTGTTTATCTTAATATATTGATATGTTGTGGCCTATGACAAAATTTTTGTTATAGTTAAAATGATATTCTGAATTTTAAAAATTGATTAGAAATATCCAGGTTTTTTAGTTACACGTGTAAATTGATATTTTGTGAGGGGTTATGGATTTTTGGTTTCTTGCTATATCTGTGTAAAATTTAAGAGTTGTATTTGGGGGAAAAGTTTATATTTTAGTTAAAGGAAATATTTATATAATGTTGGGTAAAATACAGAAGCATATTTGTTTCTATATTCTGCTTTTTTTTTTGCTTGAAGTATTTCTATTCTCTTAGATTATGAGTAGTGAGGATTGCCATTAGGATTTTGCAGAAATCAGCCTTGCACATGCAGTTTTGGGACCTGAATTGGGAGAGAATACTGTTTGTGTGTCAGCTGGCATTGCTTTGCATGTGCAGTGACAGAGCCTTAACCAGCAGCGCACAACATTTTATTCTCTGAGCGACATTGCTATAATCCAGCATAATACTTACTGCTCTAATACTTACAAATATTGGAGTTTCTGCATCCTATGGATCTAGAGGTAAATTTCATGATGGTTGCTTAGTTTAAAAGCTGTAACAGAAAGTTAATACTTTCTACTTCAGTTTTTAAGGAACTACTACATGAAGAAATTTATTCTAACATAGAAATCTGAGACATACCATGTCACGGTGTCTAGGAATTGCACCGTGGACATGTATAGTCTTCTCTTACAAGGCGTTTACACTATCAGTAGACTTGGCTAATTCATTCCACCAAGAACCTTGCCTCATGTTGGGGGAGGCGGTGTTCGCCTGCAGTCCTACTATGTGAGAGGCTGAAACAGGAGGACCCTGAGTTTGAGGCCTGCCTGGGCTGTGCAGCAAGACCCTGTTGCTGTTGACTCTTGAATCTTACTGCGGTAGTTTTTGGTGATGGTAGGGACCAAGTTCAGGCCTGTGTTTGTATTAACTAGACAGTTACACTCTGCAGCTGAGCTGCATCCTGGCCTTATGGTGGCTCCTTTTGACTTATGTCTCGTGATTCTGTCAGTTCTGGAAGGTCTTTCAGAGAATGGCTAAAGGGAAGTTGAAGTGAAAGAAAAATGAAGACTTTTCGTTTATTAGCTGATAAAACAGAAGTGGCTTATGAAAGATGTAGATATAAAATTATCCCCAGTGAGGTCTATTTAGTCACAACTTTAAAGAATTTAAGTCTTTGTAGCCAGTTGGTCTGTAACTCCAACATATCATAAGAAAAAGTGCTTCCACGTGAAGGTAAATTGGGATGGAGTAAGGCCTCTAGCTTTGATACATGTGCTGATAAATTACTCTAGAGCTGTGGTTCTCAACTGTCCCAGTGCTGCGACCCTTTAATACAGCTCGTCATGTTGTGGTGACCCCAGCCATAAAATTATTTTTGTTGCTACTAGTAGTAATTTTGCTACTATTATGAGTTGTAATGTAAGTATGTGCTGTGCAACCCTTGTGAAAGGGTCATTTATCCCCGAAGGGGTTGCGGCCCACAGGCTGAGCACTGCTGCTCTAGAGGCTAAAGAATCCATAGCATGTTATTCGCTTTCTCAAAGCACATTTCTCGTTCCCGTACTGGGACATATAGAAAGCTCGGAAACCTCTGAAGAAGAGGGTTATAGTGACCCTCGCCATAGTCATACCCAGCAATCCTGAATGCTCGCAGAGTAGCCCTTCTGGTAGGGTGTGCTTATAGAGAACAAGTTCCCTCAACTGTTCTCGCCGCCCCCCCCACCCCCCCACCCCCCCACTGGCTTGCTTTTAAAACCTTCTCTGGCAGAGAAGGGAAAGGCTTTGTAATAGGAGACTGTCTCCCAATTCTTTTCTTCTTCCCATAGCACCTCCTCCCCAAGCCCCAGAGAGCCAATCTGAGGATGAAAAGAGAGAGCCAGTGCCTGAGGACCATATATGGTCTTGAAAGTCTTTGGTTATAGTGAGAAATGACCCTCACCCTCGATATTTGTCACCTCACTCGCAGGGCATCCCTGTGTCAACTGAGAGACGTTTCTGAGGGATTGACTCTGCTTCTCAGATGCCTTGATGGGTGTCTTAGTGTCTTCTCTTTCTCTCTATCTCTCTTTTTTTTTTCTTTTAAGCAAATCAGTCATTTGCAGATCCAAGTGACCTCACTGACACAGTCAGAGAATGACTTGCTGAATTCAAACCAAATGCTGAAGGACATGGTGGAGAGATTAAAACAAGAATGTCGAAATTCAAGAAGCCAAGCTGAAAAAGTGCAACTGGAAGTTGAAAAGTAGAGTTTGCTCTTTTTTGTGTACAAACTATTTTTTCTTTTTGCTGTATATATAAAGCATGTTTTATTGCTGATTAAAACACCAAGTGTATTTGTGGGTAGTGTACTTTCTCCTTCCATAAAATGGACTTTTACTCATAAATTGCTTTTAAATTTTTATATATGGCCCCAGGTCCTCTAAAATCCTGTATGAACACAGTATTCTGAAAACTCATAAAGAAAGACTTGTATTCCTTGAGCAAGCCAGAATGTGATCCCCAGTTCCGTTCTGAATGCCAGGGGGCAGAATGATTTGGGTGTGGGGTTGCTGTGTGTGTTGTGCATGCGTGCACAACACATACACACACACCCCATAGATTTCTTAGAACTAGCTTTTTAGATCCCCCCCCCTTTTTTTTTTAGATTTCCCTTTTGAAAAGTAGTAACTTATTTGTTATATTCTTTGTACCTTGAAAGTTATTGGTAGTAGACAATAAACTGCTAAGGAAAATGGCGCTGGATAGACTCAGGATTTATATTCTCTAGAAAATGGTATGTGATAAGATGGTGTTACAGATGTAGTTCAGTAGAATTGTCTGCCTAGTATACAGAGGCCCTGGACTTGACTCCTAGCACCACAAAAATAAGTTTAAAAAAGCAAAAACAAACAAGTAAATGAAGAATACTGTTTTATATTTGTTTTGTTTTTATAGCATGTTATTTTTATTTATTTATAGGACAGTTTTCTCTCTAAATTTGTTTTTAAATCAGTCTTATCACATAAAACTTTTTCTCTGCAGTTTTTTTCTATTTTTCATATTTTTAGGCTTGTCTGTGTTTTATAGATGGAGTTTTATGTATAGGGAAAGTCAGTAAGAAAGACATACCTCTATAATGTGTCTTGACATCCCAGAGGAGCTACTTACCTTTCTTCTATTTTGAAAAGGAGAAATTTGTATCTTGTGATCTTTGAGTATTTGCTTAAAATAAGCTTAAGAATTCTGATGACATACAGTGTAGCTAGCAGATTGAAATACTTCACTGGGCTAGGGATATAGTTTAGCAGTAGAGTGCTTGCTCAGCATGTGCATGCCTCTGAGTTAAATTTTCAATATCCAGACTCAGAATAAACAAAACACTAGATTTCTAGGTCAAGAGAGTTTAACTTTTGTTCCAGTTAATATACTTAAAATTTGTATGAGTAAATAGACAAGCAATCTATTATGACAGGGCTTGTTATTTTAATTTTTAGTGACCATAGTATTGATACTAAAATTTGTATTATTGTTAAGTATGCAGAATAGCTTTTAAGTTATTACTAGGATACAACTTAAAATGCCATTTATATGAAATTTACTCCATACAGAAAACATTCAGCATTAAGACTTAATATCAAGCTTGATTTTTTTTTTCCTTTTTAAAAGATAATCTATGTAATCCTGGCTGTCCTGGAATTTACTATGTATATTAGGCTGGCCTTGAGCACACAGATGAAATAGCCCAGGCCTCTGGATTGCCGGGGTTAAGGTGTTTCCTACCATACCCTGCAGCAGGGTTGATTTTAACTGTTTTTATTAGGCACAGTTTTCATAGCTTGCCACTTGTAATCATTGTTCAGGTTTCAAGCGCTTATACTGCCATAAATAGACATGTTTCTTTATGGAGCTTAATAAATGATCTAAACTTCAGTTTCCTCACTTACTTAAAAGACATGACAGATGTACCTAGCTTGGAGGTTTTGTGTAAACTTAGTGTATATATTATTCTAAGTACAGTGTCATATTCATCAAGCTGGCTCTGTGGTGACAATGAGGAAATATGTGGCCATGGAAGAGTCGCTACAGTGGGCATCTGCCTGTGGTCAGGCGGGTGGGAGATGGACAGCAGCCTGTAGTAGTGCGGGTTTGATCTAAGAGCTCCTGTGGAGTCCTTGCTCTGTGTGCCCGTTCCCTGGCAGGACGCTGGAGGAAAGGCAGAGCCAGTGGTTAGAAGAGAAGCATAAGCTCCATGAGCGCATCACAGACAGAGAGGAGAAGTACAACCAAGCCAAAGAGAAACTGCAGCGAGCCGCCACTGCTCAGAAGAAGGTGAGTGCCCTTTCACCCCCATGGAGCTTGCCACGTAAGCTAAACCCAATAACTACACTTCACCATTGATTTCATCTTGCACAATTAGGAAAATCCAACTAATAGGTGTATTTCTAAAACTTTTTAGAGAATATGTTCTTCTTACAGGTGAGTTACTCCATACAGATGTGCATGACTCACTTTTGACTGAAGTCATAGTATGATTAGGCCTGTTTCAGTTTTGCTTAACATCTGTAATACCTCTTTTGTGGTTAGAGTCGCTTTTCTTAGGCCAGGATATAGCTCATTGGTAAGAATTATCTAAGAATATCCACCAGGTTCTAGGCTAGCCAGGCCAACACAGAGACCATGTCCCAACAACAAGAGAGCGTGTTTCCAGCTCCAAAAATAGAAGAACAAATGTCTTCTTGCCCCAGCAGTAGGACCTTGTTTATGTTTAATATATAAGATACAAGATAAGAAGATAGTAAAAAGGTGCCAGATGCCAGATAGTATGTTTATTAAATGAGCATGGGGGAGAAGGAAAGGGAGCAGGGGTACCCCAGAGAGAGACAGAGGAAAAGAGGGGCGAGAGAGGAACAGCAAGAGAGAGGGCTGAGGTAGGACTGTCCTTTTATATAGCCCTGGGCAGGGCCATGCCCCCGTGACAGATGAGCAGTGACACCACAGGTAGGCAGTCTGAAGCCTACCTTGGACTTCCCTTGGCTTCTGACTCCATTCTGATAATTCCTACTTCGATGTTTCTTGATTTGTCCTTTGTAGGCATATATGTTTTTAGAATCTCAAAGCTTCACATCTTGAAAACAGTCAAGTACGTCACGAAATTCTGTAGTCAGGTGACTCGTCTGGTCAGCAGTTTACAACATTTTCTACTTGATCAAGGACTATAGTAGACTCCATTGGCAGCTGTGACTCATTGTGGCAGTTATCCAGCACTTGTTTCCAGCAGACCTGGGTGTGAGGAGAGACTAGGCTGTGTGTATATGTCTGATTTGTCTCCATTTGATAAGTTTCCTTCATAGTGACTTTGATTGTGAAGAAGAAAGACATTGTGAATGAGAGAGAGATGCCCTGGTATACCAGTATATTATTGATAGGCTAAGTGTTCATTAATTATATAAGAGAAATAACTAAAGACATTGTTTGTTTGTTTTTATTTTTGAGACAGGGTTTCTCTGTGTAGCCTTGGCTGTCTTAGACTTGCTTTGTAGACCATGCTGGCCTTGAACTCACAGAAATCCACCTGCCTCTGCCTCCCAAGTGCTGAGATTAAAGGTGTAAGCCACCATGCCCAGCTAAGACATTCTTATAATACTAAAAATAGTAGAAGACAGTTCCTACGTAAGAAACCCAACATTTTATACCTGTATGGAAGTATATTTTTTCTTTTATTTGTCATTTATTTTGCTTTCTGTTCATACGTAAATTCTGAAAGGCTATTAATGTTGATGAAACTTCAGTGATTTTTTTTTGATGACTCATGATGATTTTAGAAATCCTACTGTACTTGTATTGTTTGACGTTTAGAAATATCTGAATTCAGAAATCACTAGAAAGTCTTAAAACTTGTTTGTCTTTTGCAGTTAAGCTTTTATGTTGCATTATTAGGAGTAAGTATTATAGAGATCAGATCCTAATTATTAAGGTTAATTTGAGTTGCCTTCTTTTGGAGCAGAAGTGACATCCAGTGGTGACAGAGATTATCAACTAGTAATTATAGATATACCAGAAAAGGGGGGAGGGGTAACACTTAGGAGGTAATACTTTACCACTATTGTAATATTGCAAACATTTTTCTTCTTAAATACTTAACCAACAGATAGGTAAGAGCATAGTATCAATTCACTTTTAAACTCTTATTTGTTGTGGGAGAAGGGGGTGGAGGGGCAGGTGCATTCCCCTGTGTATGGAGGACTGTACCCCTATCATCGTTACCTGTTCTTCCAAACGTAGACTCAGGTATGTTTTTGAGGCCGGGCTGGAAGCCACCGAGCTCCAGCGGTCCTCCCTTCTGGCCTTCTCTTAGTGCTTGTTAGGTGAGGGTTGAGATCCAAACTCCAGGTCTCATCCTCTTCACCACTGTACTCTCTCCAGCTCCTCCTTTCACCTTTGTGGTGGTGGTTGTTGTTGTTGTTGTTGTTGTTGGTGGTGGTGGTGGTGGTGGTGGTGGTGGTGTTTTTGAGACAGAGTATCATTATGTAATTCTGGCTGTTTGGGAACTTGCTCTGTAGACTTGCCTGGCCTTAAGCTCATAGAATTCTAGCTGCCTCTGCCTCCCCAGTGCTGGTACTAAAGTCATGGGATGCCATATGCAGGTATCATTTCACTTTTTAATATGCAAAACATGAATTATAATTTAAGTCATAGAAAATTAATCAGTTCAATCTAGTGAATAACAGTGACCTGGAGCTATCACATCATGTGGAACACTGTCCTGGGAACTTAATTTTATCAGTTGGAGTTGAAAAGGGACATTTTGTGGCATAGGGATAGTGCTACGTATGTGAGTATATATACTTTTAGAATTTTAAGTGACCTTAGCGTTCAGATAGCTTGTACAGATTAGGGAACTGACATTGTAGATAACCAGAGTGATTTGACTAGTTAGTATGCAGACTTTGCAAAGAATGGTGCTGTTTGCCTGTGATCCCAGCACTTGGAATGCTGAGCCAAGAAGAGTGTGAGTCCAGTTTCAGCCTGGACCATTTAGGGAGATGTTGTTTCAAAAAACCAAGGTAGGGAGATCCTAGCTTGGATCTATGGTATGCTCTAGTGTTGCCTTCACTGTATTATTACTCTTCTGTTTCCCTCTTTATTTGGTTCTAGGGAGATATATATGTGTTGTGTTGGTTTGGCTTAACTTTGGTTTTCTATAGACAGGGTTTCTCTGTGGCTTTGGCTGTCCTGGACTCACTTTGTAGAGCAGACTGGCCTCAAACTCACAGAGATCCACCTGCCTTTGCCTCCCCAAGTGGTGGGATTTCAGGCGTGTGACACTGTGCCCAGCTTCATATGATTCCTTGTTCGCCTTTAAATTACAGTACCCTGGAGGCAGAGACAGAGGGAGGTAGGTGGATTTAGGTTACAGGGAGACTGTCTCAGAAAAACAAAAAACCCACTTCTATCGCTGTTTTTCTATCCTTACAAATATAATTTATAGAGGGTCAACAAACTTTTAAAGTTCTGTATTTAAATGTCTAAAATATCATAACTTTCTTAGGCAGTAAGACATAAACCATCCTAGTCTAGGATAGAAATTGTAATCCTTTAATTTTTTTACCCATGAAAAATTCTTAAACTGAAGAATAGTAACTTTGTTTTCCCTCCAGGCTAGATAAACATGCCATCTGGGTATGTTTATTCAGAATGCTAAACTTCTAAGCACAAGACTTAATGACATTTTTAGTAAGTGTGTTTAGGTAGTCTTTGGTGGAAATGAAATTGTGATATGTTCATAATTTTTAAATTTATTTTTGAAAAGTGTGCCCCAGATCTTGAATTGGAATGTGGTTCCAATGTTGTCCCCTCTCTCTGCTCCCTGTCGTCAGTGTTCAAGTGTGAGTATGAGGAGCGGTCTCTTGCTTTGGGCACAGTGAGTTGTCTGTCCCTTTGAGGCGCTTGAAATAACAGTTGGCACTTTTTATTTTGACATGCGTCTCTCTGAAGTGATTTTTGTGTTGTTGTTTTTGATATATGGTCTCACTATGTAGCTTTGGCTGGCCTGGAACCCAGAGATCCATTTGCCTCCCATGTGCTGGGATTAAAGGTGTGTGCCCACAGGCCCAGCCTGACATAGTTCTTTGTCAAATAGTAGTATTGTAAGTGTTTTCTCCAAAAGTAGTGACTCCTAGTCTTGAAGTTGTAAAATGTTATGTGGCCTAGCATTGTGCTGAGAGAGAAGAGAGGCCATCATCACTCCTTATCCTTGAGGAGTACTTGAGGAAATAAGATAATGTTTAAGCAACACTTGGTAATACTGTCAACCACTCCCAGGTCACTTACATAGACATCAAAGTGAGAACCACTGTGAGAAGACCTCCCAGCTTCAATGAAATAAAAACAAACACTAAATAAGCTAGAAGACACCCAATCAGGCTCCAGTGTACAGTTCACCCACAGCCACACAGTCACCAGACAACAAGATGGGAAGCGGGGAGAGAGCTAAGAGGAGTATTCAGAATACACACACACACACACACACACACACACACACACACACACACACACACACACGGATGGAATGGCCAAAGAGCAAGTTTAGTAAAACTTAGAAAAACCCCTAAGTGAGGCGTGAAATCTAGAAGGAAGTTTAGAATATAGGAGTGGCGGTGAAGAGTGAGTAACTCCCAAAGGCATCCTGAAGGGGAGAAGTGGCAAAATATGATAGTCACGTGCAATGTGTGTTCTAGCGGGCTGGAGTCCACTCCCATCGTGTCGAGAAGCACAGCAGCAGGTAGGCAGGCACGGCAGGAGCAGTAGCTGAGAGCTCACATCCTGATCCACAAACACAAGCAGGGATGCTAGCTGAGGATAGACTGGGCTTTTGAAACCTCAAGCTCACCCCCAGTGACAGGCTGCCTCCAAGAAGGCCACATCCCATAATCCCTCAACAGTTCCACCAACTAGGCTGCAAGCATTCAAATACATGAGCCTAAGGGGGCTTTTCTCACTCAAACCAGGAGGTTCCTCAGGAGCCTCGGGTAGGAGGATTGTTTGAGCGCAGGAGTTTAGCACCTGGGCACAGTGAGACTTTGTCTCAAAAGACAAAACCAAAATCCAGAATATACTGGTAAGTAAATAAGTGAAAGGGGTCATTTAGCTCTAAGAGGATATAAGTGGAGCCAGGTGGCAGAGTGAGGAACATGGAAGGCATAGTAGATTTGACCAAACATAGATATGAAGTGATTGCAGCATATCCATGTAGACACGCCTCTAGACGCAAATAAAGATACTGCACTTGTGACTAGAAATAGCAAAACGAAACAGGAAGATTAGCAAGTCAAATAAATTTACAAAATGAAATGAGATTTTGAATATGATTGAGTAGTACAAAAACTAAGAGCTGGATGGCGTTCTAAAGAGGATGGAAGATGCGCGTGGGGAGGAGCAATAGTGTAAGTGTTGTGGGAGCCGAAGGAGAAGGTTATCCAAGAAGAGTGCTGCCTGGTGTGGCTGACTGTTTGCCTGTAACTGTAGTGCAGCTGTTGGCTGCAGAGACAGGAGGCTTGCTGCCTATGGCCCTAAAAAAAGTCAAAACCTGTGACCTCCAGGTTCAGTGAGAAACACTGTCTGAAGAGAGTAAGGCAGAATCGAGGGCAGGGTACCTGATGTCCTCCTGTGGCCATACAGATGCCACAGACACATGCGCACTCGTGCACATAGGCATGCACACCATTTTTTAAAAGGGGACAAATGGTCCCGGAACCATTTGGTTATTCAAACAATGTTAATTGGATTTGGTAGTAAAGAAGGAATCCCAGTTGACTCTTGTTTTTGAGGTTTTGGCAGGGGACTACAACTACTTGTGTTACATTCCCCTCCCCCCTTTATTTTGAAACAGGATCTCATGTGGCTCAGGGTGGCCTTGAATTTTGTATGTATTCCAGGCTACCTTGGCCCTCCTGTCTTAGCTTTCTGGGTGTACTACACCATTCTCTACATGCTCTGTAACTCCTTGTTTTGTAAGGCACTCATTTATCTCACGTTGTGATTATATTGGAATGCTAATGCAAACATTCCTACTCTAATCCACCCTAACCTCTTTTTAACTTGATTTCAGCTGCAAAGACTTGTTCCAAATTATAACACTCTGGGGTGCTTTCCAATATCAACAGGCGATTCTCAGTTCTTTGGACACCAACTGGTCTTACTTGGACAGTTCAGTTCTGAAACTACCTGGCATGATAGTTAAATCTCTCAAGTTAAGGTGTTTGATTCCCCAAGAATGCCTCTCCTCCAATGCTAGTGTAAGCCACCCAACTGGCCATGTAGTAGGAGTTCCTACAACTTTGTTTTTATATTTAAAGATTGGCTAGGATTCAGGAGAGCACGGTACTGATGTGTGCCAGCTTATTTTAAAAGACACCACTCAGGAACAACCAGATGGGACACAGATAACTGTATAGGGTGTAGAGAGTCCGTGCTGTCTCTAATTTTGGCTGAGCTCAATTTACAATCCCCACTCTTCTCCCTGTAGGTTAGAATAGAGGACCTTAAAGTATCACCATGTATTTACTTGGTCTCTCTGGCGTCCTCCTGAGGGTTGCCTTGGGCCCCTACTTTAAGTTACTTCATAATCAGAAATAGGAGAGATTGAGTAGGCCTTCCTACTGGTTACAAAGGGCACCCCTGGCACCTAAGGAATTCCTAGCGTTTGGGGAACTCTGTGCCAGTAATGGGGGAAAGGCCACGTAATATTTCTTAGGATATTATGTTTATGTCCGCAGGTTCTAGGTGGACCTGAATTTTGGTGAAATAGTAGTGTTGTCACTAAGTAGTTTTGTCACTAAGACAGTTCAAAACTATGTACTTGGTGTAGTTCACTAGAATACATATCAAGGTGACCAGAATCTGTACCAAGAAACATGAATTATAGTGGGTAGTAGGAGCAAACAGGTAGAGAAAGTGCATGCTAAGAAGAAAAGTAACAAGATTAAGAGAGTGTTTTGTTTTTTAAATGATCAGGCAAGGTTTTGTTTTGTGTTTTAGTTTTTCGAGACAGGGTTTCTCTGTGTAGCCTTGGCTGCCCTGGACTCACTCTGTAGACCAGGCTGGCCTCGAACTCACAGCTATCCACCTGCCTCTGCCTCCCAAGTGCTGGGATTAAAGGCGTGCGCTACCACCACCCAGCTGATCAGGCAAGGTTTACTTGACAACATTTGAACAAGACTTGGAGGAAAGAAGATACCATGTTGATTTACATGGAAGATCTTGTTCCAGACAGAATAGCAAGCACAAAAGTATACAGACGGTTTGTTACGTTGAAAGAACACAACGGAGTACTGATAACTATGACAGAAAGGCATTGATACAGGAACTTTGGCTCTTATTGAGTGAAATAGGACTACAATTTCGGGGGAGGGGCGGGAAACATTGTTCCTTACCCTCAGCATGCT
The DNA here is from genome assembly GCF_964271855.1 of Acomys minous. Taxonomy (NCBI): domain Eukaryota; kingdom Metazoa; phylum Chordata; class Mammalia; order Rodentia; family Muridae; genus Acomys; species Acomys minous. The sequence goes on from NC_140490.1 coordinate 97,690,734, forward strand.
GTTACAAAGCATCCCGAATGGACTGGCTCATGCACAGTAGAAATGTGTTCTTCATTGGTGAAGAGCTAGCAAGCCTGCACATGAGCAGATAGTGTGCCAAGTGAGGGCCCACTTCCTGTTGGATGAATGGTATTTTCAAACTGTGTTCTCACATAGTGGGAAAAGAGAAGGTCCCTTTTAGTTATGTGCTAACTAGTGCTTAGAATAGTTGTTTGCTTTTGTAATGGCTGAAGACAGCACTGGACATGGACCCTATCTTGAAGTCTGTAGTATTCCTTTCCTGATAATTTGCTTCAGACAGTCCTTTTTACTTACCAGTCCTGCTGGAGAACCTATAAATTACAGAATTAAGAACCCTAGTTCCTTTTTTAAAAACAAAAACCCCATTCCCTAGAATAGTTCTTTTCCTGATTCTATAGATCGTTGTATTAGCTATAGTAAGTATAGGACACAATTATACATGTTCTGTGCACCTATAAACATGTATGTTTGTATGTGTACTAGACATGCTCAATTAATGTTTACTGATAAGGCCTGGCTCATTGTGCTCACTGGTCTTTTAGAAGACCTAAGTTCACTTTGGAGGATCTGCATCATCTGGTGGCTCACAGATACTTGATATGTAGTTCCAGGGGATCCAATGCTCCTGCCCTCAGCAAGCATTGCTCTCATGTGTACCTACCCATATAGACACATATACACATAATTAAAATAATAAGAATCTTGAAAAATATCAACATGATAAATATTTTTATATTTTACTGCAGTTGAAATGACCAGTAAACAGAGAAATGCAACTAGATTTTAAGATTGTATATTTACATGATTGTACAGCAATTAGATGTCTTAAAATATCTGAAAGGAGTAGTACTTTGTTAATGTAGCCGTGAAAGCACATGGATCAGATGTACTGCATAGGATATGATTATTTGAATGTTGGTTGTCTCCCCACCCAGTTATATACAGTGAACTTCTAAGCCAGGCTTGGTGTTGCACTCCCTGAGTCCCAGCATTCAGAAAGCTGATGCAGGATGATTGCTTTTAGTTTGACACCAGGCTGGCCCACATAGTGAGGCCCTGTGTTAAGCATATATTCTAATTCACTAGGCAGTTGCATTACAAAATATAGTTGTGCCACAGCAAGAGCGCCTCCGTGATTAAGCTTCACGTCCTCATTAAAGAGGCCACAAAAAGCTGTGTTTGTCCATTTTTCCTTGTTAGAATCCAGTGCAAAGGCATCATCTGTGTGGGAGGAGGGCCTCCTCAGACGTTACCAGCACTGTGATCTTGGACTAAACACACTCCAGAATAAGGAGAAATACATTTCTATTGTCGAAAAGCATTTCTGTTGGTCATAAATTACCCAAGATTTCAAGTATTTTGTTAAAACCATTTGAGCAAGACTAAGTCACCTTGACAACACCTGGAAGAATTGTATGGAGTATCTCCACGAAGACCTCAGAGAGGTAGCAAGTCAGTGAGCCCGGTGTCGTGAAGTGTAGTTCCTAGAGGTGAGCATGGTGCCTGTGGTTGTGGTTCCCTTGGGGAAACCGCTGGTGCCAGAAGAGACAGCTGGGAGGCTAAGAAGTGGAACAGCTTTGACAGCCTCACCAGCTCGGGGAGCAATAATGGGAGTTCAGACTGTGCCACCAATCAGGGGTTCAGGGGAATCCTCCAGGGCTTTGGATTGCACCCTCTAGAGTCACTCTTGGACAAAGGTAAACTGAAATAATACTGACCTATCACCGAAGCAGAGCTTCCAAATCAGTCCTTAGAAGTGGATTAACTTAGACATGAGACTAATGCTCCTAGAGGCCAACCAGAGACAAATACGACTTGGCCCTAAGGGAAGTAACATTACCATGGCTTGGAAATTCTCCTCAAATTTTTATATGTGAAACACAGGTCTACATAAATACAAAATAGAGATAAATTTTGTGGTTATAATTTAATACACAACCAAATACTAGTGGAGGTAGGAGCATAGGTACTCTGTCATTCAGTGCTGGTGGGAATGCAGTGTACCACCACCAACACACTGGCCTGTTGATACAGTCCTACAGTAAACGCTTTACCCTAATTATGACTTATCCGTCATGTTCCAAAGTATTTACTCAAGTCAGTTTAGAACACAAACTATCAGAGCTTTATGGCAGTACTTTGAGACAATCAAGGTATCCTTTAGTAGGTACTTGCATAAACTGTGGGACACTCATACAGTTTATTATTAACAGTAAAAAGAAGTGAGTTGCCAAGAAGACCCTTACTTAAGTGCATCTGGCTAGCTGAAAGATGTGATTCCAAGTGTGATGTGGATAAGCCAGAGCTATGGAGAAAGTGAGGGCTCAGTCAGTGCTTGCTAGACTGTGAGGATGGATGGGAATGAATGGGGAGAGCACTGTGGGGTGGTGCTGTAAGGGGAGGACATGTGACGGACATCGGCCGCAGGACCAGAGACGTGTACGGCAGGAGGATGAAGCACTAGTACAGCTGCATGCGTTAGGTACGGTGCTGCATTTATGTTGGTTTATCAGTGTTGACAAATAGCCCTTAACAGTGTAAGATGTTAGTAATGTAAGTTAAGTGGATAAGGCAGCAGATGGGAATTATTCACTTTCTAGTTCAGTTGTCTGATACATTTAAATTGCTATAAGAAATAGTTACCAGAAATACAAAAATAGCACAGATGAGATGGCTCAGTGGGTAACAACCTGAGTTTAGTCCCTGGGAGAACCAACTTGTAGTTGTCCTCGACTGCCACATGTGTGCTGTGGCACTCCCATAAGAGAGATAACAGAGCATAACAGAAAATAACAAAGCATTTAAAAGCCAAGAGAAATAACAAACAACACACCTCAGAGGAGATCCAAGCAATCTCAGGTACAGATTTTGAAAAGATTGGTAAAAATTTGTAATTCTCAGAAACTTCAAAGGATCAATTAGACAAACAAATGTTTACCATTGATGGAAAAATGGTTACTACTACATATTGTATAGATAGTAAAATAAAGAGAATATTATAAAAGTAATTGTGCTGATTATATATTTAAATGAAAGCGATACATCCCTTGAAGAAAATCTTAGTGAGGCAGGTGTGAGAGTAATTAGGGAATCTGAAGAGTCTTGTGGCTATTAAGGATAGAGAAATGGGACCTTTAATTAAAGTCTTCCACAAAGAAAATAACTCCTTGTCTTCACTGGTAAGTTCTTCTAAATATTTAAGTAGGAAATAATATTAATCTACATTTTTCCAGGTAATAGAAAAGTAGAAAGAGTATCCTCGTGTGTTTTATGAGGTTCAGATCTGCTGCAATCATAAGAAAAGAGAAATTAACATTATTTAAACAGGTATAAATTTGGAAGTATTAACAAGCAATGCAGTTATATATTAAGATAATGTGCCTTGAGCATGTAAGGGTCATTCTAAGACTACAAGTGAGTTAGGATGGAGAACTGACCGGTATAGTTCAAGTAGTCTATCAACAAAGATGGCAAACTACAGTTCATCTTGCTGCTGAAGAAACCAGAAAGCCAGTACCTTTCATAATAGACGCTATTGCCAAATTAGTAGCAGGAGAGGATTTTTAGTTTGATCATTGGTAACTACAAAATCCTCTAGCTAACACACTTACTGATTAAATATTTATTTCATTCTAGTTTAGGGACAAGCCAAGTTATTCCATTTTCAACATTTTGTTCATTATTTTGTTGGAGGTTCTAGCTAATTTAATGAAGCAAGGAAAAGAAATAGCATGTGGTAGTGGCGTGCGCCTTCATTCCCAGCACTCAGGAGGCAGAAGAAGGTGAATCTCTGTGAGTTCAATGCCAGCCTGATCTATAGAATGAATCCAGGACAGCCAAGGCTACACAGAGAGACCTTGTCTCAAAAAAAATCAAAAGAAAAAGGAAAAAGAAATGGGTATAATGATTAGATAGAAAAGTGCAATTGTCACTTGTAAATTACATGATTATGTACAAAATACAGATCTAGCAGTAAGTTTATTTATTTAATTAATTTATTTTTTGAGACAGTCTTGCTATGTATCCCTGACTGCCCTTGTTTCTTAAAGAAGAATCAGAAAGTACTAACTATAAAAGATACCATTGACAATTTGAAAATGAAAGCAATTTTTCCTAAAAAATAAAGAACTTTTTCTTGAAAGGTGTTTTTCTTAAGAGAAAGAAAATTCCATGATAGGTCTGGGAAGCTGAGTCAGTGGTTAAGAGTACTGGGTGCTTTTCCAGAGGGGGTCTGGGTTCAATTCACAGCACCCACATAACAGTTCACAACTGTCTGTATCCCCAGTCCTAGGAAATCCAGTACCCTCTGTCAGCACGAAGCATGCATGCAGTGCACAGATGGACGTGCAGGCAAAGCACTTATACACATAAAAATAAATAAAAAATTTAAAAGACAAGAGCATCCTATAAGAGGTTGATTCATGAATCTGTCCTGTGTTCGTCTACAAAAGGGTTCGTAACTTGAATATTTAAAATACCTCAAATTCATAAGAATCAAATTATTTTTTTATTGAACAAATGTATACCAAGCACACATATGTGTACACATAACCATCCCTAAAAAATACTGATGGCTGACAGGATAAGGAAAGATATTAAACATCTTTAGATATCTATCAGTAAAATCAGAAGTGTTTACAATAAGATTTTAGCATACTGCACCAGGATGGCTACAACATAAGTGACTTGACTATAATGAGTACTGGCAAGGATCTAGGACAGCTAGGACTCTCAGTGTCAAGCCTGGTGGGGGTGTGATTGGCAGAATCACTTTAGAAAAGTAGCAGTATTGATATACTAAGGCTAAAATATAAATACTCCATCTCCTCAGTGTTTATTGATAATGAGTATATATATCAAAGTGTGTTCAAGAAAGTTTAATACTTCTAAATTGGAAATAATTGAAATCTTCATCAATAGGAAAATGTTTTTAAAAAGGGTACACATTTGTATACTTGGTGGCATTATGACAATGGGAAATTACTACTATAATATTCAATAACATTGCTTCTACACATAGATAAAATGCTTAGAAAAAAGTCTTACACAAAGGATATATGCTATATAGTTTTCTTTTATACAAATGAGATGGACACAAACGAATGGATGTCCGTGTTCCTCAGGCCACAAGTGAGCAAGAATACAGTCGTTAAGGTAGAAGGGTGATAACTTTGCCAGGGTATGTGTGTGCCAGGAGGACATGAGGAGGCCTGTGGGGATGCCGATTGATGGTGAAGGCTAGGGAATGCCCACCACAGTATCACTTCTGGAACACTCAAAATCTTCAGTTCCGTCACAGCTGGGAGTACCTAGGTGACCCTTAGTAGTAGACTTGGGGAATAATAAGTGTGGTAGTCAGAGGTGGAGAACAGTATTTGGCTGTGAATGAACCATATCTTGAGTAAATAATGTAATAATCTTATATAAGCATGTTAAAGTAAAAGAGTATGTTACTTGCAAAAGGATATAGTCTAATTTTCAAAGCATGAAACTCAAAAGTTGGCAGAATCATAGCTTTGGAAAGAAATTAGTTGGTTACTTTTTCAGGTGAGGGGGTCATGGTGACAAGGAAAGGTGTGGACACTGTCCTGGCAGGGTCATGCCAGTATTTGCTTTGTGTATTTCCATAGAGCTGTGCATTTACATTCCGTCCTTTCTTATATAAGCTTGTTAGGCTTCAATAAACAGAAATGTATATGAGATCTGCAGCTGCTAAATTAGTTCCAACATGATGGATATCCTTCTATTTCTAAAACCTGTTTATAAAAACTGAAAAAAAAAATGCCTTAGTTTATATAGTCCCTTTACATTATACTCAGACTTTTCCATTAATTTAACAAAATCTTACAGTGTTCACTTTTGGAACCATTCTTTAAAGTTAAATTTATTTTTCTCTTAATATTTAGAAAGATAAGCTTGTGCTTTATCTTCGCATTCCCATCCTCTCCATTTTTGCTTTGGTAGTCATTGATTGGTAGCAAACAGGCTTTTAATTCGATGTGTTCCGGGGTCTTCAGCTGTGCCTCATCAGACCATGGAGCTCCTGCTTTCCTTTGCAGATGGCAGACATGTGCAGCAGGATCTGCCTCCTTCCTTTAGCTTGCTTGGCAGTGGTTTGCTTATTGGTCTCAGTTTTCTGGTAGGCATTCATAATGATCCTGTGTGCCACTTCGGGGATGTGAGGTAGGTCTGTGTTTCTTACCTTTGCAGTTTCAGTACAAACTATATACTAATCTCTATCCCTGGTATTCACTGAAAATATTAATCTCTAAATTTTAAAAATGGTCTTTTTAAGTATCCACTATAGTTTTGTTTGAACAGGAAATTATTACATCAACATACTTGTTTATACTAATCTTTGTTCTTTTTTTAAGAGAAAATCTCTTCATGAAAACAAATTGAAGAGACTACAAGAGAAAGTGGAAGTCTTGGAAGCAAAGAAAGAAGAATTAGAAACAGAAAACCAGGTGTTAAATAGGTAATATGTTAGCATGTATATATGCCCCTATTCTGTTTACTGTTTACTGTGCTTTTATTCATCCATTGTATCTGTCTGTATGTGTCTCTGACTGCAGCAGTTTCTGTGCACCACATGACTACAGAGGACACCCCCACACACATACACCTCCCCCGCCAAGAAATACAAGATTTCTTTATTACCTTTTACTCTTCATTCTAACTTAGTGTTCCTTCAAGCCAAAGTCTCTATCACGTCTAAGGTGTTTATGGTATTGAGGGATTCTAACACAAAAGGACGCCCCCTGGCTTTGTGGTTATGGCAGTAGCATAGTTCTGAACATTACGGCTGCACACATTAAAACTACTGCTGGCTACTAATACCACCATTAGTGTCTTTGGGCCCAGAAGATTTAAGCTGATAAAATCTTTTAGAACTGTTAATTAATGTTCTAAGGTACTGAATGAAGAACTGGACTTTTCAGATGGAAATTGCCTACTGTGCAGCAGTGTTTTCTGTCTTGTTCTGGTGTTCTTGGACACTGTCTGACCCTGACACAGGATGATGCTCAGTCCCACAAGTCCGCTTGCACTTCAGACAGCAGTCAGAAAGCCCAGCTTATGACCTGTACCTGACTTGCAGGCTGTAAATTGGGGTTCCAGTGACCCTGTGCTTCAGATCTATTAGTCTGTTCAAGTTGCTCACAAAGCTGAGGAAAATGCCTTAGACTTACCATTTGTTTAAAAGAATACTATGAAGGACACAGCCGTGTGGATAGGTATAAAGGAAAAAGTATGGGCGAGGGGAGACGGTGTTCATGCCCTGTACACCACCTTCTAGGCCAACTTAGAGTTCCCTAAACACTGTCTGGTTGTCGCCTCACCCCCTGACCCCCGCCCCGTGGCCCTATGTGTGTGTGTATGTGTGTGTGAGAGAGAGAGAGAGACAGAGACAGAGACAGAGACAGAGAGACAGACTGGGGGGGGGGGGGGCGGGGAGAGCTAGAGATCAATGTAAGATGTCTTCCTCAGTCACACTCCGCCTTAGGTTTTGAGACAGACCCCACTGAACCTGGTGCTTGCTGATTGTGATTCTACTGGACTGTTTGACATGAGTACTGTGGGTCCTGACTCAGGTCCTCATGTTTGCAGAGCCAACCCTTGCCCACTCTGTCTTTTAGATTTTATGGCAGCCTTATCCCTTAGGTTGATTACAGTATTTGTCACTGATGAACAACACAGCCTTCACTTCAGTTATCTCCCCTTTTCAGAGGTGGAGGTGTGGTGGACTGGAAGGTATAACCTGTGGCCATGTCTCACTCTTCCTGATGACCTGCTCCTTCTGAAACTCTGTAGAATCCCTGGCCAGGGTTACCTCATTCCTTGTCCAAGTGATGTTCTTCACCCTGAGTGTCCAGGAGTTTTAGGGGTGCTGTGCTAGGTAGCCAGAGGTCAAACACTGCATTTTATTGTATCAGTAACCACTTTATTTACAATTAGGTGAATTCAAATATAAAGAATTATGATTTTATATTTGACTATATTTCATATAAAAATGAGTTTCATAGGCTTAATCCAACTTTAAGCTTTTTTTTATAGTTTAGAGTCTCCTTTTCAAAATTCATAGGCGAGAGTAGAAATAAAAATAAAAGTACCAAAATTTTTCCCAAGATATTTTTAATCTTTGATGAATTGACAAGTAAAAGTATAATGAGTTGATAGCATGCAGTGCTCATTAACAATTGTTAATATATAGGGGCCATGCGTGTGGCACATGCCTTTTGTCCCAGTACTCTGGAGGTAGGGACAAGTAGATCTTTGTGATTTCCATGCCAGCCTGGTCTACATGGGGAGTTGCAGGCCAGTCAGGGCTACACAGTCAGACTCCATCTCTCTCTCTCCCTCTCCCTCCCTCCCTCCCCCCCCCCCCCCGCCTCTCTCTCTCTCTCTCTCTCTCTCTCTCTCTCTCTCTCTCTCTCTCTCTCTCTCTCTCTCTTGCATGCTCGCACGGGCGCGCGCACACACACACACACAGGCATGCACCACTCTTTCCACCACCCCCACCCCTGATTGGGTGCAGTGGTACAAAATTCAGCACTCAGGAGGCGGAAGCAAGCAGATCTTTGTGAGTTCAAGGCCAGTCTGGTCTACAAAGTGAATCTAGGACAGCCAAGACTGTCTCAAGATACCCCAGCTCCCCCCCCCCCCAAAAAAGACCCATCTATAGTAGCTAGGGGTGGTGACACATTTAATCCCCATAAAGCCATCCTGGACTACAAAGTGAGTCCACATCAGCTCCAGCTACAGGGTGTGGAGTGGGGTGATACAAAGGTAATTTTTCCATTACCTTTCTAGATAAATAGATTTTCAGATAAATGGATGTTAGAATTTAAGAATCTTTCTCCCAGTTAAAAATTATATGCTGATCTTCATTATTAAAGAACATAAATGTTTTTTCTTTTCAAGACAAAATGTTCCATTTGAAGAATATACAAGGCTTCAAAAACGACTGAAGGACATACAGAGAAGGCATAATGAATTTCGAAGTCTAATTTTGGTTCCTAACATGCCTCCGACAGCATCGCTCAATCCTGCTAACTTTCAGTCATCAGCTAGTGTTCCTGGAATGGACCTCTCCTTTCCCCCTCATATGCAGGTATGAGCATTTTAGGAAAAGAGCAAACATTTCTGTAGGTTGTTTTACCAGTTAGAGAGTTAAAATTCATTTGACATTAAGGTCAGTTTTAACTTTTTTCTCATTTACTGTAGAAATTTTCTGAATAGATTTAACTTTACTCTATCCTCTGCTGATGGTTCTGGAATACGGTCTCCTCATATTTGGTCATGGACTGCATGAACAGTGTTTGAGTAGCCTGGTTTGTTTTTGTTTGTTTTTTTTGGTTTTTTAAGACAGGGTTTCTCTGTGTAACAGCCCTGGCTGTCCCGGACTCACTTGGTAGTCCAGGCTGGCCTCAAACTCTTAGAGAACCTCCTGTCTCCTCTGCCTCCTGAATGCTGGGATTAAAGGCGTGTGCCACCACACCCAGCTGGGTAGCCTCGTTTTGTAGCTTAATTACATATGACTCTCCAGAACTTACTAATGCAGCACACTGTATTGTCTATATAATATGTTATTTAATACTAGTGAAAAATGCTTTGAGAGAAGGCACCATTTTCACTCCCACTTCATAGATGGAGAAACAACAAGCAGTGTGGTGGCATGCCTAAGGTCTTAGCTGAATAAATGACAGCTGAGCTGTTTTAAAGCCTAAACTGTCAGATTCCAGAGCCTAGGCTGTGTGCTGTTTAAGTGACTGCTTTACAGTGTGCGCATGAGACTGTGGCCATTGGATTGAGTCTTAGACTGCCTGCTGCTTTTAGTAAATTACGGCGATGCCAGTCTTGTTTATTTGAAAGCTGCCACCTATGTGTACCTTTGCCCTGCCAGTAGCATTGTCTCGTCTGCTTTCTGGCAAATTTTGGGGAGAAACAGACTGGATTTTGCTTAAGACTAGAGTCTGAGGCAGGAGAGGAAGGGGACTGTTTTTAGACTGCTAAAACGGATAGCATTTCATTCGCATTGTTGGAGGGCGCTGTAGAAGAGGCAAGTGGTAGGGACGTTCCTAGATTTCCTAGGTTTCTGTTATGTGTTGTTTTCAAGGAAGAACAGCATCAAAGAGAACTCTCTCTGCTCCGCAAAAGACTGGAAGAACTAGAAACTACGCAGAGAAAACAGCTAGAGGAACTTGGATCTCCTGGGGAATGATGCTGGAAGAGCGGTAGAGCCAGAAACTCAATAAAAACATGGAGTGAGCATGTGCCACTGGGGTGCTTTATTATTCTTTGCCAAAATCGTGAGCTGCCTCAAGAAAGGTACTAGCTAAGTGCTGCACTGCATGGGGTCCAGGGCTTTAGGGTTATACTAACAGAAATGAAGTATTTGAAGTCTCAGAGATACTTAGAGTAAAATAAAAGGAACTAGTCAATTAAGGAATCAAATTTTCAAATTTTTATTTTGTTGATATCTTCTGGCATTTTGCTTGAAATATCTCCATCCTGAATTCCCTTTTCCTCGTCTTTGAGATGTCTGCTTGGCAATAACAAGATCAGCAAACATCTCCTTTATTATATACAAAAGTTATAAGCCAAAAGTTTTGGCAAAGATGACCATTTAAAAGTATGAAGAGACTTAAAAATGTCTAAACATATGTTCTTTATAGAAATCTTAACCTTTTCTAAAAGCTGTGTACTTAATTTATTAAGTAACTTAATAAATATTTTTATATCTGTGCTGTTGGTGTTTAATTTTCTGGATCATATAGTGTATACTAAACAGTTGCTGGCCTCACTTCTTTGGTGAATTGAAAGTTTTAGGAAATGAAGTCCTCTGGTGGTCTGCACATAGGGCTGTTGGTCTGACTTGAAGCACTGGGCTCTCGAGGTGTTGCTAGTATTTAGTTTGGTTTCACATTGTTTAGGTTCTAACCAATTAATTATGTTTTATTTACTTCACTTTCATTGTGCACCATTGGAAGCGTCCTTATGTAGCATGTTTTAGAGGAATTCCACTGGAATTTCATGTCAACAAAACAAAGCTCAAACTTAGGTGGATTTCTCACTATATAGAAGTCTCTGCGGTTGCTGACCCTTGAAGACAGGGACAGAGTTGAGCAGCCCTCGGCATCGGTTAGCAAGGAGCTCAGTTCTGTGGAATGCGCAATGACATCTTGTTCCGAAAACTAATTTCCACATAGCCACTTACAGTAAGAAACCTGTTATAGCTAGAAAAGATGAACAGTCCATAGTTGTTACATCAAAATGTTTATTTTTGGATATAGACATTTAAAACATTCATCTCCAAGAACAGTTTCAGTCAGGTATACAGTAAGAAATAGACTTTAAATCCTAATACAGAAAAAGTAACAGAAGTCTTTTTTAATGCTGCTTTAGACACTAGTGTTAGAAGAAAAGTTTATAAATTAATTGTTTTGCACCAAAAATATGCAAAGAAACTTGAAAATAGATACTGTTTGTCATTTGCTTCTTTAGTTGTTGTTTAATAAACCCAGTGACTGATTGTCTTCAGCACACATCTAATTTGGACATTCTCTGCATTTGGCTAATGTGATCCAAAAGTGTGATCTAGATAGTGCTTTCCACTGGAGGATTGACAAACACACTACATATATTAGTGAATCTTCTTACCACCTCAGTGAGGTAGCTTAGAAATAGTATACAGAAATTGAGGCACAAAGAGGTAAGTGACTTGCCCAAAGTTCCTAACTCCTGGAAGAGGCGGTAAGGCTCCACACAGGACTCACGTCAGAGAGCTGGACAGGGACACCCTCGTGTAGCATTTAGTAATACTTAGCTAAAGCTGTGGCTCAACCTTTGAGTTTTGTGTTCCCCAGAGAAGGGAAAGTCTGTTGGGCAATTCTCTTACCCTTGGCTCTCAACTCTCCTCCAACTTTTCTCTTATAAACGCCTTCACCTCTTTGAAGACGGTAGCAGCTTTAAATGGGGACCAGACCTCTCAGCGTTCTACTTAGAAATTAACTATTTGGTAGTAATTTTGGGATGTGTCCGTTGGACAGACAACAGTCACGAGGAACAGATAGGACAATGCCTGTCGGGGCAGCACCTGAACTGCTGAAATGTTACCTCTCTTACACTTCATTGGATACTAGGGAGCAAAAAGGATGGCATTTACCAAGACAAATTCACATTTCATCCTAGATGTCCATACAGTGCTGGTAAATGGTTTTAAGGAATGTGTGTTCAATGTTTTATTTGCTGATTGAAGGAAAATTTCTTCCTAAATTGGGGGTTTAGAACACCAAGGGTAAAAGGTGCCTGCCACAAGGTAAGTGAGAGAGTTGTCAGATTACACTTTTTACTTCTGTTTAATAGAAGGAAAACACAGTGGTATTAAAATTGGTCATGAGCAGCAAAAATTCGAGAATAAAAAAAAATCAGCAATAAAAAAGACCACATTATAACTGGATAGGAAATTCTTAGGGAAAAAAAAGAGGCACGAATAAAATGAGTATTTAAATCTTTCTCCTGTAAGGAATACTTTCAAAAAGTACATAGTAAGACTAAGATACCAAGTTGTACTAATATTTTCCAGGCCTCGGGCCTCAAATATATATTTATATATAATACTCCGATGTGAACAACAATTTGATGAAATGTAAAATGTATCTTTTATTTTAATCACACACAAGTATTTATAACCACAGGGTTCACCAGAAATCTAAAGCAAGGAGACACTAGCATAGAAATGTAAGATTACAGGAGTGACTTACACATCCACAGACAGTTCTGATCAAACAGAAGTAAAGTCATGAACTCTTTTTCTTACAATACCCAACATGTCCACTACCAGATACATGAAAAGAGAAAAAGGAAACACTGCAGGACAGGGTCTGGAAAAAATGCTGTTGCATTTCAGTGAAACCCACCCACTCTCCTTGCTTTAGAGCTGCTGCGATGGGATGGAGGTGAGCTAATGAGCGCAGCTGGCAACCACTGAAAAACACGAGCCCTTTCAACAATGTTGCAACACTGTTAGTTTTTGGTTTAAACACACACACTCACGAACGCTAAGTGTACACACTACCAAATTCTGCCTTCAGCCTTTCCAAGAACTACTGGGGAAAGTGAACGAACACTGCAGATCCTCAGGGTTGCCCTAAACACCCCCACCTTGTTTCTAGCATTGTTAGCATCCCCTTTCTTTCTGCAGAAGTACAGTGTAGTCACAAGTGCTACATGCTGTAGTTTTCCAACAAAACCACTTAGATATCATTGTGCTTAAGTGGAGACTGTAGTTACAATACTGACACTTGCTTACTGGCCCTGTATTCTCTGTAAACAAGGAGGCTGTTTGCAACAACCACTTCAGCTCTATTTACAGAAGGGTTCCCACGCTTTACTCACAGGCACAGTGGTTGATATGCTTTCTAAAAGCTGTGCATGTGCCTTGGTCTCTTACAAAGACAGTGGAACCCATGTGCAAACGTAAGAAATTAACGACAAAGAGTAGCTCAAGCAGCCATTTTGCTCCCAAGCTGTCTGAAGAACTTTGTCAAATAAAGCCAGGCCCCAGGGTGCTTACATCCACTTGCATTTCTTCTTTTCATCAAATAAGACTTTTACATGCAAGAGTTGTTTCTGAGCTTCTTCCAGCCCTCGTTCTCTTTCTAGTTTATTTAGAATCTGTTGACAATTAGAACAGTTATTTTACATGTTAGAATTTTAGCATTACAATTCACAATTCTGGTGGGCTTGCTCTTTCTCTTTTTTTCATTCCTGATGCTGTGAGTGGTATGAAACAGATGCCAGCATTTTCTTCGATCATTTCCGTACTCACTTTGCAAGTTGTTTTGCTAAGTCATTATCACAGGATCAACAACACTTGGGCTTGAAATAGAAGCCCGCAAGAAATACCAACTATTTGCTTACAAATATGGGGCCAGACTTCCAAGGCCTTGCTTTATGCATTACGTCACAGCCATTCCAAGCACAGCAAGCATCCCTAGGCAGCCAGCATGCAGGCAGGTATTCCTCAAATGCAGCAAGCAAGGGCATCCTGATCAGAGACGAATTCTTCCCTCCCCTCCCTTCCCCTCCCCTCCCCTCCCCAGTGCTTCCCCTCCCCTCCCCTTCCCTCCCCAGTGCTTCCCTTCTCACCCCTGGCCCCTGGAGAGGAGTGCTTATCATGTTTAAGGAACTCATTGCCTCTACCCTACCTTAGCTCTTCACTTGATCTTCAAGTAGCAAATGGAATTGGTGAGCTATTCTCACCATTGACATGGATAGCCTGTCCCAGCATGACTGAGTGGGGGGGAATCAGGGAAGGGGGGGATTAACATATTTGGAAACAACGAATCCAGATTAAGGAGAATTAATCATAAAGGAGAATGGCAGTTGTTAATAATGGTGGTAAAAAGCCTGGACGAGAACATGTTTATCGACAGTTGCTTAGGTTAGAAGTAGATCATGATTTCTTATCACCATGGAAAACAGAATCTAGGTGATTTAACAGGCTTAGCTTTTCTTTTTAGCAGACCACACTCAAGCGTAAACTGGCCCATGATTTACTATTCCAAGTTTACTTGAGTTGTGGCTTTAGGCCCCATGAACTCAAATGTAAATTCCGGCTGGTCCACAGGTAGGCAGCATGACAGACTACGAGAGGAGATGGGCAGCCATGTGCAGAGTCTGGCTCAGGTAGGGCCTCCCTTTCTGACTAGTTGGGATGGGAGGACTATACCCAAGTCCTTGTGGTGGGCTCAAGGGCTAAACAGGTGGTAAATAAAAATCACCTTACCTCATCAAAATACTTTACGATGTATTTGTAGATTTCTGTCAAGGCCACTTCTTCATTAAATTCATTTTCATGTTTCTAAAAAAAGGGGGGGCTTGTTTGAGAGGCTTTGAAATGACTGTTTTTAAGTTACAAGTTATAAGCTTACTTCTGCTTTTCAGTCATACCTTAGATTCCTGAGTTAAGAATTCTTCCATTTCTAAAGATGACAATGGAGGCAGATCCCTGATTGCTTTGTAGTAAGATTTTACTTCCTCTTTGTAGGTTGGTATGTCCTTGGCATAGAGAAGTTTATTAGTTGGTGCTTCCTGAAAAACAGCAACAGCCAGAGAAGCATAAAAAGTCACCAGGGGGATGTATAATGGTGCAGTGTAACTGAACTTCCATCAGCAGTGCTTTCTGCTAACAAGGCTTCTTGCAGTAGGCCTCAGTAAATGGTGACTGAGTGACTGACTGCCATCCAGATAGTTCTGGTGAGTCACTGTTATTTTCAGGCAGATTAAATGCTAATATATTCAGTCTTCCTCTCATAAAAGAACTAAAATTATTATTTTTGCATGATTTTGAGTTACGGTAACAATGGAACTTATTTCAATCACAGTTCGTTACTAATGGTCGTTAAAAAGCCTGAATTAAAACATTGCTCTCATCCTCACCCACCAGTGAATTTTGGCATTTATAAAGACTTGATTGTAGATCTGATTGAGGCCTTTATATAACTGTAAAACTGGTAAGTAATTGGCAGTGGGAGATTTTCTAGCTTATCCCTTTATTTCATTAGATTATAAACATCTTCCAGTTTCTCAAGCAAGTGTGGAGCACCGGTTCTGGTAACTCTGACGGCTGACTTTGCAAAGAGTCCTTGGCAATTTGAACGGTGTTTTGTAAGTACAGCAGTGAGGATATATAAACAACAAAGTGAATTTACTTTAAATCATTTTTCACAAAATTTTTTAAATCTCTGAAGATAGGCAAATTAATGATTCGGCTGATGTCCCAGTATGTTTTACAAGTGTCTAGTGACAGTCTCAATGACTTGGAGAGTCATTCTGAAGGCTGCCTACACCGAGATGTTCCTGAGAAGTGAGTGTTGGGTTTGAAGTGAACCTCGCAAGTGGCATGACACGTCATTCAATTAGCATGCATTTATCCAAGGATCACTGGTAGCCATCAAACATACAACGATGGAGGTGACTGGTGGCTGCCTTTGAGAAGCTTACTGGTGCCTGCCACTTGCCTTTGGGAAGAGAAATTCCCATTGCTGGATAATGATGTGAAGAGTCACTGACTGACTGCAGGGGAGGGCTGTCTGGCTAGACAGATGGGAGTTCATAACTCTGTTATAAACAAGACCTGCGACCTCTCTGAAGAAGTGGCCTTGACAGAAATCTACAAATACATTGTAAAGTGTTTTGATGAGGTAAGGTGTTTTTGCCCTCGAGCCCTCGAGCCCTCGAGCCCACCACAGGGACCTCAAATTTCTCATGTATAAAGTGGGAATCATGGTACCTGAGGGATAAACTGGACTATACCGAGAACCTAGTAAGTGATGTTTTTAACAGCTACTTTTACTATGAACAAACACATTTTTAAGTGTTTTGAACATGTGCAAGAGATAAACCAGGGAAGTTCACAGACACAGTCAAACAGTAGAGTCTTCTGCAATTCTCCATACACATCAAGAAATTGTATTTGTGGAATGAAACACTGGCAGATGAATGAGTAGTGTTTACTAGCAGGACTAAGGCCAGGCAGGAAGGCCCTGTAGCACTGCAAAGATGCCAGTTGTAGGAAGAACTGCACTAAGATGGTACAAAGGAGGAGTTGGGGATTGGGTGAGCAGCACGGCCATGGGGTATGGGTTAAAAGGCAGTTGCTGTCCAGTAGAGAGGAAATGAAGAGAGACTAGGGGGCAAGAAAGTTTTAGAGAAAGGAGTGGAGGCGGGTTTTTGTAGGAAGATGCTAACAGTTGCAATTATGCTGAGGGTTGGGGCATCTGAGGTACCTATGAAACACCAGTCTCTGGAAGTGATTTTCAGGGGTATGTATCAGAAAGCAAAGCTGGGCCTTACCTTCCCCAGTTGCTGTTCTGTGAGAGAAAAGGCATCCATGAAAGCTTGGGCAATCACTGACAAACAGCTGTCTATGTGTGGAGTCTTCTTAATGTCAAAGACAAACTGAGGGTTCTTCAGGATGTTTACCCAGAAGCGAAGAGGAAGGCTGTTTGAAGGGAAAACAATCTCTTCTCAGGCAGGACTTATATAATAGCCAGTGGTCTGCTCACCAGATTGTAAATGACTGTGTATGACCTTGTTGCTAAAGTATATACACCTGCTTAGTCAAACTAACAAAGCAGCAGGTGGCAGTATCACTCAGAACCAGAAAGGGTTAATCCAACCTTGAGTGAAGGGCAGACTCAGGAAGTCAGAAAGTGGCTGTGGACAAGAATGTACTCCAAATCTGGGTCATATGAAATGATGTCACCAACAAGAACTCACTCAAATCTGTTGTGCCTGACCTCTTCCATCCTCTCAGTGTGGCACACTAGTGCAAGCCACTGATGTCTCACCTAGAGTCTTTGCACACCCCACCCCCCGATCTGATCCTTCTAACAGAATCAGATCATGCCACTCCTGTCTTTAACTGTGTGTCCCTCAACCAGGGTCTCCTCTTCCACCACTTTTCCGCTCACTTTCCATCTCCACTGGGCCCCTTGCTGTCTTCTCAGTGCTCTCCTGTCCCACGTAGTCTCATGGTTGTATTTTTTTCCCCTCATCTATGGGTGAAAGACTTCTTTGAAGCCTTCGTCCACCCTGACCTGATACTCTTACCCTCTTGTATTTTCTCTGTTGCACACATCCCCTTCTGGTACACTCCAATGGATGCATGCATTCCATTCCGTGTATCTCTCCATTAGAATGCAAACTTTGTGAGGACAAACTTGGTCCTTCCCACCAGTGCCCAACAATATGGCACAATGTAGGCAGTTAAGGAAATATTGGAATACGAACTTGAGAATGATTCAGATGGCCTAGCTTACTACCTCTACCTCATGGCTGCTGGGATTCTCCGTGGCTCTGTCTGTGGTGGCAGGGTGTGGGAGTAGCCGGGCCTTGGGGGGTGGGGGTGGAGGGGTACGTGTGAGGCTGGAACCAAGGACAGGAGTGAGCTAAGCAGAGGCTCTAAACCCAGACCCAAGGGAAAGACTTAAGAGCTCTGGAACTTCACCTCTACTTGCTAGCATTCGGCGGGGTTTGAGCTCACAAGACATGCTATTGCATCATGACTGGGTCTTCCTCAGCTGAGGTGCAAAGCATTTCAAATAGAGACAAGAAGCTATAGTCCTATTCCAAGGAGATATCAGCATAAACATGGATATCCTGCTTTTTAAGGTAAATGCTAAAATAACATTAAAACTCTTGGCTAAGTCATGGCATCTACTACTACAAATGGCAAAATCACTAACTATATAATCTTTAGTAGACACAGCTTGAAAATTGTAAAGCAATTATTGTAGGCACAATAACAGTTGAATAAAACTCAGTTAAACTATAGAACACTAACTTCTCATTCTTTGCTAGTCTAGCATTCTAGACAAAGTCCTTTTCATGAATTAAAGAGAACAGAATTTTGTTACGGTACCATCTAGTCTAGAATTCAAACCCTGAGGTTCTGATACAGAAACTGCATATTTAGCATTCTGCCCTAGGTTCTTGAAAACAGTCAATAATCACCTACATTCCCACCTGTTTGTTTTCCAAATATGTACAACATCAGGATCTGTGATTTTTTTGTTTTCAGCCTGGGCATCCAAAAAGTCGAAGAAATATTTTATAGCAAATGGGGCCCTGCTATTAGGCAAACTCCAAATGCTTCTGAAGAGTTTCTCAAGCACAGAGTGAATTGCCACCTGGAAGACAGAATGGGAGACTGAGATACATGGTGGTAGTTTTGAAAAACTATTGGAAAAGCTAGCTCCAAGTCCAAGGAAAGTAATATGCCAACCAGAGGACAGCCCGCTGAAGAAGAAAGTGTGAAATTGTCAAATGAGGCCAGCATAGGATAGGACAAGGGTCCTGAAAGTCTGTTCACATTTAGATATGGTGCACAAACTTGTAAGAAGCCACTGATGTTCTGCCTTTGTTACATGCAGCCTGGGAAAACTTGAGTGAGTGCTTTGCTGCCAGATCTTTTTCATTGCATGCATTTCCATCTCAGGGCAGTCACATATTTTATCAAAAACAAAACGAAGACAGCTCTCTGTGCAAACTGAAAACCAAGAGGAGCAGGCACTCCTCTGCCTACCACACAGATCTGCTCAGGTCTAAGCGGATTTGCTGAAGAAGCCTGCCCAGCAAGGTAACAAGGCCAGGGGACAGTGAAGGTTACCAGTGGAGCAAAAATCCAGAGACATCCATTAATCCACTAAAAACTAGATGCAGTAAGATTTGCTCCTGGTTTGGTATTCCACTGGCTTTCATGTCTGACACTTTTATAAGTGAACAGAATTCTTAATTTCAACATGGGGGGAAAAAAAAGAAAAAAAGAAAAGGCAGTAAGGTTTACTAGGTTAATCATCAGATTCCCCCTCCTTTGCAATTCAAAGGAGTTTTATTGCTTATCTATAATAACAAGTAAACAAAAAGGAATAATTATGCTGTCAACCTAAAAAATAATAGTGAAATGGTGGGTAAAAAAGCAGGAACAATAGTAAACGCCCTGATTGGAGATGCTGCGGTAGAAATTTATAAAGTGCTGTTCTCTTTCCAGTTTATAAAAAAGAAAAAAAGAAGAAAAAGGAAGAAAAGGATTATAGGATGTGTCTACAATTTAAACTTTCATTTTGCTTTGCTAGAAGGCACAAGGGATTTGTAACATTTTCACACTTGAGCGGAAATTAAGTTGAACACATCATATACCCCTGAGGTAGCCATGAAAGCATTCCTAGAACACTAAGTGTACCTTGGTGGACAGCAGCTTTGTTAGATACATTTCTTTTACTTTGAACTTGTGTTTCCCTCGATGTCTCTTTCCTTGCACGACCTGGAATGCTTCTGAATCTGGTAAAATCTAAAAAGAAGGCCGTAGAAGCGTTACCTGAGGAAACTGTATACTACAAAAGGCAATGCAGTTCAGTGGATAGCACAGGACAGTCCAGACTCACCAAATGGCAGTGGTCATCTGAGTATTCCACATCTGAACACGAGAGAACAGGAGAGAGAGAAAGAGAGCCCATTAAAAAAAAAAAAAAACAACCACGGACTAATTGGCCTCGACAAAAGACCGTTTGTCTTCTAAAGCCAACAGCTCTATTATTACACTCAGCCGTCACTGCTACATTTTTTCCTCTGCTGCACCTGAACAGTGTGAAGAGGGCATAGAGACTGGGGTGGAAGCTGGTTCCCTGTCCCTGGAAGTGTTACAGCAGAGGCTAAATAGACACTTAACTGGGTACAGGGAGGAGGGGCTCTAGCCTGTCACTCAACAGATAGACCTGGAGCACCCCCATGTGCCAAGCCTGCAGCTAGAATTAAGCCAGCCTTGTTCCTGCTGCTACTAATTGCCCAATTACTTAATTTCAATGAGGGAGAACTATGTAAAAAAGATGTCAGTCTGAGTCCAGGAGATTTCTTTGAAGAAGGGTTATTACAGATGAGCCACGGTAGGAGGGATGTGGGCCCCTTCTAAGATAGGACAATGTATCCAGCCTCAGAGCAAGCAAACTGAGAAAGGCACTAAGCCAAGGGATGCTTGGGAGGAAGAGAAGAAAATGGAGGGAAAAACAGATGAAGGCCCTGAAAATTGAGCGGGACTAGACTATCTAAAAATGCTACTCAATTTTAAAATTAGAGCATTTAAGGGGAAGGGAAAATAGCCCATAGAAAACCAGCCATAGGCAAACTAGTAAGAGAAGTCTGTGGTGTAGGGATGGTCTGTCCTAACGCACGGGAGAGGGAGGAGCAGATTAGCAGATAGAGCAGGCTGCTGGGTCTGATGCTGGCTATTGAGTGAACCAGAATTCTATGGAGGACAAGGCAAAGTCCCTACCTAGCCCTGCAACCGAAGCTCTGTGTGGCTAGAGCTCCGGGAAGAAAAGGATCCCTCAGGAGGATAGTGCTAAATGCTTGAAAAATTAGTAGCAGTAGGCTTTATCAAGATTGCTGTTCAAGTTCAACATCATCAATTCATCCAGTCTTAATGAGCTGCTGAGTGCCTTTTTCCTGTGGCCGCCTGCCTGGCTAAATGTTGGGTCATCCAGGGCTGGGACCGCCACAGAGGGGCAAGGGGTTGAGTAGCAGTAGGGCAGAAGTCAAATTAGTGGTTTTTGGGTAGACTGGACAGAGAGGGAGCATGCACATGTTCCATGAAGAGATCAAGCCTACACTCTAGCTACTCGACTCGAGCAGCATGCTTGTCTAAAGGCCCACTCTGAGTCTTAAAAGCCAGAGCTCTCTCCTTGCCCATAATGATGGCATCTCTGTGCCACGGTGACAGCCACTCTAAAGGATGGCTTTGTATAGCCCAGTGTAGTGATGGAAGGTGGGAATCACCTAGGAGATGTGGTTCTACAGGCTAGAAGCTGAGTCTGAACTAAGCTTGGGAGCAACAATGCCTTGCCTGTGGTGTCTCTGCAAGAAGCCTGCTGGAGAGAGGTCCCTGTCTGGGTCTAAGGACAAACCTAGAACAGGACCAAGGGATTTTCTCAAGGCATTATCAGTATTTTCCTGTCCCACAGCTGCCAGGAAGACAGAAGACTAGCTTGCTGACCTTCCTGTAAAACTCCTCCTGTCTCCACTGTCTGGGAAGTCTACAATATTATCTTGGAGATTCTGCATGGATTGTCTTGCTTGCTCAGCCCGTCTAGGGCAGTGTGATTATCTGCAAGCATCCTGCTGTCTGCAGGGCGGTCTCTTCTGTTGGTACCCATCCTACTCCGTCATGGGAAAGAGCTACTAGGGCTGAGATTGCCCTGGGTTCAGAGCTGCTAGAGACAGCAACTTCCTTTGTGCTGGGCGTTTTATACTAACATAGGGACAATTTCCTCCCTTCTTGCAAGGCCCGTGTTCTTAGGAGTAGAAACAGATCGAAATGGCTTTTCTCAGCTTCCAGAGAATTACATAGCAACAACTCAGTCATACCTATGTGACAGTATATCTAGGAGAAGCAAAAAAGCAATACTTCATAGAGCTGGGTGGGAACAAAAGGTTAACAATATTATATTGGTTACCTGAAGTAAAATTTGCTATCTTCTTAAAGACTTTTATAGTGGATCCATTTGATATCTGAAAGCAGAGATAAGGGGGGAAATGTGAGTTTTCAAAATATAATGGATTTCTCAACTTCAAGCTAGGAATTAAATAGATCTTATGTTCTCTCACTTATTAAATATTTATCAAGGACTTCTACTCTCTGTGTGCAGGCCGGGGTTAGCTGGGTGACCAGCAGGACACTATCTGCCCTCAAGGCGCTCGTGGTACTATGAAGGAAGCACACAGGCAGCAAGATGCAGGGAGGGCAGTACCCTGTGACCTAGATGGGACAGGAGCTGCCTCTGGCAGAGGGGAGGAGTAAGCCATCTTGGTCTAGTTCCTGCCTAACAGGTCAAAAGAGGCCTGGGTGGCTCCCTGCGCCTCCCCCCCCCCCCAAATCAGGTTTCAACTCATTTCTAGTTGAGTTCTTGTGTACCCTCCAAATATATATATATATATATATACTGAGTCATCTTAATAAACGGTATGAAGAGCTGAGGCTCTTGAGAAGTAGTTCAGTCTTAGAAGCCCTCAGAAATGGGATTAGCGCCCTTCTGAGAAGACAGAGCCTGCCCCATCCCACTCCACCTTCCTCTCTCCCCATCACCAGCACATGAACACAATGAGAAGCCAGCCTTCTGAATTAGGAAGGGGCTTTGACTACAGGCTTTGGGTCTACTGGTACATGACCTTGGCTTCCAGTCATCAGAACTGTGAGAAGTAAGTATTCGTTGTTTGAGCCCCCAAGTAGATGCATCTGTCACAGCATCTGAATCGGCTGCGTCAGTAGGAAGTGAAGAAATGCTGAGACAGGTTTCCTCTCACTGATATCTACAGCTGTACCCAGTGATGGGACGAGTGTACAGTTAGGTCTGTGCTCAACAGCACAGAACCTCACAATGGGCTATAAAGCATTAAAAACAGGCAAACTATTGCTCCATGCCACGGGGTGAATCTCAGTCTCTCTAACGCGAAAGAACTCAGACTATATGGTTAGATGGTTCTCACAGTCAAAACTCTGACATCAGATACTTAGAGAAGAAAGTAGGGCTAGTGGTTGGGAGGGACCAAAAGGGGCACCTGTGCCTTGATGTAGTGCCAGACACAGGAAGTGCTCGACAGGTGACACCTCTTCTAGCACACTTCTAGCACGACTGTTCTCTTTTGCGTGTGCACTAGTTTCTAAAACAGTTAATTATAGAAACTGCATATACTTTCAAACAAAAACCTCCAAACATAAGTACGACATATTGGAGGGTGCTTAGCATGCTGTGGGGTTCTGTTGCTGTGATGGAACATCATGTCCAAGAGCAACTTGGAAAGGGAAGGGCTTGTTTTGCGTACACTTCTGTGTCACCGACCGTCATCTAGGGAAACCTGAGGCAGGGACTGATGCAGAGGCCATGGAGAGGCGCTGCTTACTCTGGCTTACTCCCAATGACCGCTCAGCCTGCTTTCTCACCACCCACAGTGAACTGGGCCCCTCCCACATAAAATCACCAACCAAGAAAATGCCCTACAAGCCAGTCATGGCGGCACGTGCCTCTAATCCAGCGCTACACAGCTGGATTAGACATACAGGGCTGCATAATAAGACCCTGTGTCAGGAGAGGGAGAAGAAGGGAAAGACAGACTTGCCATTCTGGTGGGGGGTGCTTTTTCAGTTGAGGTTTGCTTTTCCAAAATGACTCTAGCTAGTGTCAAGCTGACATAAAACCGGCCAGCACAACTGCATGTATAACTATGGTCATTCCTATAAATAAGATTTTGTGTAAATGGGCTGTAAATCCACCTACGTTGTTTTGTGAAACATTTCAAAGTCCTGAGAATTGCTGCTGGCCTGTCCGTCTGTCTGTCTGCTCCCAGACAGCAGCCCCCTGTCCTCACACAGAGGCACGCTTCTCTCTGACTTGCTTCATTGACTAGCTTTACCTGCTTTTGAGATTCACACCAATGGATTTATACAGTGCATACAAGTATGTTTGATATTTTTTATTATATGCTTTTTAGGGTCAATATTAAAGTCTGTGAGATTAATTTACTATGCCAGTCAGTAGTTTATCCCTTTTCATAACTGTGTAACAGCCCATTATATGAATGCACTACAAAAACTGCCATACGGTAAAGGAGATGTTAATACATGCGACATTGTGGATTAACTTTAAAAAATATGCTAACTGGACAGACGGTGGTGGTGCACACCTTAAATCCTAGCACTTGGGAGGCAGAGGCAGGTGGATTGCTGTGAGTTCAAGGCCAGCCTGGTCTACAAAGTGAGTCCAAGACAGAAAAAACTTGTCCCCCCTCCCCCCAAAAAAAAAAAAAAAAAAAAAGAAATGCTAACTGAAACAAGACAGTTATAAGATTACATATATGAATTCATTTGTATAAAATGCCCAGAACAGCCCAATTTATATAGACTGCTAGTGGTCTTTTTTAAAAATGGGAGTTATAGAGAAGACTGAATAGCAATCAATTTCTCTTAAAAGCGATGAAATATTCTATAATCAGCCTGTGATGGTGTACAGCTCTATAATTATACCTAAAACAAGCGAGTCCCACATTTATACAGGTAAGTTTTGATGGTTTGGGTTTTTTTTATTTACCCTACTGTTGGGGGCTGAACCCAGGGCTTTGCGCTTGCTAGGCAAGTTTTCTATCAACAAGCTACATTCCTCACTCTAAACATGTGAGCTTTGAGGAACATAAGCTGTAAAACTCATTATTGTTCTGCCAAAAGTCACTTCAGGTTTTTAATGTACAGGCTGATGACAAATGCTCTTATCCTGCAGTCATGTTAATGCCATGTCTGTGTGGCCTCTAGAGCTGAAGTCCAGGCCCTGACTTTGAAGGTCCTTTGGAACCAAGGATCCCTGGGCTGAATGGACCTCCCGGGTCTTTCTTGCATAATCACTTGGCTCCTTGGAAATGACCAGTGCAGAAGTTACCTTCAGACAAAGGAAAACACAGACACTAAGATGCAAAGGGCAGGCAGGGGTTTGTAAGAATAAATGTTTCTGAAGGAGGGGCTGGCTGTGTGGGCCACAGCATAAGACAAAGGATGGTAGAGAGGAGGCAGGTCAGGGACAAACCCCTTCTCCCTGCAGCTGTCCTCACCCTATCAGCAAAGTGACTTTCCCTTCCACTTTAAAGCTCTAATACAAATTTGGAGCTGGCCTTTCCTGATTTGGAAAAAAAGACAAATCTTAGAATTGCTCTCTGGCTTGCTGCACATCGGTTATCAAAATGTACAGGCCTCCCTGCTAAGCACCACAGGATTAAACAGTCTCCTTCAGGTGACAGCCACAGAGGAAGAGCCATCTCTCCAGAGGCCCCAGACACAGCTGTCCAGCCAGCTGTGTCCAGCGAGCCGCTAAGTTTAGGCTCGAGGCCCCCCAATGCTAGTGTGTAGGACATCTTGTGGGAAGAGGGGGAGTCTGGGTAGAGCTAGCTAGACCACCAGGCCCCAGAGCAACTCCAGGAAGTGTTCTTAATTCTTACTGAGCTCTTGGGTTGTTATTACCACGAATCCTCTTCTTTCCTTTGAGCCATTCATTGTTTTTGGACCGATTTTTCAGTTCTCCTCCATATTTGATGCAATTAAAATAAATGCTCCGTGCAGGCATCCCCTTAGCAGTACTCAGACACCACGCTTATAAGAATGTGTAAACATAGTTACAGAATTCCTCCCCACCAAGAGCTGGATGTGCTGATTCTAAGCCAATAAATATCCTTTTATAAAAGGAAGCTGGTGATTCATTCTGGGTAATTGTCAAAGAATGAATCCCAAATGGATCCTGTTGAGTGTTGAGCCAATACTCCGCTACTGTCAGCCGCTTTGTTTTGCCAAAAGCGAGCACCCTTCCTCTATAATCACAAACACCACGGATGGGCCTTCTGATAAGGAACGCTGCCAAAAGTTCAAATGTCTTTTCAAGTGCTGGCAACGCTTGGCTGCTGGCACTGTGTTCAGGCATTAAGACAGTGTAGACGCAGCTTGTACCAAGGAGATTTGACTCTGAAATTATCTTCCAAAAGCTGGAGTAAGAGCATTTTATTAGTGGGGAAGTTGGATGGGTGTGAGCATATTCCTAACTTAACGTTTACAGCTGCTCTAAGGCTGGAACATTTCGACCCCATGTGATGCTCTAACACTATTATAAGGACAGAAAATTAATTTGCAGATGTTTGGGGGGAAGCAGAAGGTTTCCGCTTTCTATTCTCAAGTCAGCTGCTGCCAAGTTAAGGCCAGAAATGCCTTTCTGAAAAGTGCCATGGGATGCAAAGGGTTAAAAACACAGTGGCTGTTTGCTCCTTCCCAGGAGTTCTAACCACTTGCCAGAGTACCACATTCATCCTCCTGTCCTCCTATAAGGCAAGGAACATCCCCGACTTTCTTTCGGGATGAAAACCAAATTAAATCAAGGGAAGATTAATGCCACCAGCTAGAGCTGCAGATGGAATGGGTCCCCAGCCCAGAGCAGAGTAAGTGCACGTGGCAGTTTCAAATGCAATCCTCCCCAGTGATGCCAGCCTCGAATGTGACAGAAGTAAGTATAGACTTTGTCATCATCAGAATTAGAGGTTGAAATAGACCCATGTCAACAATTTAAAGCTATGTCTGGGATGTAGCTCAGCTGTTCAAGTGCTTGCCTAGCATTCATGAAACCCTGAGATTGATCCCAGCACTGTGTGAACTAGGCATGGTGTTGCATGCCTATAATCCCACACTCAGCAGGGAGAAACCAGAGGATGAAGAGTTCAGCTCGTACATATGGAGTTGGAAGCCAGTTTGGGGCTACCTAAGACCTTGTCTAAAGCAAAAACTAATAAACTCAACTTTTCTAAAATAAATCTGCATAAACGTGAGATATCTTGGCGGCCAGACGCTGTACTTATGTCATATGTTATAGATTATCCCATAAGGATAGAGTTTCTAGAGACAAAATGTAAACATAAAATTTAATCATATGAAAATGTTATTTGTGGGGATGGCTTAATGGTTGAGAATACTTGCTGCTCTTCCAGAGGGCCCAAGTTTGGTTCCCAACACCCACTAGTTGGCTCACAACCACTTATAACTCCCACTCTGGGGGATCTGGTACCCCTCTCTGGCCTTTGAAAGGGGCCACACATGGACACTTACAGAAACATAAGTAATAAAAATAAAACTTCATAAAATATTATTTGTATTAAGTAAAAACGATCAACTACTGGCAAATTCATATTCAGTTTTTTGAAATTCATACCTATGAGTTTTATGGAAAATGATGAATGTGCTCTGAATTTGATCCTTTTTCCTTATTTAAAGAAAATAATCTAAAAGCACAGTGATCAATACAAATTGCTTCAGGGAGCTCTTCCCTGGTATCTGTCCTTCCTCAGCAACTCTGTGAAAGGCTGTTCACTGAAAAAGTCTTGTCCCATGGGGCCATAAGATTCATCACCAGGTTTCAAGAGAACTGAACCTTTTCTGTCGGCATCGGAGAATGCCAACCACCAGAAGATCTCATGCATCAGGCCCAGCTCTCCAGCCAGCAAGCCTGAGGGTTAGGAACACAGCTACTATCCCCACTGAGAAACAACTTTATCCCACCAGCCTCCAGCAGAGCCTGAGAGAGAAATTCCCGTTATCAGCTGATGACCTTGGGGCATCAAGAGGAGCTAAATAAGTGCGGCCAACTTCCTTACCCTCTCCAAGCCTTGGATGTAAACAACAGTAGTCAACTCATGGGGTCGTAGAGAGGACCAATGGGAGCTGCTGCTGCTGACAAAGCCCCTAGGACAGGATGTGGCACAGAAACAGCCTCTTCGTCGGCTCAATGCATGAGCATCTAAAGGTGCCTTTTGAGGTCATCCAGTTTTTTTATTTAGGAGCCCAGATAGAACCTGACCAGAAGGACCATTCGTCTTAACCTCACAGATCATCTGAAACATTGCTAAGGGCTAGAAATGTGGCTAATTTGGTGTCAGCGGTGACCACTTCTGCACTAGCACACAATGCCGCTCAACCACCTAATGGTTTATCATCTTTCTCTATCCTCAAAACTCACAAGATGTGTGATCTGTACAAAAAACTTCCTGCCCACTTAAACACCTGTCTTGCAGCTCCTGTGCTGCCCCATGGCAGGGTGTGATGGTGTGGCTCAGCAAAAGGTCACGGTGGTGGGGTTGGGGGTGCGGGTGAAGAAGGAGAGAGGAAGGAAGCCTAGACAGCAAGCATGCTTCCACAGTCTACTCTGACGTCACCAGTAGGACACCCATCATAGCAAACAGCCCAACAGTCACAGCCAGATAGGGGAGTGTCTGTGAGGGTTTAGTTATAGAGAGAAAGATGCCGCTGGTTGCATGTGCTTATAAAGACACTGGCTACCATGACCCCTTCCCTGCACAAGATGGAATGACACTGCAGCAAAAATCTGCTGTCCTCTGTGGGCATCTGATGGAAGCAGAAGTAATAATACGTCTGGCCCCAAAGCATCAGGCTATGGTGATCATTAATGGCGGCACCGTGGACAAGGCTGGGTGCCGACAATTGTCAAAATGCTGGGGGTTGGATGGGAAACCATGCAGTAGGTTGACGGAGCATCCTCATCAGCTGGGCACTCTAGGGACAGCATCAGACCCTGCATTCTGTATCTCCGACCCCTCTAGTACCCTCAGAGCAAATGTCCAGTAGAGACCTGCTATTCCCCATTGGTCCCCTCACAGAATGAGGCTGAAGAAGCTGGGCCTTACTCTCTAGCAGCAGAGACTCTGTTTAGACAGGAGGAGGGACTGCCCTTCACTGACGATTAGCTTCAAAGCCTAACTAATTTGGACTAATTGGGGGAGGTATGTCTGAATCACTCAGAGCTCTGAATTAGACCCTATTTTAAAATGAAATATATATATATATTTTTTTTTTTCTTTCAAGTACATACAGTGACTCAAACTAGGATGCTTCAGTAAATGAATAAGAGTGATAATTAGCATCTTGTCTCTTTGGAGGGAAAAGCAAATACTTGAAGATGGTTTTCTTTAGTGAAAGGGCAAAAGCGAACGTCAGCCCAGCCCTCTCGAATTCTCCCAGCTTTCAAATCTGTAGAGGTGCTATTAAAATCAAGTGCCGACTCAGGCAGCTGAAGGTCGGGGCAGAGGCTTCCCTGGAGCTCAGCCCTCAGGAAACCAGGTTTTTCCGGACCGGTCCAGATTTAGGGAGCACGGCCGGCTGCCCTCCCTGGATTCCTGTGAACTCTCGGCATTTATTTGCCTTGCAGCTTATCTTTTTTAAACATAAGCAGAATCCGTTAAGCTCTCGTGTCCGAGTCTTGTCATTTATTACCACCAGGCAGCAGCACTGGTGTAAGGAGGCCGATAAATCATCAGGACGGGAAGTGACTACCGGCTGGATTAATTTCATTATCATCCTTAAGCAGATAGGTGTCTAGGACGCTGATGCCTCCTGGAAGAGTGATGGTCCATCTCTCCTGACAGGCCGCCCGTGCCTTGCTGACAGCTGTGTACATCCACTTTCTCTGCTGGAATGACCTGTCCTGCCTATCCCTAATTACGGGTAATCAGTGGTCACCGTCCTCCTTGGGGTTCCTACTGAAGGCCATATGGGCTGTGGAGAAGGTGAAGCCAGGATAGGATAGGGAAGCTCACTGGAGCAAGGCTCAATACTTTAGCCAAGAGCACCAAAAAGGGACACCAACACCTGGGCGCCTTGGGACAGTCAAACCAATTTGCCACACGGACCCAGGGAGAGGAGATGCTCCAGAGCCCTCAGTGCACAGTAATGTGCTGATGTGACCTGTCTGAGACTTTCCGCCCACTCACCTTTTGTCCACTTACATCCCTTGGGAGCTGATCATTGCTACCCAGGAACCCATGCTGAGAAAACTCTGGGGATTTTCACAAAAACCCCCAAGCTAAGAATACTTGGCTTAGACCAGGTGATTCTGAGTCAGGAAACTTGAACTGTAGGGACTTACATGGGGGGGGGTGCAGTTTACAAGTCTCTGTCAAGACTCCAGTAGTAGCCATAGGACCCTACTAGTAAGATAAAATGCAAGGATGCTTCCTGCTCCGGATGTTCGGATGCCCGGGTGCCTGCTCAGAAACAGTCTCAAGTGCAAATCGTGCTGAGGGTGAATCCGAGCTAAGCCCAAAGTCCACCTCGGTGTATTTGAACCAGGAAGTAGCTACTCTTCCTCTGCCATCTCCTTTCTGAAGAAACAAAACAAAACAAAAAAACCCACCTGCCCTTTCTGAGTGCCAGCCTTGCCCTCCCCCCCCCCCCATTTCCACCTAGAAGAACTGCAATGCCCACCTTCTGTGACCACTCACAGAATGCCCTATCTCTAGGGACACTGCTGTTCTAGAGGATAATGTTGTTTCTCACCTGAAATCCTCCCACAGCTTCCACCACTGGATCTCCCTGTTTCCTGCCCATCACAATCACTGATGCCTCCCACTGTCCTTGAGATAGAACACAAACCAAGAAGATGAAGACCTGAGGGACAGGCGGTTCCCCTTCCAGCACATCACGGACCCCAGTCGCAGGGAACCCATCTATAAAGTAGGTTAGCAATGGTTCCCACATCACAGGACTGCTGTAGGATGGAACTGGGCAAAATTTAGGGGACCGCTGAGAACATTGTGACCCAGAATGTTCTCACACTAGCACAGTTCTTCCTGAGGCTTTGGCCAGTCTGAAAGGCGTTCAATCCAACATGCCTGCTCTCTTCTTCCCTGCTAGAAGTGCTGACAGCTGCATCCCAGCCCATTCCTTGGTCTCAGCTCAGCTATGCCTTCTGTAGGAAGCCTCCTTTGATTCTCCAAGCTATCACACTATTGTGCCATAATGTGCTACCTTCCTCTGCCTCCGGGGGCTGCAGGCTCACTGAGTGCAATGGCCTGGACTTCCTCTCCCCCGCAGCCTAGTTCTTAGCACATAACAGACACTCAACAAAGATCTGGACCAACACTGCACGAAGGAGCCCCAATGTCTCTGCTTTCAAGAATTCCCTGCCTCCAGCCTTGCCACACACAGGCTTCTTTGGCACACAGTTCTCTGAGAAGTCATGAGCACCCTTTACTGATTTCAGCATTCCCCCGGCCTGTGGGTCAGGGGCTGAAGGGGACATCATGGATAGTGCAAACAAACAGGACATTTAGAACTTCTGGAACTCTGCACCAAAGATCACAAAATCAACACAGTGGAGAGAGGGGAAGCTGAGGACTTGACTCTGCTTAGCAGTGATACCCTTGACATGCCGGGGGTGGGGGTGGGGTGCATGTATGATAATTCACCTATGGTTTTCCTAAGAAGACACTGCACAAAGCCAGACAGTCTTGCCAAGGCAAAATCCCTGCCCTAAAAGGCAAGATGGAGAATCAGACAACGTGACACTGAGCCTTGTGAGGAGGGAGATGTGTGCACCATGAGAGACAGTGATGCCTGGGCTCCTCTGAATAAGAAGAGAAGGAAGACTGTCTTAGAAACAAGCAACCTGCAAACCACTCTGAAATATGGGGGTTCTGAGTTTTCTTTTCAAAGGGCTTTTCCTACTTCTAGAGTTATCTAGTCCAGAGAGGATTGTGGGTAAAGCCGTCGTGGTCTTACCTCGTAGTGGCCAATGGTGTTTAGCTTGGTTATTCCATCTTCAAGAATCACAGAGGAGCTGTCGATGTCTACAAGTTCTTTCTGCCGTGTCCCCACTTGAAGCTCTGAAAAAGGAGGAGAGGGCGTTTGGCTCCCTTCTAAAATCCCAGTTTAAAAAAAAAAAAAAAGAATGAAGTGCTGCCTAGTTACTTTTACAAATATTACTGTTAATAATGACGTTACTAATGTTATGCTTGGATGACATGGCAAGGCTTTGTTGGAAGGTATGGAGATAGCCAGCCAGCCAGACCAAAAGCTTTGGCCTTGCGTTTAGGGTCTCATACTTCCGAACGCTGTTCCTGCAACATTCTGCTGAGCCAAATCTGCAAGTGGAGACCCTGGAAACAGAATCACCCAGCATCTGAAGGGTTAAAACCTTCAGAACAGACCTCCAGTGTTGCCAGCATCTGTGTGTGCTCATTCAGAGCTCAGTGTGAACGCTTCCCCATGTCTCCTGAGAGCCACTGTGTACTAACACACAAGCCCAGCTAGTGTGCTATGGTCATCATAGTCAGAAGGTGGCCACGGGTAACTGTTTTCTTTTCTTGATTGTGTTCAGTATTTTATGAATTGTTATGTTACTATCAACTCAATGGCGACCTTTAAATATTTGGAGGTTGCACTGGAGGCAGGGAGGGGAGTCTGGATTTCTGATTTCTCTTTTTCAAAACCTAGCAATGGGAGCTGGGGTGATGACTCTGAAGTCAGTAAAGGCACTTGTCACCAAAAAAAAAAAAAAAAAAAAAAAAAAAAAGCGATGATCTGAGTTCTAGTCCCAGGACTCAGAAGGTAGAAGGCAGGAACCAACTCTTCCACATTGTCTTCCACCTCTACAAGTATGAGTCTGTGCACACGAACACATGTGATAAATAAAAGTGTAACTAAAATTTTTAAGAAAATCTAGCAGTGGCAGATATGGTAGGCAGCTCATGCCTAAAAGCTCAACATTCAAAAGGCTGAGGCACGGGGACCATCCCAGGTCCAGGGTTAGCCTGGATCCAATAGTGAGTTCTAGGCCGGGCAGGGGCACAACAGTGAGACCCTTTTTCTCACCTCCCCCTGTCATCCCCCAAAGCCGCTACGACGACTTCTGCAGAACCCAAATGGCTCTGACGTCTCAGGTGGCACGTCTTCTCCAGTTAGGTGGGGCTATTTCCCATTCCTAGGTGGTGGCATTCTGTGCGTATA
This sequence comes from Acomys minous, assembly GCF_964271855.1. Classification (NCBI taxonomy): domain Eukaryota; kingdom Metazoa; phylum Chordata; class Mammalia; order Rodentia; family Muridae; genus Acomys; species Acomys minous. The sequence goes on from NC_140490.1 coordinate 97,723,630, forward strand.
TGCTTTCTGTCTGCTTGGACACCGGTGCCACCAGCTTGTTGTGCCTTCGCCCCTCCCAACGTCGGGGTTGGGGGAGGACGCCTGGTTGGCACAACCCAGGAAGTGACTGGCAGACTCTGCTATGGGCTTTTCTGAGACGGAGATAAGGCTGCTGGGCCGTTCTCTTGGGGTTATTAGTCTGGGTGTGCCCGCGTCCTTTGTGGTCAGCGCCACACGCTTACAAGATAATGTTCAAGGCGAGGAAGCCGAGGATCTGGGTCAGGCTTCGGGCCTAGATGGGGCCTGCACCCTTCTGCTTCTATCTACGCAAAGGATCTAACTAAACCCTCTAAGCTGCTGCGAAGAGTACTCCCAGCCACACAAAGGAACGAAACCCTGGCGCGAGCCCGAAGACAGCTCCTAAGCAGCCTGCTTTCTTTGAAGCAGGCACCAATGATGCTATGCATTTGCAAGGCCTCCCCCCAAATTTCCCGGGCCTGCCTCCAGGCTTTTCTCAATGGTTTTAGCAGGAGGTTTGATTGGTGGGGGAGGATTTTAATTGCCTGCTTAGTGGAGGCCTACAACTGTACATGAAGGGGGGAGGGGAGGGATGAACCTTGTTACGCTGTCTGTCACTGTTGCGATTCTACTCTTTCCTGTCCCTATTATCTGTTCTAAAATCCCGCTGCAGTCTCCCAGGAGGGCTGCGCTGAGCTCAACTTTTAAAATGTTGATGAACATTTGAGGGAAATGGAGCCCTGTTAGCTTGCTCGCACATAATCTCTCCTCTGCAGTGTACCAATAGTGCCCGCAAATGATTTCATAGCCGATGCTGCGATGCTGCTTCGGGCTGGGGGGGGGGGGGGGGGCGGGGAGGGGGGAGGCCGGAGAATAGACTTAATGCAGGGTGCTATTAGCGAGGAGGAAGATGACCTTTCGGGCAGGCTGGAGTTAACACTGCGGCTGAGCCACCCACTAATGACACGCTCCGTATCACAACAAACAAATCAAATGCCAATGTGACTTGCGACACATATGGAGGGCACAGGGTTTACACCTTTCTGTGCTTCTTGACGCAGGGTGACTCCATGTGGTCCCAGGGTCAGCAATCACATTGATTTACAATGCAGCGGGGGGGGGGGGGTGTTTTGTTTTGTTTTGTTTTGTTTTTGCTTTTTGTTTTTTAATGGCATCTTGGAAGGAATGATGCTTCCTAGGGAAGAATCAAGAAGCTCAAAAGAGAGCCAAGCAGCCCCTGGGTCTGCAGACATGCCCTCTGGGAGCAACTCAGGCCATATAATTGTGACCAAACAGGAAGTAGGAGGGTGCTTTTCTAGGGTCCCAGACAAACCTTACCGAGACCAATCTCGTTGAGCTGAAGTCCGTAAGGAGAACCGTTCTTGCTTAGGAATGCCTGGAAAATCTTTTCTTTGGCTTGGCCTATGGTATCACAGTCAAGAACATTGACTGAAATATTCCGACAGACATCTGCACTCTCGTTTTCTGGGATTTTTTCAAAGACGACATTTAATGCCTGCAAGAATACAAACAGGTTCCTGAGTCTATTAGGTGGCTACAGTCCGAAAGGCATTCCTAAGAGACACGAGCCGAACCGTGGCAGGGCCTCCTAATACCTCTGGCAGCACATTAGCAAACAGCGTGTCGCATTATAGTGCTTTAATCTTTTCCCCATAATCCATTCTTTTCAGGGATAATGGAAGGGGAAACAGAAAGTTAAAACACTCATTACAGAAGAGGCATTGAATAAATATATCAGAGAGGAAAATATAAACACACATAAAAAATCTGCAAAAAAAAAAAAAGTGGTGATTTATAAATTCATCCTAAAAATACAATGACTTGGAATGATTCTGCAGAGAATGAGTGCAGACTGGTGATGATTATCTTTTTTTTTTATCAACAGAACCACAGAGTCCCAGAAGTGAAGGTCCAGGTGACAGGAAAGGTTATTAGGTCCCTGTATTGATCACATCAAAGAGGGCACTTTTTAATATGCAGCATTAATTATGGCAACATGCATCTCCCCCTCCACTGCCAACATCTGCAGTCAGGTGTTTCTGAGTCCTCATTAAGATACCAAGATTCCCCATCCTGCACTATTATCCTGGCATTAATTACATTCCCACGCCATTGCTTAGGATGTGTCAGCTAGCATTCTCCCAGGGTGGTAAAACCTCGAACTCTAAATAATGCGGGGAGGAAGCCCTTGGGAATGTGTGAAAACAGAGAGCCGGGGAAGATTTTGAAAAATAACCTAAAAGCAATTTCAGGTTTGCTTTGTCTAAGAACAAATGCACAGATCTTTAAAAATAAATAAATAAATAAATAAATAAATAAATAAATAAATAAAATCAACTTTTATGTGCTACAGAATCTTGGGGGCATTGCTTTGGACATAAGCAAAGAAGATTTGTTAAGTAGCAAAACTGTTTTCGGTGAGTTGGGGGGACAGTGTGAAATGCACAATTTGTTAACATTTTGGGGGCCAAGAAGCAGAGACTCGGTCCACACTGACCAGCGAGACTGACTGCATGCATGCACAGTGGATTGGAAGGAAGACCCTGCCCACGAAAGGAACCACGTGGACTCCTGGCTTTCATCCCAGCCCACCGCTAGCCAGCCGATGCACCGCTCTGCGTCTCCATTTCTCGCTTGCACCATATGAACGTTGGTGACTGACTTCTGATGGTAACTGATGATGGATCGAATTGATGTTACCCTTAGGATCATGACTGGTTGACCAGTGCTCAGAGCCTGTGGCTCAGAGACTCCCAAGAGGTCATGAGGCATCTGAAATACTGGGCTGGTTCTTGGAGCCATGTATTCTTTGCAACTGTCTCCCCATAGCAAGTTTCTTAGACCCTGTGTATCTCATTATGGGGGCACAGCGGTTCCGAGGTCACTGTTGAGGCCTCTGCCCTCGTCACTTACCCAAAGGTCCCCCCAATCAGGCACTTTCACTTTGGGATCTAGGATTTTAGCACAGGCAGCATTAAAGAGAAGACCTTGCTCTGGGATCCTGCAGAGAGTTCTAGACCTCATGATCACATGGTGCTCTATAAATGTCCTGAGTATTTTTTGGCAAGCCAGGATTCTACATCTGTATGGCCATTTTGGTTTCATGAGGCAACGATTTCACTGAACGTCAATAAGGCTTTCGCAAGGCAGATAATGGGAGCACCGTCTGTAAGAAAGCAGTGTTCACCATACATCCAACCTGACAGGACCAGATTCTTAACTATCTAGTCTTTAGTAACTTCAGTGTTCATGGGCCACCAGACCTACAGCTTTTTATTATAACAGCTAAGACAATATTCCTCCCCTGCAATCCCTTTTATGATACAATAGTCACTTTAGTCCCATCCTAGTCAAATGATTTAAACTCGCAAATTAATGGAATCTGAACTTTGGGGTTGACCAGTAGTCTCCCCGTGCTCCAAATAAGTCCTTGTCCTAGTATGAAGTCACAGTTGTCTACTCTCTAAGAAAAATCTGTTTTCTGGGCAATCAAGCCATGAGTAAGGGGCTCAAAATGCCTCTTCACTCATGAACAAAAAACAATAAAACACCAGACAAGGGAGAACACAGGGGTACCAGGTAAGTGGGACAACCATCTAGAAGAATCCAACATGGTAAAGGCTCACACCCAAACCCTCTTTCTCGCCTCCCTTCTTAGCAGACATTAGGGCCTCTTGGTGTACAGCCGCCAACTGCATTTCAAGACGTCCTGTTTTTAATGGGGGAGGGTTGCTGAGTATCAAACTCAACATGAGGAGCATGCTAAGCAAGCACATACTCTGTCAGTGGGCTGCACCCTCAGCTCTAAGACGTAGCTCTTTGAATCTTTTAATTCCCAGGCAAAGGTGGTTATATCACTAGTACAGTCTTTCCCTCTAGAGTAGGGAAACAGAGTCACAGAGGGGTTAACTGCTCCAGGGACACAGCTTCTAAAGTGGCAGAGTCTGGAGTCAATGTGTGCTTTGCTGTAACTGCTAAGATGGTGTCAGGGCTCACCCATCCTCCCAGGGCTCTGTCGCAGTCCAGGACCCCTCCTAGCCTCCCGGAATCTTTTCTTATCCAGCTGCAAGCTGAGTCCTTAACTAGAGTCTCAGCATACAGTGGGAGAGTTGGGAAGGGCACTTGGGAATAAACTCTGTTCCTGTGACCAGGTCACTGTTTCTTTCTTTACTCGTCCTTCTTCGTGTCAAACGAGTCGTGGGTCTAAGGCTTCCAAAATAAAAATTAATGGAAAACATCTTTTAATCTGAGCCCCAGCCATCCTCGCTCATGAAATAGTTTTATTGGCATTTACAAAATAACGTTCTGTTGCTACCTAAAGGGCAGCACTGTCTTTAATAATAACACCTCTTTATAGGCAATAACTGTTCTTAAAGACATAACCAAAAGGGGAAAAAATGCCTTAACTGCATGTAAACGAATGCAAATCTGCCATTACCTCTACAGCTAGATGGGTGGAAAAGAGGTAAAAAAAGGCATTTTACAGAGTCCACAGGGAATTCTGAGAGTAAATCCAGACACAAATTGATTTGTGTTCATTTTTCATGCTGGTAACGCTTAGTGCTCAGACAGCATTTTCCTAGAATGTGAGCGGAGTGCCTCCTCAGGCCTGGCCCTAGTCTAAATACTCCCATCCAGAACAGGGACACCCACCTGAGCTTCTCTTCTATGCCAGGGAGCAGTTAAGGATCCAAGTCACCTCAGAGTGTGGGCGTGACAGGGTCTACCGTTGGCCACTGCCCCACAGTGACATCACCCAAGTAGATGCATCACCTGTGAGCCCCTCCCCTGCCGAGACTCACAGAGCCAAGCTCCTCTGTATGCTCCTTGGTGTCAGGGACTGCCTAAGACCTGTTCTTTGCACTTGGGAGGCAGAGGCAGGAGGATCAGTGTAAGTTCAAGGCCAGCCTGGTCTACAAAGGGAGTTCAGGACAGCCAAGGCTACACAGAGAAAAAACAGACAAACCAAAAACAAAACCAAAAAGACCTGTTCTCAGGTCACCCACAACAGGTATGGGAAGAACGCCTGTCACCTCAGAACATACACACTAAGGGAACCCCTTGCACAAAGACAGGAGAATGAAGAGCTAAGGTCATTCAGTCTTCTGCGATTCTACAGGACCTACGGCTTCTTTCCTGATCACCACAAAAGGCCAGTTCTTCAGAGCACACTCTTTCCCTTCACTAGAAAGCCCTGAGGCTCTCTACTTCCTTGGCATAAAATACCGGCGAAGCTGAGGTAGCATGTGTGGTTGGTAGCTCTCTCACCAACAGCCATGCGGCCTCTTTTGACCAGCAAAGAGACCAACCAGGGTAGAGGAATGCCCTTGGTGGCAGCTCCTTTTCCTCCATCAGGGAGTGGTCACGTGACTAGGCTCTGGACAAGGACACAACAACAACAACAACGTGGGGGAGCATCAGACATCCTGTGAATATGAAGTCAGGGCCAAGATGAGCATAGAGATGGTGACCCTGGGTTCCGTTGAAGATGGCTGACTGTATGTGGCTGTTCCTTAGCAGTGGGGACCCCTCGCCTCCAGTCTGCCCAGAGACACACCTATGCTCTTGGTATTTTAGGTCCCATTTTCCCTAACGTGAAGCTGAATGTATGTACCCAAACATGTACCGTTCACTTTGCCAATTCTATGGTCGCTAAATTCATCCCTAGACACACTTATGTTGCATCCATTAGTGCAGAACATTGTAGACAATACCGTTTGACCCAGTGCAAAGCCTGATGGGAAACACTGGTAAACTAGGATAACTGTGAGGCAAACACATGTCCTAAAACTGGCATGGTAAGTGTGATAGTTAAGCTTGGCTGTCAACCTGAGTGGATTGAAAATGAACTAAGAGAAACTTCTGGGCAACACTTATGAGCAAATTTTTTTTTAATCTGTTTATTTGAAGACTTTGTACGTGGGCAGCATCTCCAGGTAAAAGCTCAGATAAAGGAGGTCCAAGGAAACAACATTTTGCCTCCCTGTCTTCATGTCTTAGTGGCAAGTTCATCAACTAGGCTGCTGCCATCACTATGTCCCTTTGATAAAACCCGGTTTCTTCTGGCTTCCAATGCACAGTGAAGACCTATGGCTTTCCAGGACTCCCTGGGGCCTTTAGCATCAGGTGAGGCCTGCTGAGGTATCCAGCCTCATGAGTAGAGCCGCTTACTTGAGAGATAGGGCTCTTCGGTGCAAGGACAGCTGCTGTTGGATTACCCAGACTATATCACGTAAGCATTTAAGGAAACTTCTTTTAATATATATCCATTCCAACAGTCCTGTTTATCTAGAGCGGCGGTTCTCAACATTCCTAACACTGTGACGCCCCCCTCCCATTATAAAATTATTGTTGTTGCTATTTCCTAAATGCAATTTTGCTACTGTTACGAATCGCAGTATAAATGTGTGATATGCAAGATCTCTGATATGCCACTCCCAAAGGGGTCACGACCCTTAGGTTGAGAACCACTGCTCTAGAGGGCCCTAATAATAAAGTGGAAATGAATGGGGTGTTTGGGGGGCGGTTCTAGTTTTTCGGGGAGGCCACTCACAGGAAGAGAACTTGTGGAAGTTCTGCATGGAGGTGGTGGCGTGTGAGTAGGTCCAGAAAGGAGCCGGTGAGGGAGGCCTCTGGATATGAAGACCCTCAGCTACCAGCTACCTGAAGATTTAGCAGACTGGCGAGCAGTATAAGCTTCGATCTTAAGTCAAGTGACCAGGCTAGGAAGTGGAGAAAAAGAATTCCGCTTCCTCCACCCGGGAGAGGGTGTTCCGCTTCTGACCCACTCCCGCCCTCTCCCGAACCACCACCTGATGCTGAGGGAGAAGCCCTGTGCTATTTTTAGGGGCAAGAGTGGTGAGAACAGAGCTTGGGAGTTTCTAATAATAAAGACAATAGCCAGCACTTATCGAACGCATGCCACCACGTCGCAGCAATGAATCTGCTAATTTCATCGAATCCTCACAACTCTGTGAGGTGGGGACTATTATTAGCCTCGCTAAACAGATGGAGACGGGAGATACAGAGAGGATGGAAACTTGTCCCAGATTACAGATCTGGTAGGGTCACAGTTGACTGTGTCCCAGACTCCCAACGGAAGCGCCAGGGTGCTGTTCACGGTGTTCTCTCAGTCACTGCTGAGCTTCTCCATCAGTAGATGATGGGTGGGCGCACGCCAGGGGCTAGAGGAGGCTTGACCTTTTGGCTCCGGCTTGGCAGCGAACTACACACAATGCATCATCCTGGACCGCGTGGCTCAAGCCCCACTGTGCGTAGCTTGCAGAGCCTCTGCTCATTGGCTTGCCTCTGGCTTCTGGGTGTGGCCACGTGACCAAATTCTGGCCAATGACTTTAAATGGACGTGCTGTGTGACAAGCCCCTGGGAAACTTCCTTGAAAGGCAGCCGGTGACCATCTGTCCTTTCTTGTATAGCCTTGCTGAGGTCCTGCCGTGACGATGTGGAAAGAGGCTGAGGAAGCAGGACATCTCATTCCAAGAAGTTACCCGAGGGCATCTCAGAGCACGGCTGTCCATTCTGGCATCTCACAATGGGGGGGGGGGGGGGGGAGACCTCAGACTCTCTGCTGCTTGGTCTCGGGCATCTGGATCTCAATTCTACACAGCTGCACTGCCTCCTAATAGCCGTATATACAGAAGGAAGCCATCATGCAGGCAAGTCCATCTGGAGACTCACAGGACACAGGAAAAAGACTGTGTGAAAAGGGCTGGTCTTTTTAACAGCATGCCCAACGCCAGCCTCTTTTAGGCAGTTGCTCAGGCTTACCACTGCCAACTCCTGTCTGCACCTACCTATCAGGGTATTATTATCTGCCATTTGGCTGTCCATGCCCAGACACAGGGTCCACGGGCAACCTTTTCAGTGCTAACACAATGCATGGGTATTTCAGATGTGGTTTCGCTGACGACAGAGCTAGCTAACCTGGCTTCCCTGGAAGGACTACAGAAGAGAGACATCCTCTTCAGTGTACCTTAAAGGTGACAAGAAAAAACTGTCACAAAGAATGGCCACTTCCTCTGTGCCAGGCAAGGTGGCGAGGTGTGCTACACACGTAATTTTCTAACTTTAACACATATACAAGGGTAGATTTTTATCACCAACTGTTCATAGACAAACAAATAGGCCGAGGGGTGGTGACTTGGCCTAGTAAGGGGCCTAGACCAGTTTTATAGCCAGGACTTCCAGAGCTTAAATTCCCATGTCGTTGACCCCAGCCCCACAGCACACGGGCATAGAACTGCACTCCTACTTGGCTATGGCTCTCCCCAGCTTGAGGTCTTGAGGAAACAGAAAAAAAAAAAAGAGACTTCTTGGAGACATGGATAAACTGGTCATGGGGAGAGACCTTTCCAGGGGAGGGTGACAATGTTACCTGGTTGGCTCCTCTGGCATGTCCTTGGCTAACGAGGGCTGGGTGCAGCTGCATCCTTGCTGGGATACCTTACAATTCCTACAAAGTAACTGCAAGGGAATTTATTACGAACTGGCGGCTTTTGTCGTAAAAGGTCTTTGAGCAATAATTGCTCTCATTCAATAAAAGCTATAAAATATATTTCTACTTTCCATTCAGGGCCAGATGAAAGTCAAGAGGAAAGTCTTCCTTTGTATACCGAACTCAGAAAAGCTGCAGTTTGCTCTGCTACAGACAGAAGCCCAAGAGGCTTCCACGGTTGTCTCCTCACCACTGCGAAAACCTTCCCTGCCTTCCACCGTCTCCTTAACTCTCTGCTCGCCCACCCTGTCTTCCACAGCACTCCAGTCCCATCTCCTTGTCCCTTTAAGGATGAGCAGCTCACAGGCTATGGGTTCTGTTCCCCTGACAGAGTAACAGGGGACACAGATGAGTGGAAGAGAGCCTTGTCTCTGAACAAGACAAGCTGATGGAGACAGTTGTCCCCAGTTTGTTTCTATGACCGGGTTCTCTGTACTTAGAACACTCGCATGCCCTAGAATGAAGTAAACAGGGCTAGCAAAGAGTTGTAGACAGTGAGAATGCTTTACCAAGTACTTTTAGGTTAGAGGGAAGATTCTAGACTCCCTCCCCCCTCCTTCTGTCAAGTGTCAGCTTAAGAGCTGGCAAACTATTTGTAGAAGATCAGGTAGAAAATATTTAAGACTTTGAGGATCGTATGGTCTCTGGCGCAACCAGTTAACACTGCCATTGCAGCAGAGAGCAAACTATACATAATAGGGAAATGAACACATGGAGCTGTGTTCCAATAAAGTTTTATTCATAAAAATAGGCAAGGGTCATCATTTGGCCCTAGGCTGTTAACTGATGATTCCTGCAATATGTAACACTTATCTTTAGGGGAAAGCGACAATGCCAAAAAGACAAAGCTAGACAATTATTCGTTTTTCCACCATGATTTGTGATACCACTCTCTCATTCAAATACTTACCAGGCCCACCTCTGCTTAGCTTCCGAGATCAGATGAGATGGAAAATGTTTAGAGTGTTTTGGCTGTAGCCAAAGCCACTGTTCCGTAAAAGGTATAAATAATGAAAGAATAATTAATTCGAACCACAGAGAAGAAAATTAAATACTTTTGTACCGAGATAACCAAATTATTTTTTCCAACTCCGAGATTATAGGCATGAAGAGAAAGGCCGTGAAGAGGAAAGAGATTGAAAGCGCTCATTTAAAGTTAATTTTTCACTTTCCACAGCTTGCCATCCACTAGGGAATGACTTACCTAACACGATTATAGGAAATGGTTTCACTCTTTGATCAGGAAGCTAACTATGACGCTAGCTATGGTTTAAGTATTGTCTCAAGCCATAATGGGATGATTTGCACGATGCTAGAAAGGGGGGAAAAAAGAGCTTAAGAATTGTTAATTAACTTCACTGTTTCTCCACAAATGCTAGGAGTATTAAAAACAAGGTTGCTGAAGTGCAAACATCAGGACTTAATGAACAATGGGATGTAATTGAAGTAACAGAGAATGACTTAATCGGGACAGTGGGTTGTTTAATTACGGGGATAATGGATCTTCTGCAAGGACAAGCTAGATGGAACCGAAGGGGTTTGAGAGAGGTAAGCAGAGCCCACGGAAACTCCTGCTGGGGGACAGGCAGTGTTGTGCCAGGTATGGAACGTTATGTTAGATGTGCCTGTGCCCAAACGGTAACCGCTAGGGAGGCGGCCGACCTGGTACGCTGGCATAAACCTTGCACAAATCACAACAGGAGCATTAATGTTTCTGAAGGCGTGTCCCTGGGCTTTGTCAAGAATTTCTAATAATCTTAAAGACTTTCTTCGTACAGATATGGGAATGAGTGTAATAATGTGTTTGTCGGAACACTGTTTCCCAGGGTGCCAAGATGCTATCTCTCTGATGCAGCAGATCGGCAAGCTCATTTCCTGGGTTTAAGAGTTCAAAAAACCATTTCTCGCTTAACTTTGATTACAAGTCAAACTTCTCCTGCTAATTCAGCACGCCTGTTACGAGTTATTGGTTTTTCTCATCTCCTCTTGAAACGGAGGCGAATGTCCCCTCTCCCATGTGGTACACTTTCCTGGATCTGAAACCCTCTGCTCTGCGACAGCACTCCTGAAATACAGGAGGGTGGGTGAGGGCCAGACCCACCAGTAACAAGCTTTCAATTTTGCTATGGGAAAACAGGGGACCAATAGGTTTTAATTCCACGTCTAGCACTGTCAACACTGAACTCTTGAGTGGTATGTGTGGTGTGTGTGGAGGGCAGAGGTTAGTGATCATCTCTTCAACCAGGAACTCATGTAACCTACTGGCCTAGAACTTATTATGTCGCTGTAGATGACTTTGAACTTAAATTACCTTTATTTATTAATTTATGTGTGCATGTGATGGGTGGAGGCTGACTTGCAGTGGTAAGCCCTCTTCTTCCATGTGTGGGTCCCAAGGATCGAACTCAGGTTGCCAAGCTTGGCAGCAAGCAGCTCTACCTGCTGAGCCATCTTGCCAGCATGAAACCCTCCTGAATCAATTCTCCACCTTATTTTTTTGAGACAGTATCTTTCACAGAGACCCAAGCTTGTAGGAAAGTCTCCGTCCCTAGCACTGGGGTTACAGGTGTGCCACGGTGGCTAATTTTAACTTGGGTATTGGAGATCCGAACTCGGGTCTTGATGTTGTACAACAAGCACTTTACCTTTAGGGCCATCTCCCCCCCCCCCCCCCGAACTACCTTGCTTTAAAGGAAGTCTAGGCTGTTGTGTGGAGACCAGCCCTCCCCCTGAAGCATCAGAAAGTAAACTACAGCTGGGGCCATTTGATTTGCAGGATGACAACCTGGGGGTACCACATACTAAAGCCAGAGGGATGTGAAGGGCTTTGCTTAGACTGAGGCCAGTCAGAGGCATCGCCTTCTCCAGATGTGATGAACAGAACCCAACTTCCCAGAAAGATTTGTTAGTATAATGATTTCAAATACGAGAAACTGGCAGCGCATCTTTATGCTCTAGAAAACACCCTACACCTCAGAGAGAAAACATCCTAACCTAGGAGGTGTGAAACCTAACTCATAGTTTGTTGTGTGAGGTGCTGTTTCTGAGCACGCATCCAAGAGGGCTTCTTCTCAAACAGGGCCCTGCCATGGCACCAGATTCTGCTGTTTCCAGCTGCTCCTGAACCGTTCTAGAGCTTTCTGATCTTCCTTGATAGAACTTACACACACACACACACACACACACACACACACACACACACACACACACACACACACTCACTCCAGTTTGTTCACCACACCTTGGTTTTCCAATTACATAAACCACCGCAGGCAAATTTAGCAAAGCAAGGCTTTGAAAATCACCAAGAGTGCAGAGCCTGGGAGGGTGGGGGGAAGGGAAGTGGGAGGAAAGGGGAAGGAGGGGGCTTCGAAACAGGACGGTTCAGGCTGAGAGAACTCATATGAAAGGAAATGAGAAAGCTTAAATTTTTTATATTGACCTTCTGGTAACATTTCTGTCACACAAGCTTGGACTGGATCATGTGCCTTCTTTCTAGCTTCTACTATAATCAGCCACCATGAAAGGGAGGCTGGAGCAGGTCCAACAAAAGGCATTAAAAAAAAATCATCCTTAAAGGCAAAGGCCCTAGGAGCTAGGGCCCACCTCTCTGCCAGTCTCCACTCTATCCACCACAGAGGAATCCGAGAAGGACAGTGCACAGATTTAATTTTCCATTGCACTTCCCCCCGGAGGCTATAAAAGGGGAAAAAATTCAAGAGTCGACATGAATTTCTTCAACATCAAGTAACATTTTGACGATGAGTTGAGCACTAACAAATCAGAAACACATGGTCTTAATTGACTGTGAAATAAATAACATTCTCAAATGAAAGGGAAAGAAAGTGCTCAGATGTAAAGCGCCGAGAAAAGACTACAACCTCCAAAGTTTTTTTTTTTTCAGGCAGCTGACTTCTCTTCCCTTCCTCCCCGAGTTCACCTCCCTCACTCCCCCCCCCCCACCTCCGTTCTGATGCAATGTGTTTCATGAAAAGAAATCTTGTTGGATCCCCCCAAGCCTACGTTCACTTGTCAACATTTCTCTTTGGGGACCCTGTTTGGGCTGTTTTCTGTTGTTAGAACAAAACACCCGCCTCATCACCGCTGGGTGATTTCTAGAGGGAAGAGGTTGGTTAAGTTTATAGTTCTGAAAGGCCATAGGCATGGTGCTGGCCTCTCCCTACCACCGCTGAGGGTCCATGTTCTGCTTTGGGCTCAGTGGACAAGCAGCAAGAAAGCCCACAGGGTGAGGAAGGAGGCAAGAGAGTAAACTGGGAGTCGGGTGGGGGCGAGGGAACCCGTGTGACTATTGTCATCTCTCAGGGAGGGTATAGCTCTTCTTTGTGTGTGCATGTGTCTGTCTGTGCAGACCCGCATGCAGGCGCACGTGTGGGCTTACATGGGTCTGCATGCGTGTGCCTGCGTGTTGTTTACTCTTATGACACCTCCAGGAGGTGGGGCAGGACAACATGCTTATTTTATACATGGGGGAGACTCGAGAGGCACAGCAAGTGAAGAGACTTGCTTAGTGGCACACAGCAAGACAGTGGCGGAGGCAGGGTTCAAGTCCACCTGGCTACAGAGCCCAGGCTCTTAACCCCGATGTCAGTACTTCTCAAGCAGCACCCGAGGGGGAGCGTAGAAAACATGCAAATCCTAAGGCTGAAGGACTTGGAGGCATGTATTGCTCTTGTAGGGGACCCAAGCTCAGTTTCCAGAACTCTTGTCGGGCTGCTTGCAACCGCCTGGAACTCCTTCTCTGGAGGAATCTAAGTCTCTGATCTCTACACTAATGTGCCCATACCTAGATCACACACACATACACACACACACACACACACACACACACACACACACACACACTTAAAAATCAAGTAGATCTTTGGCCTGGAGAAATGACTCAGTGGTTAAGAGCCCTGGCTTCTCTTGCAAGGAACTAGGTTCAGTTCCCAGCACCCATATGGCAACTACTGACATGTGCAGGCAGACACTCATGTACCTCAAACAAAAATAAACAGATTTTTAAAAAAGTACATTTTTTAAAAAATGCAAATCCTAGGCCACACCTCAGACTCAAATCTAGGATCTCTTAACAGTTGGTGTCTAACACTGTCTGGGCAACACTGATGTGTGCTTGGGAGTCACTGCACTGCGCTGCGCTCCCAGATGCTGACAGCTGTCCACAGAAGCTGGAACTCTGGGAAAAGTTCGCCCTCAGTAAAGCTTCCTGCCTCTTGAATGACTGCCCAGTGAGCGCACAGCCATCTTTAATGAGGATGTTATGTATGGCTTGAGGGAAACTGGAAACAGCTGATCTACTGGCCCCTCCGCACCCACAGACATGGCATAACCATAATATGGCCCACAGCAGAGTGGTGCCTTCTTCAATTAGGGAATGGATTCTTCTAGAATGATACCACAGGACATGCCACCCGGAGCAAAGCCACAGGAACCTTAGCTCTTCAGCGAGCAATTCCTGAGTCCCGCTGGAATCTCTTTCTTCCCTCTCCACTAATGAGATGGCAAAAAAGCCTAGAGTCTCCATAGAACTAAAAATCAAATCAAAGCAACAGAAACCTCCCCCCCCCCACACACACACCTCAAGTCTATGATAAAAGCTTAGAGAGCTCCTGAGCCAGACAGGAGTTATTTTCCAGGCAGGACTTCTGCCACAAGATTCCCAAAAGGCCCTAGAAGTGCTGGCTTTTTGCGGGGAGAGCTGAGAGTGGGGTGCCACAGGAATGGGTTAATTGGAAGATTCTCCACTATTTGGAACTCTCAGGCAGCCTAGTCCGCTCTCCTTCCCCAAGTCATCTCCCAGCATTCCCCTAAAAATACCTATGAGATCACAGGACATTAAGTGCGTGACACCAGACATTTGTAACTAACCCATGGAAATAAAGTAAGGCGTCATGTTGCATGGGGGGAACACAGTGAAATTTGTCCTGTGTTATCGTTCTAAAATAAGAGCGGCCTCAATTTGGTTGAAATATATCTTCACACATTGTCTCCCCCAAGCAGAGCCATTTGAGAAATCCTGATTGCAATTATAAGAGCTGAATAGGGAGCACTTTGCATTTCCTTTGACGATGCTAAGAGCTATAAGCAATGCTGATATTAAAATCTTCAGAAATTGATGAGTACCCCAGGCATAATCACAATGCTTCCTTCCCCAATCCAAGTAATTAAAATCTATTATATGAACACATGTTGATATTTTATCAACTACTGCTCTTAATTAAGTGGATGCGTGAGGCCTCCCACAGTTGGAAGGACATCGGTTCGGTTTTAGTAGCCGCTGCCCCCCCCCCCGCCCCGCCACCCCCATCCCCCACCCCACTTGCCCCTGCCCTCTGCATCTGGATGAAATGATTTAGGCAAACTTACCACAGTGTTGAATTCGGGCACCTGCCACAGCAGCCAGTCTTCATTAAGGGTGTACAGCGCCTTGGAAGTAATCACGTCTACAGGACCCTTGTTTATTTTCTGGTTCAGAGTCGTCACCAGCAAATAGAACGGCTCCCCAACAGTCTCCTTGGGAATGAACAGGAGCAACAGTTAGCTTCCTGTGAAGCCCACGGCAGTACCATGAGTGACAGGCGGCAATATTTTCCAAATAGTCAACGTCGCAACGCCCCAGAGGATACAGATCACGCCAACCCAGGAAACTACTTCACACACACCAAGCACATGCTTACGGCCCTGCCCCTCCCCCCCCCCAACAGCATGGGAGGCATCCAGTAGGACCCTCTCGTTTCATGTTGAACTTCCTGTCTGGCAGACTGCTGCACATCAGTAGGCCGGTGCTTAAGACCACAACAGTTCAAGGGGGTGAAGAAACAACCCTGCTTATATTCCTGTTTCATTGTAAGCCAAAAATAAGTGGCATGGAATAAAGTGCTTCCCGATTCATCATGACAACGGAGACTAACGCACGAAAGTTTTCAACGGTTGCTAGGGAGGGTGGCCTGTCACGGTGAACAGCTTTTCGTGAGGGACGTGGCCGCCACATCAGCTGTTTGTAGCCTGTGCCCTCCCTATGTGTCAGCCCCTTACCATTCAAGACACCCCCCTTGTGCAGTTTCCCTGGTCAGATGGGCAGGATTCCCGTCCCTGAACCCCTAAGGCTGGCCTCAGCGCTCCAGTTTCCAACCCTCTCTAGTTGAACAGGGTTGATTGAATCTGGGGCTGGTGGCCCCCAGATTTGAAACCACTATGTTCAAAAGGACACTGGGTAGTGTAGTTCAGGTACAGGCTGTGTTCTGCCTCTATGCATCTGCCTGAGGCACACAGCCCTGGGTAAGGTTTGGTTCCCCCTAAATAATGAGGTTGCCAGGATCCATGGGCATTAGACCTCTAGGTAGAGGAGGAAGGGCTGTGCTGATGAAAAGCAGCTATGATGCCAAGAAGAGACTTGATACCCTATGAGCATATACAGGGGGAGGAGGTCCCCCTCAGTCACAGTCACAGGGGAGGGGAGTAGGGGAAAAGCAGGAGGGAGGGAGGAATGGGAGGATACAAGGGATGGGATAACAATTGAGATGTCATATGAATAAATTAATAAAATACATTTTTAAAAAGAGAGAGAGAGAGAGAGAGAGAAGCAGCTACGAGGCTCCAATTGGAGTTCTTCTGCCCAGCTGACTCAGCTTTCAGAGGAGGATTCTTCTGGCTCCTCTCTGCCTGGTTTCCCCGTGAACAGGAAGATTACCCACAACTCTTTGGGAGGCCTCCCACCCTCACCCACATCTCTTGCCTTGTACTTCCTGCAAGCACATCTCTTTTCCAAGGCCTGGGCTTTCCTCTTGTCCCTCCAGCCCTCTTGGTCCCTCCCTGCTTCTCTTATGCAGGACAGAGTGGGGGAACCCTCAGAAGTTTCCAAAGAGGGGCAGAGGACCAGTACCTGACATTTCGTTCTCATAAGAAACTTCCTCTATTTCATGGTTCGTAATCTCACCGCTATCTGCTTTCCCTCCGCCCCCTTGGGTAATGTCCCAACCACAAACCTAAGAGCCGTACTTCTTTCTTCTTGTACACGTCAGAGACACACCAAGGGGACCTTGTGTGGGGACTGGACTGGCCATACTGGTTGGCCAGCCAGGACCCCCTGGGCTAGGCAGGGGGAACAGTCGCCAACTCAAGGGCTCTCTAGTCAGGATTTTCCAGAATTCTCAAAATTGAGATGGTGATATCCGTCTTCGCACTGCCCCTCAAGCTCACAGTCAGAACCCGGCTGGTCACCCCCAGTGTCGTTTGAGGCTCTCCTTAAAAACTTAACTGCCTGCTGTCTGCCCACCACCGTGCGGCAGACACCCACCCAACCTAGATATCAGTAACCGAGGAAGATTGGCAACCTTCCCAAAGACACTCTGATGTGTGACCAGCCCAGGGAACCGCAGGGCCACGAGATTTCTCTGTCATCAACTAACACAAAGGTTTCGGATGTCTCATCTGTCGGGGACATGCCTTCTCTCTTTAGGTGACAGAGCAGAGCTGACTATCAGCTCACAAAGGTCCTTCAGAGGCTGGTACCATCCTCGCCACCCTTGGACCAACGGAATCTCATGTACTGTGTCTGCCCTGGTTGCCCCACACACAAAACGGCCATAAAGGCGCTTAGTTCTCTGGCCCATCAAGACGGTTAAATGAGATCCAATAATCTGACATGTATGGCGGAAAGCAGCCCTTAATAGATGTCAATCGTCATTACTGTCCTCACCAGGCCTTGGGGTCCAGAAGGGGACTATTACCTGAAGGATGCTGCCTGCTCAGCATCTAAGAGCAGGGCAAGAGTAGCCTCCCCTGCCTTTAAAAGGAATTCTTTCACTGAAGGGTGAAAGTCTTGCCCAGGACTGGCTGAATGCCACTTCCTCCCGGGCACCGTGCCCCCTCCCCCCCCCTCCCCACACACTCTTGAATCAGCACAGAGAAGAAATCTTGACCCAGAATGCTTTGCTCAAGGGGGATGCTCGGGCTTGGAGCCCAAATTTTTCTGAACACTTCACCCCTTTGATGCCCAAGAGCTGCTCCTGAGAGCTCCGTGCAAGGAACTGGATGTGGACCTCAAAGCAGCGGCCTCACTGGTGGGTGGAAACCAAACCAAACCAGCGACAGACAAAACAGCAAAACAATGCCCACGGTGACCACGCTGGCCCCCGGGGATTCAGGCAGCTGGGTGGGCTCCGGGAGCTGCCGAATGGCCGCAGATAGCAGGCAAGCTTGCCTTTTTTCAATAAAACCTCAGGACAGTGCTTGCTCTCTGCTTCCTCATAGGGTTGTATACCTTAGGTACAGGGATTTCCCCAAGGGTGTTTTTTTTAGAGAAGAGATTGGTAGACACTATCCCAGGGCCTTGACTTAGCAGGATAAGCTGAGGACTAAGACGCAGGAGCCTGGTGAGTAAGAGGGTCTGCCACCTGTGTTCAGCAACAGCTGAGGCCCACCCAATCACAGTGAGACACCAAAGCAGCTCGCCCCAGAAATAACCACTTGACACCTCCCCAGAGCAGATGATGTATACCAAATAAACAGAAAAGAGGGCAGATTTCATTAATCTTAATAAACGGACATTGCCTCAGGAGTGGGGAAAGTCAGTTTAAAAAAAAAATTTTTTTTTTAAATGTGCATCTACTGGTAAGATAGCATTAAACATTAAACCAGGCACAGTCTAATTTAAAGTGCTGTTTGTGAATCTCAACTTAAGCAGCCTGGTTAAAACCTGTGGCATAACAGTGTATCTTATTCAGAGTTTAATTAGATTTTGAAACTAGCTACAAATACACAATTATGCCGTTTTGCTGGAGTCTGGATGGCTGGTGAAATTAAAGATGGATAAGAACCTTCCACACCAGGACCTCAGAGAGCCAAACAAAGACCGAGTTCAACAGAAACACCCTTATTTTCATTTTAATATTTCATAATAATAGCCGATATTTATGGGGTCCTTATCCCGCGCTGAGCAACAGCACGTGCTCTCTCATGTGTGCCTTAAAACAGCCCAACAATATTCATCTCTTGTCAACTCCACAGGTAACACTGGCAAGTGAGGAGGGGCCTGCCTGAACTCCAGACCCACCGCGTTAGCCACGGAAACCATAGAAAGGTTGCCATTTCGAAAGATTTTAAGATTCAATTAAATCCAACCGTATTCCATTGTCACTTCAGGAAAATGAAGTCTGGGGACGGAAGGAGGCTCGTGGGGATTTGTTTTAATGCTGAATGCCTGGGAAGAAGGGATCGCCGTTAGCCGTCGGAACATTGATGAGAAATGAAGATTTCCAGCATGCCTTAGAACAGTTTGTGTTCATCAGCGTTTGAAATGTCCTCTGATCTCAGGACATTTTCCTGAATGGGTCAGCAGGACCAGGAGTGTTACTTCATGCCAAAGGTAAGGCGATTGCGCTCACGTATACAAGTCTTACCTGAGGGAATCAGTCCTGAAGGAATTCCACATACAAGGGTTACTAAGAACAAAAACAACCAACCAACCCCAAAACCCCCCACAATCTTTTTGTTTTCCCCTTCAGTCTGGAAGGCCCAAGATCAAGTTCAGTTAAATGCTGACACCACGGAGCCTTCTGGACTTTCACTCCACAAAGACAGCAGAGCGAAGTGTGCTAAAAATAACCGCCTATTGTCTTACCTCTGACACTGCAGGGCCCCGGTGGTGACACTTACCCGGAGGAAACCAGAGAGGCAGACGGACATCCAGTTTGTAAGGAGTTTCTCCACCACAGACTCTGTGCGCCTCAGCATGAGCTTGGGTTGCATATTGCTACACTGCTCCATCAGGTCCCTGGTCAGCACCTCCAGGATGCTGGTCAAATAGCCCAGTTTGGTTTGCAGAGCGATGGTTAGGAAGGAGGCAAACAGACACCTGTTTAAAAACAGAGCATCTCAGCTGGACATACTGGGTTTCCTTGGGATCTTGCTGTCGATGAGGTGGGGGTGGGGGTGGGGGGGTGAGGGGTGGGGAGCGGGGCGGCTGTCTTCTGAGGACCCGTTTTTTTTGTTTGTGTGTGTGTTGTTTGGGTTCCAACCGAGTCTGTCCTGTGTCATAAAATTATACCCCAGTTGCTAACCTGCTTCCCAGTGCAGGAAGCCCTGGTTTTGATCCCTGGAAGGGCGTGGCCTCAGCGCTTGGGAGGTAGGGGCAAGAGGATCAGCAATTCAAGATCACCCCAGCTACATTGTGAGTTTTAGGCCAGCCTGATGGGCGCACGAAACAATAAACAAACCAACCAACCACACATGAATTTCAACTTGAGGACATTTCCTATGTTTTCAGCAACAAGAAGTGAGTCTCCTTCCCAAAAATTTCGGGTGATTTTAAAATTAAAAATAACACTTCTCCTTTTTTTTTTTTTGGTTAAGAATTTTCATTTTTTTCTTTTGAGGCATTGGGTTTTGTTTTGTTTTGTTTTTTCAGGGTTTTTTTCGGGGGTGACTGTGTGCATGTGTGCCTTCAAGACAGAACTGGGGCTGGGTTGGTGTGAACTGAGTTGCGGGGCAGCATGGCTCCAGAAACAGCCTGTCGTCCACAGCACTGGGAAAGAGCAGGCTGAGTTTCAGGTAGTGGCTTGGGAACCAAGAGCTTGAGGGCTAGAGCTGTGTGTAGCTCAGTGGGAAGCGCTTGTTGAGCCTTCAAACAGGCCCCAAGCCCGTTTAAAAAAAAAAAAAAAGAAAGAAAGCAATGGTAAGATAAGTAGCCCGGGGTTTTTATTTGTCTCTGAGACAGGATCTCATCACGGAACCCTGGGCTGGTCTATAATTTGTTATGTAGACCAAGCCGGTCTCAAAAACTCACAGAGATCTATCTATTTGCCTCTGCCTCTGGGATGCTGGGATTAAAGGCGTGCGCCATCGTACCTGGCGGGTGCTTAGGTGTTAAGGTCTTCTTAGGGGCTTATCAAGATATAAAAAGAGGTAGCGTGTACCTGTCCTTTACGGAGAAGTTCTTCTGCTTTTCAAGGGTATGGATAACAGTAACTAGGAAGCTTTTATTACATATCAGGGCATCCAAGGCTGTGAGACGTTCATTTTTGTCATTGGCGTCTCTGTTCTGGAAAAACAAACAACATAATAATGTAACAGTGCAGCGCAGGAGATACCGTAGTGCCCTATATAAGCTGCGAGTCAGAGAGTAGTAGACCCACGAAGGGTTTTCCAAGACAACGAATTGTTTAATATTGAACCCTAGACCCAAAATACCCACAATAAAAACTCAAAGTAGTAATAACAGCGGTGACAATGACGAGGATAACACTGAAAGTCAGACAGTCACCGAGCTGAAAATGAAAACATAGAGACTTACGTGCATATCTTCGGTGAAGATGTGTGTGAAGCCACCTGACTGAGGAGAAGAGGAGACTTTTATTATTCAGAACGTCCAAAGGAAATGAATAGTGTGTTTCTGCTATAATACCCAAGTCCGTTTTAATAAAGCCGCTGTGCTATTTGCTAATCTGAAGAGCCCTTGGGCTTGGGCTCACTGCATCGCCTCCAAGACACAATAAATAACTATTACGCTCTCAAGAAACACCAGTGGCCTCTGGAAGCCTCTAAGAACAGTCATCAGTGTATATGAGCTTCTTTTTTTTTTTTTTTTTTTTTTTTTTGGTGGATTATATTGCGTTTTTAAAAGAACTGACATAAAAGCTAAAGAACTGGTGGTGGGAGAGTATGGGAAGAGGTCAGAGCCCTTGCCAACCAACTGACCCCTCAGGATGAGGCCCAGACAGCAATGATACTCTTAGTTAAGTAGCATCTACTGTCCCAACAGACAGCATCCTCAAGAAACAGGAAGAATGTGCGTTATACAAGCGTGGGAATCTGGAGCCAAACTACCTGGGGTCCAGCTGGGACTCATCACATGCTGGTCACATGTCTGTGGACAGGTTATTTAACCTCTGTGACCGACTTCCCTCATCTGTGAAATGGAGGCAGCAACAGCTCCTACCTCATGGGCTTCTTGTGAGAACGAAACGAGTGAGCACAGAGCACACAGCCTGTCCGCTATGACTGAAGTTTTTATCCCTAATTTAAAAAAAAAAAAAAAAAGTCTTGCATACTATTGCTGTGTGGTTCCTAAACACAAACTTTTACATTTTGAGGTTGCTTTTTGAATGCCTCATAAATCCTATTGAAGTTAAGAATCGTATTATATTTTATTCTATTTATTTATTTTTGGTGTTTTGGGACAGGGTCTCACTTTATAGCCCCGGCTGGCCCCAAATTTGCAGCAATTCTCTGGCCCCCATTTCCCAAAGTCTGAGATTACAAACATGTACTCAACTACAAACATACTCAACTCAAGATTATAATGTAAAACCATACTGGGCAATACTTTGATTAAACTAAGTAAAATCATAAATTCAAACATGCATCTGTCTGTCTCTGTCTGTCTGTCTGTCTGTCTGTCTGTCTGTCTGTCTCTCTCTCTCTCTCTCTCTCTCTCTCTCTCATTGAAACTCTGGGTAAAACTTGTGTCTTAGTAGAATAAATCTTTCCTGCAGAGACTCTCGTTTCATACTTTCAAATTTGTTAGCCAAAGCACACAACCTCAAATTATTTTGGTCTACTCCGTAATACTTTTCTAGGGAACCAACCTCATGCAAATTTCCAGTTTAAACAGCTTTTTGTAATTAGATTTACTTATAGGGGAGAGAGGGGGCATGCGTGTGTGTGTGTGTGTGTGTGTGTGTGTGTGTGTGTGTGTGAGAGAGAGAAAGAGAGGGGGGGGGAGAGGGAGGGAGAGAGAGCGCAGGAAGGGAGGGGGGCAACTCTTGGGAGTTCTCTCCTTCCACGTGGGTCCTGGGGATTGAACTCTTATTGTCAGAGTTGCTGGCAAATGCCTTTACCTTCTGAGCCACCTTGTGGCCAACCATTCATTCTTGGCCTTCTGTTGGGAAGTGGTACCCTGGCTCCCTGGCTCAAGGCTCTTTCCTCTTTTCATTCAAATTTCATTCTTCCAAGAAATTAGATATATTACTTACCCTATGTCTTCTATTTTCAGAAAAAAAATAGAAACTAGTCTATCCACAGGAGGACCAGAAGTTCAGGGTCATTCTTTGTGACACTGGGAACTTGAGGCCAGCCTGTACTATCTGGGGCCCTGTCCCAAACAACAGTAACAAGTCCACCTAATGCAGCAGTTCTCAACCCTGTGGGGGCAGGGGTGGGTCACATGACCCTTTCACATGGGTCACATATCACTGCCCTGCATATCAGGAGTTTACATTACAATTCATAACAGAAACAAAATTGCAGTTGTGAAGTGACAACAGAAATAATTCTATGGGGTCTGGAGAGATGCTTCAAAGGTTAGGGGCACTGTCTGTTCTTCTAAAGGTCCTGAGTTCAATTCCCAGCAACCACATGGTGGCTCACAACCATCTATAATGAGATCTGGTGCCCCTTTCTGGTGTGTAGGTGTACATGGAGACAGAATACTGTACAAATAATAAAAAGAAATAAAAATTTAAAAATAATTTTATGGTTGGGGGGTCAGCACAACATGAGGACCTGCAGCATCAAGAAGGTTGAAAACCACTGCTGTCATGAAGATGAAAAATTTAAAACATAAAACCAGCAGGTAGGCAGGTCAGTGAAGCGGGAGCAGCCATCCCATGCTGCCTTGTTCTTCGCTGTCTTGGAGGAACTGACAGTCAAGCCCTCTCTGGAGCACCTAGGCTCCAGGCCCAAGGATTTGGCTCAATCAACAATTAGCGCCCAATTAGCACTCGGCCACATCTGCTGTGGGTGGCAAGCAGCCTGGTCTTGGGGTGCTGCCTTTCCCTTCCTTTCTCTTCTTACTATAATCTCAGTTTTGACTTACATTTCCTTCACAGAGTTCTGAAGAAAAACAAAAAGCAAAAAACATCCATTTCTGCTGGTTTCTACTTGGGTCCTCTCTCTTACAAACTCCTCTGACTTCTGGCCCTTATGACCTCCCATTTGCTTTTCAATACCACACTGACCCTTGAGTTAAATCAGTTTGGCTCCTGGAGACTATTTTTCTGTTGCCCTAAAATAATGATGCATTATTCCAGGATTTTCTTTCCGTTTGAGAAACACTCAGCTTGCAACAGTGTACCTTGACACTCATCACTCCGCGCTGTCCTTGATTAGCGACTCGAGAAGATAGGAGAATTTCTTTTTCAGGCCACAGATTATGCTATTCAGCACTCAAGGGCAATCATTAACTGTAAAAGCCCACACAGTACTCATCTTGACTCTGGAAACCTCTGTTATTTTATTGCTTTTAAATTCTTAATGGGGGAAATCTCAGAGAGCTGGGAACTAGGACTCGTGATGTAAGCTTCTCAGAGGCCCTGAGCAACACCCTGACTCAGGGACATGAATTTCCCTTCCTTCCCCGGGCACAGCAAATGGATGCGGCAGCAGATAGCAAGTCTTGGTGCCTGGTATGCTTGGATACCAGGATAAGTTGTTTTGTTTTGTTTTTTTTTAAAAGCTGGTTTGTTGTTTGTAGCCTTCTTGGTTTATAACACTAAGGCTTAGCTCCTCAAATATGACAGGTATCTTGTGGCAGCATCCTACACTCCTGACAGTGCCTTGTATATCATAGTGTCCACTGCTAGGATCGTAGAGAAACTAGAGACCGCTCTCCATAATGTGCCCCTGTATCCTAGGCTTCTGGCCAAACAGAGCCAAGATGCTGCTAGCAAGGTGATTCGAACCCCTTCCTTGGCTTGAGAAGAGATTTCTAACTTTGGTGTCAGGCCTGGATCTAAATATGGTCACTGGCATCAATGTGTTCCAGAGTTGGGGTGGGTTGCGGAGAGTGTCTCTCTGGGGCCACTGGAGCAGTATGGCAGAGCTGAGGCGAGTAGGACATGGGAGTGATGGGGCACAATGAGCAGGTGGCTTGACAAAGGCTTGGCATGGTGAACGAAGAGGACAGAGCGAGTGAGGAAAAGGAGGTGTCAGAACGGAGGTGAGACAGCCCCCCCAACCCAAAGGGCTCTCTGTACACTCTAGAACAACTACAACAACAATTCATTTCATATACCTGTATCTATTAAACAAGGAAGCTACAAACCAAAAAAAAAAAAAATCCACTAAAGAAAAACTGCTGAAGAAGAGACCATTAAAACCCCTACGTGGCTAAAAACGCCTGCCACTGACTCCACTTCCCCGCCTGTCCACTTTCTTCCCTTTCGGCTGGTCCTGCTGGTCGTTTCCAATTGAGAAATAATAGTGAGTAATCTAGGAGCAGCAGTGCAAGTCAGGCAGATAAACACAACAAATTGGCGAGCCCACAATTTATTGATTTTTAAATGAATTAGCTCACTTCCCGGCTAACAGATTCAGTTCGAAGCGGGTAGTAAAAAATAAATAAATAAATAAAAAGCAAAAAGCATCACTCTAAACTACTTGTTACCCAGCAAAGAGTAATTGCCAGTAGCCTGTTGCTGCTCTCAACCCTAATCAATGCAATTAAGAATTACCCTCTTCCCCGCTCGGCTTGAACTTAAGGCAAGAGCTTGCATTATTATTCAAGGCTCAACCTGAGGATGATGATCAATGTTCTTTTACCTCAGGGAAGAAAGTTCTCAGGGCGAAATGTTTGTAGTCGAGGAAGGGTACAGTTCCGAAACTATCAACCACATCCAACTTATCCATCTGAAGCTCGGCAAAGCCTGCAACAGAGAATCCCAGGAGCAAGATTTTAACTCCACAAACAATGGAGAAGATCTTCTGCTGTTTTGCCTAACACAGACTATGACCTTAGTTTTCATTAAAGAAGAAACAATAGATAATTACTTGGTTGGCTGCAGAGAAGAGCTGAAAGAAAACACAATGCCAGGCTCAGACACTGCTGTTCGGTTTATCATCTATTATACAAACAGTTCTCCGTGTAAGGGCAAGAATTAAAATTAAAGTGAAGTGGGCTTGTTTTTTCTCAGGGCCTACCATCACGGATCTCTTTCCGGAGTTCGCTCTCCAGCAGCTCCAGCTGTTGGCTCTGCTTTCGACTCAGCTCCTTCGACTTGTGCCTGGTCACCACCACAGCCACTAAGGAGACAGAGGTGCCATGTCAGGTTGGCATGGAAACACGGAAATGAAACCGAGGTGAGTGGGGAGTAGGGTGGAGCCAAGAAACAGGGAGGAAGATGAAGAGAGAATTAAGCATAGAAAATAGCATGTAAGAACTTTATTTTAGGGCAGGGGGTCTGGCTTGGCTTCAGATACCTAGGCTAGTATGTCCTAGGGCCTGGGTTCCATTCTTAATGAGACAGACAGACAGACAGACAGACAGACACACACACACACACACACACACACACACACACACACACACACACAACACCAAACCAAACCAACAAAAACCAAAACCAAACAAACAAAATAAAGAAAAACAGAAACAAAAAACCCAACAACAACAAAAACCAAAAACCAAGATGAAGAACAAAAGCTAGATTTTATTAAAGGGACATTTCCAAAAAAAGGTCATTCTAAAGAGGAAGGCGTTAAATGTAACAGAGAGTGGGGAAAAGCACTCATCTTAAAGTGGAAACGAAATCAAATAACCCTGGCTTGTAACCAGAGATCCCAGTTGGCTGGACCATCATGAAACAAGCCAAGTTTTCCTACAGCCACTGGCCATGTATGTTGTTCCATTCTTCCCCCAACATCTCTAAACATCTCTGGAGAAATAAAGCAGCCCTACAAATGCAGAAAGGAGCCACAGAAGGAAACCTTGCTACAGGAGGCTAACTTGCCTCTTTTTAAAAGGGTGATCTAACAGGCAAGTCATCGGGAGCCCCCAGAGCTGATGGCCTTCATGGCTGCATCATTTTGCTCAGAACCGAGCCATTTGGGTAGTCAGTGAATGCATCCTGGGTTTATATGCCTGCTCTCTCTGTCCTTTCATTTACTACCTCTGTGTGACCCTGAGCGAGTCCCTCGGCATCTCAGTGCCTGCCTGCTTTACGGTAAGAGCTGTGATGTAGAAAAGATTACAAGCAGTAAATCAAGAAATCACATCGACCCGAAGAACTGACAATTGCCAACTCTATATTCCAGACGGATCTTGCCTTTTAACAGATGTGACACAAAAGGGGTTGGGGAAAGTGTTTGCGGTGAAAATACAAGGATCCAAGAACCTGTGGAAAGCCAGACGCACCCTCAGCAAGATGGGAGGCAGAGACAGGAGACTACCCAGGAGCCCCAAGGCTGCCTACTCTGGTGTATACAGGGTACGGACAAGATAGGAAGGTGAGGACCAGCACTACAGAGTTGTCAAGAGATAGATAGATAGATAGATAGATAGATAGATAGATAGATAGAAAGAAACAGAAGGGGGAGGGAGAGAGAGAGAGAGAAGAGAGGAGGGAGGGAGGGAGGGAGGGGAGAAGGGAGGGAGGGGGAGATTGATTTTCTTTTTAAAGCAATTACACAAAGGAATGGCTACTACCGAGTGTGGTTTGTTCAACACAGCTACATAGAATTCCTTCCTAGCCGTCTTCAGCACACCCCAGTAGAATCAGAACTGCACATTTTCAAAAGAGCTGATTCGCACACTTACTCAGCCAGACAACCCCCTTACTTCCCCCAGGAGTATCATGTGGGACCATGGCTCCCCAGGAAACTACATTGAGCAATGCTGACTCAGCATGTGAGGGGAGTTGCTTGCATCCACACAGCGGGGTGGCTTTCCTGGCTTTGTTGGTGGCAGGCTTAGGCTAGGTGTGCCTAGTGTTTTCACTAATGGTGTGACTGAATGGCTAAAGTATGCTTACCACATAGCTGCTGGTGACACATGCCTCCCTAAAATGAGTCAGAGTGCGATGGTTTTGAGAGGTTCTGCAAATTCAAACAAATGACTTTAAAGGACATAATGACCCCTACAAAGTCAAGAAGAGACTAGAATTTTCCAGAAAGTTACAAAGTGGACAGAACTATCTGGCGAGGCCAAGAGCTCCGAGCATGTTTAACAGCAGTCAATGCTCAAATCGGAGCTCAGCATTTACGAAAGCAATCTCTTCTCCCTCGAAGCCTACGCCAGCCAGGACTTTATTAAAATGTCAAGCCAAATTTTAGATTGCAAATACATGGCAGAGGTAGACAACTTAGGGAAAGCATTAAAAAAGAAAAAAACAACCTGAAATAATCATTGACAAGGGAAAACAGGGCTTCCGAAAAGCAAATTCATGACACCAAGCCAGTTAACTCATACAGGTCCATCTCCCTTCCCAGGAAGTGTTAATCGCCCAAGGAAAAGCAGCAGGCTAAGGCCTAGCTCATCTCTTACTGGCCCAGGCATCAACATCTTAGTCAATGCTCAGTGAAAACAAGGAAAACAAATTTGGAAACAGATGACTAAGCAAGGGAGGAAGGAGATACAAGGAAACGCTGGCCCCTGCCTTCCGTGCCCCTACAATGTCAGAAGGGCACTGCAGTTACCTAACCAACAAACAGGAAGTGCTGGTGATAAAGAAGGAGAAGAAATGGAACAAAAAGGTCATGAACTAAATGGCCGCAGCCACCCGACACAGAGATGGCTGGAGACCCTCTAGGAGGTGGTAGAGACTATGGTGAAAGCCCAGGAAGTGCACACCCTGTCCTTAAGGGATAGTAGTTGCAAAGCTCTAACAATGGATGCTAGGTTAAAAAAAACTGGGGTCCAGTAATTTAGACTTTTCACACTTTCAACACAAACTAGAAATATGAGTTATTTAAATGGTGGGGAGGTGGTGGTGCACGCCTTTAATCCCAGCACTCGGGAGGCAGAGGCAGGTGGATCACTGTGAGTTCGAGGCCAGCCTGGTCTACAAAAGCGACTCCAGGGCAGTCAAGGATACACAAAGAAACCTTGTCTTGAAAAACCAAATGCAACAATAACACAAAGCATGCCATAGGACTCAATGAAGCATCTTGACAGGCCAGGTTCATGCAGTGGTAGTCAGTATGACACCTCCATGTCCACAGGAGATATGGCATGTTGGAGGGGACAACACAGACCCACCAGCAAAGCCTGAGTCTCCCAGGAAAAACAAGACATGGGGTGGGGAGGAGGTGATGCTTGACGCAGAATGAGACGACCAAGTTATGAGGGTCCCTAAATGGACGTGTTTTCAAACCAATCCCAAGAATTTGGGGGCGCCAGCTGGATAGTTCTCAAACACCAAAGTACTGCATAATCTACCTTTGTTGTTGTTGTTGTTGTTAACGGAGCACCCTAAAACCCTGTTAGAAAGGTCTCAACGCGAAATCTTTTATTCTCTTCCCAACATTGTGACCTGGTCTTTCACCCATTAATAGTGAATGGGAACAAACGGCTCCCCAAAGCTGAAGGTCGGCCCGGCCGCCGCGGAGAAGCCTCAGGGAAGTAATTTCTCAGACAAAATGAAAACAGGGGACTTACCGACAATGACAACGGCCAGCAAGATGGGCAGGGCGATCAGAAAGTACCACGTGGAAGGAACGGACTCCTGCTCCACATACAGTTCCAGGTTTCCCAGTTTGACCTGATGGCACAGATTGGCCAGGTTAGACTCAGCGCAGCCGAGCGCGGTAGGCATGCGCAGTGTCCCGGCGAGGCGCGGTGAGCTTCCCCCAGGACACAGAAGCTGCGGGGTGACTGGATCCGTAGGCTTTAAATGCTGGCCCTCTTTGTCCTGAGCCTTACCAGTGCAGAGGCGGGCTAACACGGAGGCAGAAGGCCCCTGGCCTTTCTCCACAGGGGCAGTTCCATTTCCCTCTCTCCCCCAGGGGTGCTTCTGGTGGCGGAAGCCCTTGAATGCCATTTTCTCTGGTGAAAATCAGTTTGGCAAGGCTGACCATTGCATGATCTCTGGAGACTTTATTCATTTTCTGCCTTATCGGGGTGAGGGGGTCAGGGAGCTAAGCAAAACATAGAAACTAAACTTGACTCTTTTAAGATTTATTTATTAGCCGGGCATGGTGGCCCACGCCTTTAATCCCAGCACTCGGGAGGCAGAGGCAGGTGGATCGCTGTGAGTTCGAGGCCAGCCTGGTCTACAAAGTGAGTCCAGGACAGCCAAGGCTACACAGAGAGACCCTGTCTCGAAAAACAAAAACAAAAAAAGAGATTTATTTATCATGTATACAATGCTCTGCCTGCATGTACACCTGCAGGCCAGAAGAGGGCACATTATAGATGGTTGTGCGGCAAGGAACTGAACTCAGGACCTCTGGAAGAGCAGACAGTGCTCTTAACCACTGAGCCATCTCTCCTGCCCCAGGAAACTAAGCTGGAAAAGGGAAGGAACCCATCCGCCTTCTATCTTCATTGTTGCATACACAAGTGTTGAGGCATATGCACCTCCCTGGAGCCCTGGCTGCCCTAAGGAGGCACCAAGCAAAATGACTGGAGTGATGGTAGATCTTGGTGGTCCAGCTTTTCTCTCGTTGTAGGAGCTCAAGTTAGTCTGCCTCCAGCCTCATTCTGTCATCTCTGAAATGGATGTTGACAGGGCCTCTGAGGTGGGTAAGGACCAAAGGTCTCTATCCTATAAGACATCAGCTCACTCCATCTCTGTACTCACTATCTCTCTAGCAGCTGCCCAGAATAAAAACTCAAGCCCATGGTAATGACTAAAAGGTGCTAATAATCTCTGGCCCTCCCCCATGAACTTTTTAACCTCTTCAGAACTGGGCCCCTTACTCCAGTCATGTTGACCCATTGGATATGGATCAAATCTAGCCAGCAGGTCTGAAGCACAGGAAAGCCTCTGTCCAGTCTGTCTGTGGCTGCTGCTGCTCCTCCTCCTCCCCTTCCCCATCCTTCCCCTCCTCCTCCCCTTCCCCATCCTTCCCCTCCTCCTCCCCTCCATCCTCCCCCCTCCTCCTCCCATCCTTCCCCTCCTCCTCCTATCCTTCCCCTCCCCATCCTCCTCCCCCTCCCCCTCCTCCTCCCCCTCCTCCTCCCCCTCCCCATCCTTCTCCTCCTCCCCCTCCCTCGCCTCCTCCTCCCCTCCCCATCCTCCTCCCCCTCCCTCTCCTCCTCCTCCCCATCCTCATCCTTCTCCTCCTCCCCACTTCTTCCTCTTCCTCCCCCTCCTCCCCCTCCCTAAGGCTCTCACTCTCACGTTACTTTTCTGCATACTTTTCCACCATCAGGTATAAAGACATCCTGGGGTGCTCTAATTCCCCCTCTCCCTACTCATTGTCCTCCCTAAAGATTGGTCCCCCCTGCACATCTTCACTGGGAATCTCCAGAAAGGCAGCTGCTTCTGCCTGCTTTCTGCTCTGCTGGGTTTTGGATCCCAGGGCAGGCACTTGGGAGCGTGCTGTGGACGGAAGGATGTAAGTATGTGCCACCTTCAACTAGCAGGCCAACTTGTAGGCTCGCTTTTTGCTCATTTTGTAGCGGCCACTACCTCTTTTACCAAAATGATAAACAACGCAAGGGCCGGGGAAGTCAAATGCCTTATCTAAGGCCACACAGCTGTTAAGCAACACAGCTGGCACATGAGTGCATACTCACTACTGCCTCCAAGTATGATATGTTCTTTCGTGTCTTTTAGCCAATCATCATCATCATCATTATTGTTGTTATTATTATTATTTTATTACAAAGCAAAAGCTTGTTCTTTTCTCATTTTGTACTGCTGGAGATTAAACTTGGAGTCTTCTGGACCACGGGCAAGCACTCTACCACTGAGCTACAGCCCCCTGTCTCACAGAGCTTTTTCTTTTTTCTTTTTTTTCTTTTTTTAATAGACTGTGCAGCACCTCTTACATTGGACACAGTAAACAACACTCTGTATGTGTCCCTTCTCAGAGGGCCCTCAGGGTGCCCATAGTGGAGGAAGCCACTTGCAGACTGTAGCTTACTGGGTCGCCAACAGAGGCTAGTGACACCCTGCCTGTGCCCAAAAGAGGCTTGCGCTTTGGGTTTCTACTAAGACTTGTCACCTCTGCATTTAGAGAAAGAGTGACAGCTCAGTCATCAGCGGGTCTGGAGATGCTGCGTGCAGATGCTACGGTGTAAATGTACAGCTAGAACAAAAGCTATCAAGGCTCATTAGGATTATACACAATGGTGTGCTCAACGCTTTGACATTCAAACAAGCACATGGATGGGGCTGCCTGCTATTCTGGTTGGAATTATGCTTGGGCTTGCAGTATCAGCTTTGTTGATCGCCTTCTAGTTAAAGAGAAACATCTAAAGATGTATGAAGGATTCCATCCCAACCTGGAGGCTCGTAAGGGGATTGTCAAGGCTCAGGTACAGACAGCAGGTAATGCTTCCCGGTGACTTACACGGACTTTCTTAGAGGAGGTAGCAATGCTGTTTGCATTCTTGATGCTCTTAATCTTGCAAAGGATGGTTGTGAGATCCTGGTTTCTGGTGATGTTTTCAATGCTGCAATTAAACTGTTTATTTTCCCCGTGGAAGAGAGTAATATCAATGTCGTCTTTGGAGATGTTGAAATTGTCATTTTCTTTCTGCAATTAACATGATGAAGATGAAGAACTCAGAGAGCACATATGGAAACTCACATACCTTTCCAGCCCAGGGGTGGGAGCAGCCCACGGAGAAAAATTAAAGGAAGAGAGTACCAAACCAACAAACATACTTGGATTTTTACTTCCAATTCTGTGTCAATCTCAGATTCCACTCGGTACCCTGTAAATCTGGGATCCTCGAGGTATTGCAGGGTTCCACAATCCAAGTAGGTGTCTTGGACTCTTAGTTTCACGGCAACATTTGTACGCCCTTTGGAGCTCTTTAGGTTGGGAGCTAAAAACCTGCAGGAAGTTGCCATGCAATATTCAGAGACCTGGAGAGAGGAAAGAGCCCGCTGTTAGGCACCAAAGAACATCTGCTCTAAATGCTAAGTGACCTGGGTTACCAAACTTCTGTGGAATTCTGTCTTTCCCTCTGTAAAACCAGGCTAACCAGGCTAGCAACACGATGGATCGCATAGGATTAAATTAACCCTAAATGAAATGAGATAAAAATTCATTCAATTAAACGTGGGCTATAGTGAATGAGATTATATCTGCGAAAGTGCTTAGGGTCGGACAGGCACACGGTAAGCATTCCACAGATGCTAGCATACTTGACACGGTATCATTGGTATTATTGGTGGCCAGGAGAGGTGTCAGGTGATGTCATGGGGGTAGGGGGAGGAGGCTTTGCAAAGAGAAGCAGGCTGGGCCAAGGAGTAACTTTGGCTCAAAGCTCTAAGGTTCTTCCCAAGTCTCCGTGGCTGAGTCCTGGAAATTTTAGGAAGGGAATCAAGAGCCACGGCCAAGCCACTAACTTGCTTGTACCTGGTTGAGTCACCATGTGTCACAAGAGCCTCTGCAGAGGGTTAGCAAGAGTCCCTTAGCTGAGGAAGCTCTGGCAGAGGCCCCCTGTCAGCAGAAGTCCCTAACCACAAGGAAGAGGAAGCAGCTTTTTAGGCATAACAGAACATAGCAGAGACCCAAAGCCAAAGGACAGGTTGATTTATGAAGAAAGCCCATAAATACACTGCCATTTTCAAGGGTGCAGAGAGACCGACAGGGGAACTGGCAATGCAAGGAAAGGTTGGCAGGTGCTTAAAGGAGGGTGTGTTGGGGGTGTGGCTCAGTGACAGGAGGCTTCACTAAGATGCTTGAGGCCCTGGTACTTAGCACTGTAAGATAAAGAGGGAGGGAGGAAGAGCAGGAGAAAGAAGAGACTAACACTCATTTGGAGAAAAGGGTCAGGTGGGAGGACCTTTCCCTCTCTGCTTTCTCGAATCCTGAAGTTAAGAGCCAGCAGAAGGAGGGCATCCGTAGGTGGCCACATTAGGACAGAGCCAGGGACAACGGGGGTTGGGGGGGGGCAGGGCAGACATTGCAGAATGATGTTTTTGGTGTGGTTCTCTCTTGCATGGCCCTGTGTGGTTTTCATCCACCCCCATCACCAATCCCAACCCAGCCTCTAGGTTCCAACCGGGACTCATAAGGTTTCTGAGATGGAAGGAACCAGAGGACCTAGCACTTGATATCACCTGTGCTGCCAGGTGCCAGCTTCCAATTCCAGGGCACGTCTGCCATCTTCCTTCATGAAGGTGGGGCTAGGGTAGAGGCAGTAGCTCCTGTACCCTTTGTTTTTGCTGGCAACAGAATGTTTTGCTTACAGTAGGTGCTCAATAAATACATGCTTTTGGTAAAGAGAACATGTCTCCATCTCTACTGGCTCAGGCTGTGCCTCAGGTCAAGTGCCAAGTACACAACTGAATGTGGTACCATCATGGGGAAATGGCCAGAATCAGACACAGTGGGAGGCTGGGAACTGGCCAGGAAGTGTGTCAGAAAGTGGATGTGTGTAGGACAAGGCTGTAAGAAGATGGCTCAATATGCCTGCTATTTCTAGGCTTGGACACACACTAGTTGCAGATGGGACACAGCATTTGGCCATCCTCTGCTCTGCTGGCCCAGGCAGAAAGTGGCCAGGTGGAGTCCCAGGAAGATTGCTCATTTCACATTAGAGAAAAGGAAGAAGGCAAGAAAAGAACACTCAAGGAGCACCTATAAGTAACTGCGTACCTAGAGGTCCCAAAGCGCAGCTTGGACCTACCCCTTCCTCATGGGCAGCCATGGCCTCAACCTATAGGCTCCTGGCGGGGGGAGGGCAGGGGATGGATTTCAAGGCTCTTCTCAGAAGACTGAACCCTGATGGGGACCAGTTCCATAGTCTGTCTCTACTAAGGGGACATGGTAGAGGTAGGAGGAAGAAAGTGGCCACATGGGACCCAATAAACAATGATAAGAGGATTTATGTTACTTCAGCCAAATTACCCGACCTCCCTCTGTGCGGCTGGATCACCACCTCTGTACGTCTCATCCCAGGCATCCACAAAGATTTCCACACATATGGAAAAAGCATTACGTCATTAAAGTGACTTGCCACAAGTCACACAGAACATGGCAGGCCTTATCATAGGAAATTAATTTCTGGTTCCTTTGTGTGGCAACCCCAAAAAACTTCAAGAATAAGATCTTTCTGTCACAGCACGGACAGGATATATCATATCATAAATAAGAAACACTTTATAACGCCAAAGTCACAGAAATGAAATACACTCCTCCTCCTTCCTGGAAAACACATATAGTTCAGTGTAAGGAAAACAAAATTATGAATGAAAATAACTCTTAAACTTACATTTATGTTTCCCTTTAGCTCATGTGAGATTATTAGGTTGTCAATGACATCAAAATTCCTGCCCTTGATGGTTATATTTTGCCCACCACTG
Organism: Acomys minous; assembly: GCF_964271855.1. Classification (NCBI taxonomy): domain Eukaryota; kingdom Metazoa; phylum Chordata; class Mammalia; order Rodentia; family Muridae; genus Acomys; species Acomys minous. The sequence continues at coordinate 97,758,386 of NC_140490.1, forward strand.
CAAGAAATAAAAAGACAAAGGTGAGCCATAGACAATTGGCACTTACACACAGAACTATTATCTAATCCACAATTCATGTTAAAGCTCAGTAATATTTGGGAGACAATTAACTAATTTCAGTTTAAAATGTGAGATAATTTTAGAAGCCTTTACATGGTACTAGCTACAGACTCAGGATTTTAAAACACATGCCTATAAAATTGCAGGTCGGATCCTATTTTAATTCTGGGAAAATGTCCCAAAATCTTTAATACAATTTGAGTTTTTTTTTTTTTTTTTTTTTTTTTTTTTTTTGTGCTACTTTGTCACATATAACCAGATCATCTGCTGTGCCTTGAAAGCATTTCATGGCACAAAAATCTCATTTGATTACTATTTCATCTATGTGAAGATGATCCGCTCTAACAATTTTCATGCTCAAACTTCCAACCTACCAATTACATTTTGTTTAGTGAGATGGGGAACATGTTGGACGAAGCTAAAATGGCAGGTGAGGCTAGGAGTTCGCATTCTTGTTTAAGAGGGGGATATTTCAGTGCAGAGGGAAGCTACACAAATCTCACTGAAAGCAAACCGAGAACTTCACCTAGTCTCAGTGTGTCAGCAGATACCATCAAAGTGGGCACTGGGTATGAAGCTATCCACAGCTCTGCCTGTTCTCATAGGTCACCAGACACTTGTTCTGGGGCCGAAACCATGTCAGGTCCCGCACGGGCAGAGCTCCCGATGGTAAGACCAGGACACAGACAAGAGCAGGCCAATGCGTGCAGGGCAGAGCGAAGACAGTGGGGGTCCTGAGCTCTCCAGACACAAGGTGGCAAAGGGCCTGTAACGGCCACCTTGACAACCTGCCTCGATGGCTAGAAAACCAACCCGGGAGTGTTCTACTGGTTCCAGAGGGCTGTCTGTCCTCCTTGCTTGAAGTTCAAGGACAGGGAGCAGCTGAGACACACTGGCTCAAGACAGCCATGGTGCAGGACAGCAAAGGACAGCAATGGCACGAATGAGGAAAAACCGGAACGTTGTGGTAGAAACCACCTTATCGTGGGCCCAGCTATCAGGGAGCCAAGCATATCGTTTGAACTGTGCAGCCATGCCTCCATTGTCTCCTGTCAAAGGGCCAAGCCACCGTTGGTTTCTCCGGGTTTTTGTGTAAGGTTTAACCAGGTCAGTAGATATACCGTGAGTATGTGGTGAGTGCCACATCCTGTCTATTTTTAATACATAGGGCATACTTAAGTCTCGGGGCAGAGGGATGCATGCAAGAGTCTTGCTTTTTGAAATCCCAGTCTTCCCTATACCACTCTATCGGGCTGCAAAGTTTGCATGGAGATGCCCTGACCCCTAAGTTAGTCAGAAGGAGGCTGAGGGTAGAAAGACTGGGGAGTGGGGGTGGGATGGTGCCATTTACACACGCGCTAAACAACATCTCCTGACCTGAGGTGAGGTCATAGAAGAGGTAATGAGAGCTCAGTGAGCTCACTAGGTGGGGTGGGTGGGGGTGGGGGACTCTAACTGATGGCATTCTGAAAAGAGTTAGGGTGCAGCCTTAGATGGAGAGAGGAGGAATTGGGGGGGGGGGCAGGGAAGACAGCTCCCTGCAAGCAGAGCAGAGACCATGCCTTAGAAAGGGCTACACTTCCTCTTACAGATACACAGTTTCACAACCTAGAGAAAAATCTTCCTGTGCTGTCTAAGATGACCACTGTGAATGCTCCACTACAGCAGGTTAGCAAACCAACAGCAAGCAGGGCCTCTTCACATGCTCTTCTTAAATAAGAATATAAGGGATTTCTTCTCTCTTTTCCTTCTCATGCCCACCCTTTCCCCAGCCCCTGCCAATGCATGGCCTGTGGCTTTATCTAGAGAGCACTTGAAAAAATTAGCTTCATGCCATGTGAGATGAAGAAAAATCTCTTTGGGGTTATACTCCAAAAATCTGATGTGAATTTAAATTTGACTAAGGAGAGACCATTTCATACACATACACACACCTCCCCCACCCATTAATATATTGGATTTAGCTAAAAGAGTTTATTTTGGAATGTCTAACTCTCAAGGAGGATCTTTGAAATGTAGAGGCTGCGCGTGGGCTCCAATATTTCTCCCAAAGCATTCAAAACAGCTGACCCCAAACTGTAGAAAATGAAAGCTATGAGAGAAGCCTTGTGCCAGGAACAGGAAGGGCAGACCATACAGAAAGGGTACAGCAACCTGGGCTAAGAACAGTCACTGTGGTTGAGCAAAACATCTGAGTGGTGAGCTTCCTTGTAGCCATGGCGAAATAAAATCAGGCAATGCCCACAGAGCTTATGTGACAACAGGACAGCCAACTTGTTGGACGGTGAGCAGTTTTTCTAGGAATAACTCCTGGGAGGAACACTGAGAGAGAGTTTAGGTGCAGCTACCGTCGCTGGATGGACTTGTGTGATGGGCATGGTCTTATGCCCCTTTGGGGACGCAGACAATACCTGATCCAGGTGGTGGCAGGAACTATCCCGGAACAGTGTGGCAGAGCGATGTAGGACAGAGCCCCCGCAGAAGAGCAGCTCCCGCCGTCGAACTGAATGCAGACGTCTTTCATTTCTTTTCGGCTCGATGGAAGCGAGAATTTCATATGTGTGTCATTTAGCACATGGCTAACCCGGATCCTAGGAAGAGGTCAGGAAAGGCACTCTTACACGACACAGACACTTGGTGCAGTTGATTGCTTAAGGTGACAACCTATGAATTTCACTTGAAGATGGTCAGGGACAGTTGACTAGTCAAAGGGTCGGGTATGGCTCGCTCAGACTGGGTTTCTTTCTTTTTGTGCATCTCTCTCTCTCTCTCTCTCTCTCTCTCTCTCTCTCTCTCTCTTTGATCTGCATTCCCTCAGAAGTGCGGATTGAAGGAGCAGCAGTTCCCTTTGCCCTCAGAAGTCCTAACGGGCCAGGGCAAGGAGGGCCATCACACTAAATGAAAGGGTTAAGGTTAACACTGTGAAGCATTGTGGGATTCTCCTGCCTGCTAGAGACACACTGAAGGCTCTAGGAAGTGACACTTCCTAGATTTGATTTTAAGACACTGCAGCCATTATGCCCTCTGCCCCCATCACCCCCATGGGGGAAAAAACAGAAGGAAAAGACAAAACAAAACTGGGGGAATGTCCACAAATTTCAAGGTTGTAAAGAGGCTTATTTACAAGCATCTTTCTTATATATGTGCTGCCATTTCCATAATTAAAACCTTTTTTTTTCCCAAAGAAGTAGTTTCAGTCAAGCATGGGAAGGTATATCCCCAAACAGACCAAGCAGTTCTGCCCTTCAAAGAGCAGAGAACCTGCTTCAGGAACCCCAAAGTCTTGTCATCGAAGGACATGGGGCTAGTTAGTGCTCCTCGAGGGCTTCCATACCAGGGATTAGCTGGGACTGTGCTATGCACTCCTGACGCCCCTCAACAATCAAATCAACCTGTCTGTGACAGTCCCACTGCACACTTGAGTGACTCTTGTGTCTACGAGTCTCTGGAGCACACACATTCACACCAAGTTGTGTTTGCTACCTGCTCAGCTCAATGGTGTTACAGGAGACTCTGGTTTCACTACTGAAAGGATATTAGGTGTGCAATTATTAACCCAACCACCTCAGGAGAAAGCGGATTTGAAAGACATTAGCGTCAGTTTGTACATACCCTGCCCCAGATGTATATCTTAAGACTTCTGTTTATTTAGAGCAAAGCTCTAGGAAGTTTATTTTCAAGCCATTAAAACACAAACTTGTTTATACATTTTTTTTTTGGAAGGCGAGAGGTGGGAATGTAGACCATTCCACTACTACAGTCGCCTTTTTTCTCTTAAAAAATAATCATTCGCTTAAAAAAAAATCCATGTTAACTGAGTTCTTGGGATTTCACAGCAGGGCCCAGGTATGAGATTAACTGGGTTATTACGTCGCACGCTTGTGAACTTGGGTTCACCGTGCAGATGTGGTTGGTGGGACGCTGCATGCAGAAAAGGTCTCTTAGTCGTTTAATTTAATAACCGTGGCATCTCAAGATGCATTCAGAATGGAAATGCGAGCGTAAGGAGCCAGAAACAGGCAATGCTCCAAAGACGACTTCTTTCACAGTGAGCTGATTGCCTTCTGTTGAGTGCACAGGTGTCTAACGCCACAGATTTCGCCACACAGAAATGAGAGTCGGGTTTTTTTGTTTTTTGTTTTTTGTTTTTGTTTTGTTTTTGTTTTTTGTGATAAGGTATTTAGCCAGGATAAATGGCACACGTAAGCTACCTAGGTTGCGTCGATACAGGCTTTAATGTGCGATGATTCACTCTGATACAGAGGAAAGCCAGTGATGGGTAGCTTTCCCCATCTAGACCCTGAGTATCCCAGACTTACTGCAGTAGGGTAAGGGGGCGGGGCCAGGGGCAGAGGGGAGGGGCCAGGGGCAGGGGGGAGGGGCAGCAATGTGCAGCCGGTGAATTAAAACATAAAGTTCGCTAAATAAGCATGGCAGATCAGAGCGCTTTACAAATCTGTTTTGGCAGATTGTCTTAAACGCATTTCCACGATGAAAATAAGCTCAGCATTATGGTTCATGTTGACTGCAACATTTTTAATTTTAATTTTTATTTTTTTAAACTTCAAATTAGTCCAAACTTATAAAAGTTAACAAATAGAAAACTAAAGTTATCTGTCATGGTGTTATTATTACATAATGCCAGTATTCTACCAGCTCCCCTCCCCCAGCCCAGGAAGGTCTAATAATTCACTTAAGGGTATTAATGAAAAGTCAGCTGGTATTTGTTTGGGGCATTTTATTTTTACTACTAATCTATGTCCTAGTAATTTAATTGCTTGAAATAAAAATCAAGCCAGTCAAGAGAAGAAACCTACAATGAACAATGTTTATACTTCTATTTTTTTTTCTTCCTATTTCAGGTAGCATACTGAAGAAGGGTTTCATGACTGTCCATCAATTTCTATATTAAATATCTAATTATATCTCTAAGTTAGGTCCATTGGAATGTGTGTGTGTGTGTGTGTGTGTGTATTTGACTTTGTTTTGAAAACCAGTCAAGGCTCCCCCTAAAATTGTTGTAGACTAAGAAATTGGGGGAGGGAGGAAAAGCAACACACAGCCCGAGTCTCCCACCTGCATTCAAATGAATCAAAATAAAAACCTCTTACTCATTATAATCTTAATACATAAAATACTTGGATATCACTTGACTACAGAAAGCTCAAGCGCGTACTGGCATTGCTTTGGCGTAGGCTCTTGACCCTACCAAGGACCAGGTCTGACTCTTTCTACTCACACGTCCTTATCACATGTGCTGGTTCCTTTCAGGACCATCGCGATACTCGACGCTTGGGTGAAGTTGGCTCCAGTAACTATCACATTACTTTTCCCTAAGGTTGATATTTTCTGTGGCTCAATGGCCTTAATGTAGAAGACCTATTGGAGACAAAAGATGAAAACAGCAGATCAAAGTGACAAAATGGCACCATTTCATACACCACACATACACACACACACACACACACACACACACACACACATTGGTGTGCTGCAGTTCGAAGAACTCACTAGGAAATTACATTTTGCAAACACAAGCAGACAGTGTGTAATGAAATCAATGAATTCAAGGAAGAGGGTTGAAGATTCGTGACTCGCAACACGTGACAGCACTAGGCCAAACCAATTAGTCTTTGTCTCACAAGACGGTTGAGAGAGCAGTCGGAGAGCCTCGATATTCTGTCTGAGGGGTGGGCTGTCACTCGAGTTGAGGCAGGCTCCCTGCCTTTCCATCTCCTGAGGCTCCTGATGTTCAAGGAAAGTGAAGACAAAGGAAAGGCGCCCCCCCGCCCCCCACTCCCCGCCCCAGTGGAGGCCAGCCAGCACAGACCCATCACTCAACTGATACAAACGTCAATACGGGTGAGCTTAATTCCCTAGAAAAGAGTTTATATTTTTTTGTTTGTTTCAATTAGGCTGTTCCAGTTGTGTGTGTGGTGGTGGTGGTGGGGGGGCTCTAAGAAATCTACCAACTTTAAGCCACTCAGTATTAAAAACTTAGATGAGAAAAAACCATTGTGAACAACCATGCAATCTCCGTGACTGGCAGTTACCACACTCTGTGTGACCACCCACTCTCTTGCTTTCTCTGACCTATATATAATCAAGACTGAGTCCCGCCTTTAATCCCTCTGCACTCGGGAGGCAGAGGCAGGTGGATCTCTGTGAGTTCGAGGCCAGCTTGGTCTACAAAGCAAGTCCAGGACAGCCAAGGCTCCACAGAGGAACCTGGTCATGAGAAAACAAAAAAACTAAAACCAAACAGAAGACTGAGTCCCATGAGGTCACCTGAGTCCTAACTTCTGTAGGATTCAGCCCTGTGTCCACTTCTCCCCTTGCAAGTTCTAATCCATTTCTCTTACAAACCCCAAAGCAGTCAGGAGTCATGTTCCCTTTTCCTTCCTAACAACCATAATTTATATGTATGTGCAATCAGCTGCTTCAGACGCCAGAGGAGGGTGTCAGGTCGTCTACAGCTAGAGAGACACCTGACACTAGTGCGGAGAATTGAACTCAGATCCTCTGCAAGAACAAAAAGTACTCCTAGGGCTGGAGAGATGGCTCAGTGGTTAAGAGCGCCACCTGCTCTTCCAGAGGTCCTGAGTTCATGTCCCGACAACCACATGGTGGTTCACAACCATCTATAATGTGATCTGATGCCCTCTTCTGCAGATAAAGACCCATACAAAATAAATAAATAAATACATAAATAAATCTTAAAAAAATAAAGTACTCCTAACCACTGGGGACGTCCCTTCAGGCCCCCGTTTTCCCCTTTCAAGGCAAAACAACCCAATTGCCTCATTCGTCTCGCCTTCAAATGCTACCATCTTCTTGTTCTTCTATAGATCCTCTCTACTCCAAGATTCCGGCCAACAGAAAACACAGCGGATCTCAGTGCGTGTAGACTTCATGGTCACACCCTTAGCATTTGAAAGTGACCTAATTGTCCAGAGAAGCATCACTGTGTCGCACCGGGCCAAAGCACAAAGGTTGAGAGCAGCCATTTTGTAGGATGAGGTCCATTAGGAGGACACTGAGTCCCTGGCCCAGCTTCTGTGGTCACTAAGCACCTGCCTGACCCCTGCTGTTCCAGGTGACAGAAAGATGGTCTGCTGCTGTGAGGTCCCTAAGAACAGCCCTGCTGGCATGCTGCACTGACCGTCCCACAGAAACGGGCGCCCTCTCACTCTGCTGTCTTGGCAAATACAGGTGCTATTATGGCAGAATAGTCATCGCTCATTATCACTATGGATTGATTTTGCAGATTATGGTAAAACCATCATTCGTGTCACCACAGCGATGATGTAAGTGGCAGGGAATTGATTCCCGTGGTAGACTTTATTTTAATCACTTTAAAAAGGACTTTAGCCCTGTATTTATTGAATCCCCGAGAGCCCGAAAGGGTCACTTTAATTATTCTGTTATACTTGACTGCATTTTATGGGGGGCTGCTAGAGTGGGTACTTGGGATGGGGGGGGGATTAGCAGCGACTTCAAGTTAAATCCCTTGCAAATGTCAAGTGTGTGGTGTATAAGAAGGCTTACTATGCAGCTCTGGAGGTGACAGCCAAGTGATCAAGTACTTATTGGGGACCTACGGGGTAAGTGCGGGATGAGTGTGGGCATGGTGTATGTTCGGACTAGATCAAGAGCCTGGGGGTCAAATCCTGTCTGCTGTTTTTTGGATGTCCCATGGTGGGGGGGGGGGATAGAGGGAATGTCAAAAGGAGAACAGAATTTCAAACCCATAAAAGCACGTCACATGCCACCATCCAGAAGCTTCTGTGCCATCTCCAGATGCTTCTAACAAAACTGAATAGTTACAGCAGGGACAGTGTAGCCAGCACAGCCGAAAACACACACACTGCCTGGTTATTTGTAGAGCAACGGTTCTCAACCTGTGGGCCATGACTCCATCAGAAGTGGAACAGTTCAAAGGGGCTGCCTGAGGCCATCGGAAAACACACGTGTTTACACTGCGACTCATAACGGTCGCAAAATTACAGTTATGATTACAGAAAATAATTTTATGCTTTGGGGTCCCCAAAACATGAGAAATATATTAAAGGGATCACAATGTTAAGGAAGGTTGAGGACCACTGTTGTGAGAACGTTTGCAGCCCCTGTTCTATAAGAGAGCACTGTCCTCTTAGAGAAACGAGGTGTGTCTGCGTTTAAATATGTTTTAAACCGTGCATGTGTGTAGATGTTTGTGCATGCATGTTTGTTTGTGTGTGTGTGTGCGTGTGTATGTGTATGCCCTCAACTTCTACCTCGCTTGCTGCTGCAGACACTTCTAGGGACTCTCCTGTCTCTGCTGCCCATCTCACTGTAGGGCTGCTGGGATTTCAGCCTTTGGGTTTCCCTAGGGTTCGGGGCCCTGGAGACTCAGGTCAGTTGTTCATGCTGCAAGCGCTGCCTGCTGAGCTGTGCTCCCGGACCGTAATTCTCCTCTATAGCAAGCAACACATTACCACCCTTTCTCTCTGTGCTTCCTATACTTATACTGTGGTTGTCTGACAAAGCAAAAATTAAAAACCTGCTGTACACATGCTACTTCTGCGTTCATAGTACAAGATAAAGAGAGCCGCTAACTACTAAAAACAAAAAACAGAACAAATAAACCAGTTACATTTTGCTTATAAATGGGTCTAGAAATACCATCAGAGGATAACATCTTTTTAACTTCCTACTTCCCTTCGGTAGATACAGCCTTGCAATCTCAGTAGGATTTTGATTTAAAATCTTATTGTTTAGAGGAGTTTCCATTGGTCATTTAGGACTAAGCCCAGGCCTGGCCTATCTGATGGAGGCAGATGCTTGTGGTTTGTTTCTAGAGAGGGTCAGATTAGTTCTTCCATTTGCCAGGAGAATTTTTCTTCATCTTAGTTACAAGGCTAAAGAGCTGTGAGCATGACCGCAACCCTAGACAGTAAAAATATGTAAGAAAATGTTTTCGTTTTGTTATTCAAGATAGGACAGCTATGTAGCTATACTTTATGATTGCAACAAGTCATAAAAATATTTTTTATATTTGTTGATGACTTTTTAAAAAATACAATGAAATCAAAGGGGCAGAGAACAATCTTCCCACAATGCTTTTCACCCACCATACTTTAAATGTGATTTCAGATCTAATTCACAGGTTGATATGATGTAGCCAATCCTCAAGCTCACCTAGAAGAGTTAGTTGAAAACTGCTGTGGGGCTGGATACAGCCAAGGCCTCTCATAGCTCTACAGGGTCATCCTTTTTCCTATTCCCAAGGTTTCCACATATGCATTCAAGACACCACAGACTATAACTGTCCTGGCCCAACACGCTCTTTTTTTTTTTTTTTTAAAGATTTATTTATTTACTATGTATACAGTGTCCTGGCTGTATGTATACCTACACACCAGAAGAGGGCACCAGATATTATTATAGATGGTTGTGAGCCACCATGTGGATGCTGGGACTTGAACTCAGGACCTCTGGAAGAACAATCAGTGCTCTTAACCTCTGAGCTACCTTTCCAGCCCCCAAGGGTTATTTTTAAGTGATGATAAATTTTAATTATTTTGTAAAAAAAAAAAAAAGAGCTCAGGTTTCTCATTGTTTTTTTATTAAGAAAGCACATGGGAAGCTGCTTAATTAGGTGGTTTGTAGAATAACTGCTTATTTTTGTTATTATTATTTTTCAAACCAAGCCTTTATCAGATATTGGAAACTGCAACAGTTCTTGAAAGTGTTTGAGAGGACCAACTCTCACAACAGAAGCACCTCCCGCTGGCTTGGTCTTACATCAACTTGGCAAAAGCTTGAGTTGTCTGAAAGGAAGGATCCTCCGTTGTGGAAATGCCTCCGTAAGATCCAGCTGTGATTTAGAGGAGGGCCTAGCCCAGTGTGGGTTGGGCCACCCCTGAGCTGGTGGTCGTGGGTTCTGTAAGACAGCAGGCTGAGCAAGCCATGAGGAGCAACCCAGTAAGCCCCACCCCTCCGTGGCCTCTGCTTCATCTCCTGCCTCCAGGTTCCTACCCGGCTTGAGTTCCTGTCCTGACTTCCTTCAGTGAGGGACAGAGCCCTTTGATCTTCAACTTGCTTTTGGTCATGGTGCCGCTTTGCAGCAATAGAAACCCTCTCTGAGATTCACCCTCTCTGAAGTCTGACACCAACAGAACTAGAATTACCCTGGCATTCGTGGAGGAAAGACTATTGGAAAGAGATCCACTAGGAAGGCTCAGTTTATCAAGAACAAACTGTATACTCTATTCATCTGTTAGGGGGAAAAAGAAAAATCTGAATACAGTGAAGCTCTCTGTAGGTCTGGACCTGAATCAACACTTGGTAAAACATCGCTCAGATTTTCACTCATGAAAATTGGTTCAAACAGGACTGGATGAAAGTCACATGGATTCAAAATCAGCAGGAAATCTGAAGTCAAAGGACATAAGAGAGATGAAAGGTAATACAACTAATTAAAGGAAAGTGTCCTGTAGGGCCCAACGGGGGTGAGTATTTGGTTTGGAATTATTTAACATCTTCACTAATGACTGAAAAGAGGAGAGATGTGATATATTAATAATATGTATAAAGTGAGCAGAGTGGTGACCAGCAGTGGAGATGGGAAAGGAGTAAAAGGAAATGAGATACGGAAAGAAAAGAATGGACCACAATTCCATCAAAGAATCATGGGAAAGTTCAATGAACACGGCGACGCATTTGATGCTCAGTCCCCCAAGGAAGGACCCCTTCAGAAGAGGCCCGGCACCAGGCTCCAGGGAACTTGGGATGTAACTTCTAGTGTGTTCTAGAAACTGCCAAAGGCCAGCAATGCCTCAGGTTGTAGATGGAAAACTGTCAGGGAACAGTAACGGACCCATGCTGTTCTGGGCAAGACTAAGTCTTGCTTCTGTGACCTGGGAACTAACTCTACGGTGAGGCCGGCACAGCTCGGGGTGGAGCTACCAGGGATATTCCACAAATGACCCTTGGCCACTGAACCTGAATGTAGCTGCTATAACCTGGCCTGAGTGACCAGAATGCTGAGACCAAAGAATACAGTTCTTAACCCTGCTTATAAGATGCCCTCTGATTTTTGTTGACCCACTCTCCTTGCAGCCACGCTGGCTGATAATGGGAGCCTTCTCTCTTCTCCTTGGCTTGGAGAAGATGCCTGGCCTTTCTTGGGGTTCATTCTTTTCTCTTAGAACTTACCCTGAGCTGACCCCCTCTCCTACATTTTCCATGAAAATAACTCCCTTCCAGGCTGGGGCACAGATGGGACAGAGTGTGACAGTCTCATCCTGAGAGAAGCCTGCATCATCTGTAAGGGTTTCCTCCCTTCTAGAGAGGCTTTTTAGCATTGGCCTGGTGTGGTTTAACACGTTTTTAACTTAGGTCATAGAAGATAGGGTAGTGGTTAGGGCTGCAAATTCTTGAATCAGATACCCGGGTTCAAATTTCCTATCTACATTTTGGTTTTGAGGCGAAATTGCTATGCCTGTGAAATGTGGCATTGTTAAGCGTAGATAAACAGACACTGAATTCAGGATATGACAAGGGCCTGATAAAGATTAGCTGTCACTATTCTAGCTTCTTTTCCTGTTACGTGCATTCAGCTTTTTATGACAAAGAATCTCACTTCCTCACTCCAAAACATTTTAAGTTTGACAGTGCAAGTTCCTTGAGGGTCTGTATTGTGCCTGCCCAACATGTAATAGTTGCTCAACAAACATCCTCTGAATGGAATTACAGGTTCATAGGAGCTGTGGACACACACACACACACACACACACACACACAGAGAGAGAGAGAGAGAGAGAGAGAGAGAGAGAGAGAGAGAGAGAGAGAGAGAGAGAGAATCTATGTTAAATTTAATTTTTCTTCTGAAGGCAAAGTTCTTGAAAGGGCCCATTTGGCATGTCTGTGAGACATTAAAGCATACATTCAAATGTCATGGAGGAAAACCATGAAGGAACCCAGAAGAAAAGGCAACAATAATGTGTATATAAATTCCTTAATGGCTCGAGAGATGGCTCAGAGGTTAAGAGCACTGACTGCTCTCCCAGAGGTCCTGAGTTCAGTTCTCAGCAACCACATGGTGGCTCACAACCATTTATAATGAGATCTGGTGTTCTCTTCTGACCTACAAATATACATGCAGGCAAAAGCACTATATATATATAATAAATAAATACATACTTAAAAAAATAAATTCCTTAAGCACAGAGACATAGACTAATGTGGTTGATTTCTGCCCTATAGTGATAAGCATATTGTGTAGAGTAAAGAGCGTGACCACAGAGGCTGGGCGTGGCGGTGCACGCCTTTAATCCCAGCACTTGGGAGGAAGAGGCATGTGGATCTCTGTGAGTTTGAAGCCAGACTGGTCTACATAGTGAGGTCCTAGTCGACACAGTGACAACCAGAGCTACATTGTGAGACGCTGTCTTGAGTAAAAACAAAACAAACAAAAACCTAAAAAAAAAAAAAAACCAAAAAACAAAACCCCCAAAAAAACACCAACAAGCCAACCAATCAACCAACCAACCAACAAAACCATGACCAGAAATCATCTACATTATATACCACATATAATCATAGCCTGAGGGCAGGACGGGCAGCCACACCTGCCCTCAGCAGGTGGGGGCACCAGATGAAAGATGCTTAGGAAATGAAAGAAAGGTGGCCACCCAGCCAGGGGACGGGACCAGCAGACTCATGGTTTCAGTAAAGAGAGAGGAAGAGTGACTTTGCAGCACACAGCTGTCCCCACTCTACGCCAGATGACATTCAGGGCTTGCTTCCCTAATTTTCTTTGGTTCAGTCCCCTGACAAATTGGGGCTCATGTGTCTGAGTCAGGGTATCCTAGACCAAGTATGTCTTAGTGTCATGAGAATCCTAAGTGAGGGCAGTTGTCCTGGGATTGAACCGGGAATCCTCCTCCTATGAGCACCACATTCTTAGATGATCAGATCCGTACACTAAAATAGATGTAGTGAAGAGCTTTTCACTGCCACTGAATTTGCAAGGCAAAATCCCCAAAGGGCTGGGGCATACATTCCAACATGTGCAGGCTCCTGCCCGTTCAGCCTCTTCTGTCAAGACAAACTGAATTGTTGGGGGTTTCCTGGATTTTCTGGCCATGACCACACTTGCTTGTGATGGTTTCTTAGCAATAGAATATTCAGACTTCTATCTTATTTTGTCTAGATGTCTCCTGCCCCTGTGAGATGAGCTGAAAGGTCATTTCCATCCATCAGCCAATCCATCCATCAAAGACTTAACCAATCATATTGATTGTGTTTAAGCACCAGGCACAGGGCTTAAATAAACTAAGGGAAAAATAAGGACTAAGATACTGGGCATAGGCAGGCTTTGAGTTTATGTACTTTCAGGTTCTGCTCTTAATATAGTTTTTTTTTTTTAAATCTTGCATTGCTATCTATGGGTGTTCTCATGGGTAAGAGTCTTAGGACTTATGTACAGAGAGAGACTTGACTCATTTGTGTATTGCATGTGGTACCCATGGAGTTCAGCACGACAGCCAACAGCAGATGCTCGAGTTCCTGTAGGAAAGCTTTGACTGCATCTCAGCATCTCAGAGCCTAACACCGGTGCCTGCTCCCTTTCCAGGGCCTGGCACACAGGAAGCATTTGGTGCCTAGGTGATGTGGGCAGACAGAGTCAAGAAGCAGCTCTCAGTGGCTTCTCTGCCTCAACCGTTGGGTCCACCATGCAAGGCTGACATGAGAACCACCGGTACAAACCAGAAAGTTTCACATTTGCACGACAAATGAAAGACAGCGGTGTTTCACAGACAGAGCACGGGAAATCTCTATGCCAGGCAGCATACCAGTCCCCCACAACCAAACCTGAGATTTGTGTTCTGAGTCATACACATTTAAAGTGAACCTTTCGGTCTCAACAAAATGTCTTTCTCCAGACTTAGAAGGGCAATCCGTAGAGAAATGCTGGAGGCAAGCCTGGGCCTTGGTTTCTTTTTGAGACCCAGCCTTCTCTCTTGGGTGACCCTGGTTTTTCAAACCACAGTATCACAGTTAAGAAGGCACAGGAAGGCAGAGGACAGGAAGCCAGAGTGCCGTGACTACGTCACCCTTCTCTTTATGCATTTACAAAGTCTCTGCCCAGAGTGCCATACAAGAACTCGGCTGAATTTCCAGATAATTGCATCACATTACCATGTGTACCCCATTAATATGCACACTCTATGTTTTTATGTATCCATAAAGATAAATTTAATGAAAAATCTAATCTCCCAAAGGGTAAATATAGATGATTCTATTTACATAAAATTCTTCAAATGTCAAAACCATAGGAGTGGAGAGCACATTTAGTGGTCGAGGGGCTGCAGGGCTGGGGGGGGGGGGAGGAGGCAATAGACGGGGCTGTAATAGGGCAGCCTAGGGGAGTCCTGCGGTAGTGAGAATTCTACACCTTGACCTTTGACATCATTAGCAGGACTCTTCACCTATATTTTGCAAGACGGTACTATCAGAGGAAACTGAGTAAAAGTTTTATGTTGTGTTTTCTTATAAACAATCTTTAAAAAGCAAAAAAAAAAAAAAAAGTTGGAAAACTTAACACTTCCTGATTTCAGAGCATACTAAAAACACTGTGAGACTAGACAATATGGCTCTAATGAGAAGAGGGGCACACAGAGCAATGGAACAGGAAAGAGCCCTCAGAAGCCAAGCCTCACATACAAGCCCAAGTGATTTTCAGTGAGGATGTTACAGCTACTGAACCAGGGAAAGAGTGCTCAAGAAATGGGGCTGGAAAAATCAAATATCCCTATGCGGAAGGACCTATACAAAAACAGACTCAAGAATTGGTCAAGGTGTACACCAATGAGTTAAGACATGAGGTTTGAAAGGCTTTGTCAAAGCGTAAGTGTGGGCAGTTGTTTCTTGTGCCTGATCCCCAAAGCCCAAGAAACAAGAAAAAAATAGACACATTGGACTCCATTGAAACTAAAAATTCTATATCAAAGAACAACTAAGCCAGGGATATAAGTGAACATAGAGTGCTTTTTTGCTGTGTGTGAGGCTTTGGGTTTGAGATCTAGCAATACACACACACACACACACATGCACACACATATACACGCACACATGTACACACACACGCTCACATACACACACAGGCACACACACACACACATGCGCGCGCGTGCACACACACACACACACTCAACAGAGTTGGAAGGTAACCTACAGAATGGGAGAGAAACATTTTCAAATGCCGTATTTGTTATAGGGCTAAAACCTAGAATAAAACTTCTTATGTCCAAAGGAAGAAAAGGAGTTAACCAATCAAAACAAGGGGAAAGAAGTTTAGTAGAAGGCATCCAGTGGTGAGCATGCATATGAGAAGGCGCCACAAATCACAAGGAGAAGAAAATATGAACTCACATCTGCGAGTCTGGTAACGACCAAACTAAACATAAAAGGTAAGTGTTAGTGAGGATGTGCAAAACAGAAACCCGCAAGTGCTATTAGTAGATGCCTCAACTAGTGAAACTGCCATGGAAAACAGGATGGTGGCTCTTTAAAAAAAAAAAAAGGATTACGGTGTGATCTAGGAGTCTTTAATATTTTGGTGTTGATCAAAAAAATTAAACCCAGTAGATCTAAGAGGAAGTCATAAACCTGTGTTGTTTTGTTTGTTTGTTTGTTTGTTTTTGTT
This sequence comes from Acomys minous, assembly GCF_964271855.1. Lineage (NCBI taxonomy): Eukaryota > Metazoa > Chordata > Mammalia > Rodentia > Muridae > Acomys > Acomys minous. Next base: position 97,774,140 of record NC_140490.1, read on the forward strand.
TTGTTTTCTTCAAGACGGGGTTTCTCTGTGTAGCCTTAGCTCTCCTGGACTGGCTTTGTAGACCAGGCTGGCCTCCAACTCACAGTGATCCACCTGCCTCTGCCTCCTCAGTGCTAGGATTAAAAGCGTGTGCTGGGATTAAAGGCTGTGTTTTTAACAATACTTGCCATAATACCTAAATTGTAGAAGCAAACCAGGAGCCTGTAGGTGGAGGCATATGTAAATCAAATGTGCTATGTACACAGGCTGGAATATTATTCAGCCTTTAAAAGGAAAGAGAGCCCAATCTATGCTACAACATGGATGAGCCTTGAGGGCACCATGAGGTAAGCCAGTCACAAAAGGCAAACACTCACACGAGATGGCTACAGTAAATTATGTCTTAGAGACAGAAGATAGAAGAACGGTGGCTACCACGGGGGTCTGGGAGGGGGAGGGGAGGGGGAGGGGAGAGGGAGGGGAGGGGGGAGGGGGAGGAGTTACTGAATGAGCATTGAGTTTCCGTTTGGCAAGATGGAAAGCATTTTGGTGAGCGGCTGCACAGACAGCATGGACGGACACTTAACACTACGAACTATACACCGAAAATAGGGACGATGGCAAATTTCATGTTCCATGTAGTTTACCAAAACTGAAAAACAACCACCACCAAGCTTAATTAAGAGGGAAAGGCTTTCTCTCTTCTCCATCGAAGCGCCTGTCACTGTGTCTTAGTTTTACAAACCACGGAGGACAGAGAAGCGGCCTATCACTTAATTAAGCCTCAGAGACACACAGGCCAGAGATATTGGCACACCACGGTTCTCTGATGCTTTAATTAACTGCATAATCCATTTGGGTTCATGGGCCCTCAGCCTGTTACTTAATTCACCTAAAGTTACTATCAACTTTTCAGTAATGATTAAAAACGTGCTACTTATTTATATTGACACTTGACCTTAAATAGCAGCAAATGGAGACGTCAGAGTGACAGATTAGTCATGAGGCAGGAATCGGGGCCTTCTGAACGGCTTCCAGGGCTGTTCTTAATTTGTCTGCTCCTGGCAGACTGGGAAGAGAATGAGAGAGGGAGCTTGTCCACTTTGTGCGCGTGCGTTCGTCACCACAGGTAATCACTTGGTGAACTCGTGTCAACTGAGGCAAGGCAGCAGTGAACTACTAAACAGAACCGAGCCACATGTGTCCTTCCTGCTCAGGGTTACTCACATGCTCGCAGAGCGTGTAGAGCGTGGTGATTATAGCTATGAAGCAAGCAAGAGAGGTTTCCAGGAAAACTTCACGGGAAAGAATGCGGCACTTTTGAGAAGAGGAAAGAGATGAGCATTCTGTGGCCATTCTAATTTTGGCACTATTAATGATGGGCTCCATCAACTCCGCAAAGAAAATTAAAAAATAAATAAAATAAACAAGGCCATTTTGCCTGTTTTGCATACACCCAGACCCCACACACACCATGCCAATCATCAGTGAAATCATAGTATCTGGGTTTGAACGGAAGTCACCTTAGCTGGATGCCACACTTTCCCCAGTGAGCCACAAAGTCACCTCTACAATTTCACCTCTATGGGAACAGCATCATTTTTCATAATTACAAAGTTTTAATTTGTGTGAATGTGAAGCCTTTGATATATTGAGCCAATTATGTGAAACTTGGTTTAAAAAAAAATGAACCAAAAAAAGAAAGAAAGAAAAAAAAAAGGTGTATGCGTGTGCGGGGGTGGGAGTTGGGGCTGTAAGTAAGATGGGGGAATTTTAAAAAAGAAACTCAAAGCAGTAGGAGTTGTCGTCGAAAGGGGATTTTGCTTTTCCATTATCAACACAAAAGTCGAGTCTGACCTGTGAGGCCCGGTCGGTTCTGTTGCTCTTATGCTCCTCGACTCTTCCTGCTCCTGACCCCGTGGGCGGTCTCTCCACAGCGCCGTGACAGAGATCCTACATGGGAGAACATCCCTTCAGCTTCAGAGGGAGGCGCACAGGAAGGGCTGGGTCTGTGTGCACACAGCCACGTGCTTCTGACACACCTCATAACACCTCTAACGCCCACCTTACCTGGTTCCTCTCATAATCTGACGGGTCGCAGGATGCGAAGGGATGGATGCATTTTCTGTCACGTTTACACCAGGCACAGCCAGTTCCGATACATGCTGGGCATCTAGCAACATGGGAAAACCAACTTAATTCCTGTATTTTGGGGGAACTGTTCATATCCTAGGATTTTCCCTCTGTGGTGCTACATGTTAAGAACGTAAGTGAATAAGAATACTAATAGTAATAACAATAAAATCTTTGGATAGTCTAGGATGGACAGGGAGAAAGGATGGTCCTTGGAGGTTGGAGTAGAGTAACGCTTTGTGCCCTTCTCTGGGAAGCCCTGTAAGTCGACAGACTGTCATCACATGCACAGAGGTGTTGCCATGGAGACCTGAAGCTGGGGTCACCTGCTGGTCTGTTGATAACGGGGGGGAGGGGGGGGCGGGGGACCACAGAATCTGATTCTGAACCTGGTTGCTATTTGTCCACCCTCAGGTAAAGCACCCTAAAGATAGATCCTCCCTTCCCTACTGCCACTCAGCAGCTCAGCAAGCCTTCGTGCGTGCGCAGGAGCAGCTGTGCTGCCAACCACACTGAGCACTACCTGGCGGGCAGAGAGGGCGGGGCGCCGCTCTTGGCTTTACAACAGAGGACGGAAGACCCCTGTCTGCTAACCGAAGGAGCCATTGCGCGTGGGTAACTGTGGAGGATTTGAGGAGCATGCGTAAAGAGCGGGTCAGAGCTGAGGATGAGATGGTAGTCATAGAAGAACGATTTGTTGCTGGGCTGGAAACTGTCCATGGGATTCCAGAAGAAACCTTACAAGGAGGGAGGGGCACCTAGGCTGGTGCTCATATACGCTCCAGAGGGCCTAGCGTACAGAGAGGGTAGTTTCCTGAGGGCAGAAACAGATTTCCTTTCAGGGAAGGAGCCTCTCCCTCAAGCAGCTCCCTAAAGAGGCACTGTCCCTGGTTGGTGGAGCTGGCTCTGAAGTCTGGCTCTTCTATACCTGGCCGTGGGACCTGGAGTAAGTCATTTGCCTGGGTGCTACAGAGAGCCATCTTTAAATCTGCCTTGCATTCATAAGTTCTATTTCACTCTCTCTTCCTTTTTCCTGTTTGCTGAGTTGAAAGCTTGTTTGCCTTGATTTTTTTAAAAAAAATTTCATTTTTTATTTTATAGCCTAATCGCAGCCTCCTCCCCACTCCCACTCGCGCAATCCCACTGTCACGCCCTAATCCCTCATTCTCCCCTCCCCTTCTCCTCACAGAAGGGGAGCCCCCCCACCCCCGCCCCAGGAGTGCTAAGCTACCCTGATGCATCAAGTCCCATAGGGTCTAAGCGCATCCTCTGTCAGAGGCAGTCGGTCCCTAATCTCATTGTTAGGGGACCCACATGAGGACTATGTCGCAGTTCTGCCACGTATGTGCAGGGCGTCTCGGTTCAGCCCACGCATGCTTTTTGGTTGGTGGTTCCGTCTCTGTGAGCCTCCGTGGGCCCCAGTTTACTCTGTAGATCTTCTTGGGGTGTCCTTAAACCCATCCGGCTGCTTCAACCCTTCCTCCCATTCTTCTATAAGAGAGTTGAAGGCTTTCAAAATAACAAGATTTCTATTTTCCTTCCCTAAATTTATTCTGTTTCTTAGATATCACTGACTTCCCGTTTGTGGGACCTTCCAATGCACGTCTTTGGTGAAGATGATGTAACACAATCTGAATTCACTTTCCCTACAGCGATTCCTCGGCCAGACGGAAAGCCGCTCTCATGTGCTGTTGGCCAGTCACACCCGAGAGTGAACAGCAGACCTCTGATAACCCAGCCCCTCTACATGTCCTCTGTCGCAGCTTCAGAGGGTGGGCCTCTGACAAGTCTATTTTCCTCTGTCTTCTCTCTGCTTTAGGAAGCCAGGAGGGAGCTGTGGTCCAAACCCAAAGGGTTCGTAACTGAATGGGGCCACTAATGATAATAGGGTAGCTAAGCGGCAGAACACTTCCTTCGCGTGCTCAAGGCCCAGAGTTCGATTCCCTGGCACCACAGAGAACAAGATGAGTGTGCCATTTTGGTGAGGGAGATTCCATCTTCTCCTCACGCTCAGGTCTTATTACTCTGGCCAAGAAGCCATTTGCATTATGGGGGGGCCTAGTGATCCCCCTTTATTTGGTCCTTACTTCAGGGGTCCTCTAGCTCTGGGGAAAACGCCTTTCCCTGTTGATAGGGACACGTAGGCGCATGCGCGCTCCCCTCAGCTGCTCCAGTTTTCTTGTTAGGGCTTGAATGAGCGAGCACAGCTTATTACCTCAGTGGCTCTCCTAGCTCCCGTTAGGCCATGCTCCAAAAGGCACTTCGGAAAGTTCTAGCCCTCAAAAGAGTTCTCGAGGAAATTGAGGAGTAGAACAAATAAATTAAAAGCAATGAGAACGTTTAAGCGTCGAAGCTGATCGCTTACTCTTTCAGCGACGCACAGTTGGTAAAGTTGAATCTTTCTGATAAGTTCCAGGTCGGGAAGGAGAAGGTCGCGCTGATCACTAAGACATCTGGAGGGAAAGAAGCGGGAAAAGAAGTCATTTACGGCGGGTTCCTGCCACAGTCGAGCGTAGCTGCAAACGCAAAAATAAAGAAAGAAATATTCTTGCCTTTTCTACATAGAGGGCAGGGGCGTGCCAGCTGTTCACCAACATTTCAATCAGTAGGTGGCTCCTTCCCTGTGGGCCATTCATGCCACGCAGCCGCGGTGCACAGCACAAGCCTCCAAACAGACTGAGCCTGACTCTAGCGCTCCAAGGCTCCCACAGATAATCACCGGGAAAAGCCATTTTACAGCCCATTTACAGCCCATGCTCTCGCTGGGATCACTACCTCAGCTTGTAATTGGCCAAGGCACGAGAATGAAACAAGTCATCGAACAAGAAGGGCCTAGGATGTGAACGCCAGCATGGCAGAGAAGAAACCCCGGCACCTTCAGGAAAAAAAATCCATACCCTGCAAATATTTACCTAACAAACCCTCAACATCCTTGGGGTCAGGCTCAATGATCTCCTTGGAGTCAGCTGCTGTCAAATGAAGGTTTTCTGGCTTGCTTTGGAAAAACCATATCCATTGGTTGAAAGAATAAAAACGGGGAGTGGGGGGGGGAGGCTAAAAACCTATGCAAAGTCAGCAGTTGAGAAATGCTCCTTTGGTATCTCTTAAACCTTGATGCTGGGTCTTGAGGCAGCGTTACTCCAACCCAGCTGTCGATCAGAATCACAGGGGCTTTAGGGAAATACCCATACCAGGGCTATTGTCCAAGACTCGATGACTCAGCAGATCCGAGGTCGCTCTTGGAGCCTGTATATTGTAATGCCCCTCCCGACAGAGTGAGTATACAGACTATCCTTTGGGTACCATGGTCCACAGCAACACCCTTCAAGTCCTATTACACCCAAGCAAAGACCAGTGCTAACACAGAGGGATTACTATCCTCGTATGTACAGGAATTCATGGGGAATAGTATATTGGGCTTATTAAATGGAGGTCTTGACATCTCGAGAACTGACCTGACTTTGGGGATGAAGGACATCCCCAAGTTCCTCCCCTGAAGCTTTACCAGTGTGCTGTTCACAAAGCCTAAGGATTCTTGCGCGGAGATGCTTCTCTCCAGCACAAGGACTCACTGGGAGGGCTAGAACCCCATGTAACATTCTGCTCACGTGAAGTGGGCTTATGTGAAATGATAATCTCCTGTTCTGAAGACAAGGAGGTCTGGAGGGCTGACATGACCTCTCGGCAGGAGCACCTGAATAGACACTTGATGCATGTTAGTGCAACGAACACATGGCCATTCAGCACCGAGGGACTCTCGGGGAAAATACATTTCCATAGAATTGACAAGTTGCCCAGGGAGGATGCCTACAGAAGTCGGACTTTACTGAGCGCCAACCGTGCCCAACACTTCGGAAACCTCACAGGGAAATAAATATTCACGCTATGCCCTCTGGAAGCACTTGCAGTCCTCCTAGGAGAGGTAAAATGGCCAAGGTGAAGATGTCACAGAAGTCAAGGGGACACCATGTGAGCGGTGTGGACGCCATATAGCGTTTGGGTGCAGGATAGGGGTGCCTGTGGGGAACCAGGGTGTGACGGAATGACTGGGAAGGCTGGAGCAGGAGCAGACTAGCAAGGCTGTACAGGAGAGGTGACCTTTCTCCAGTGATTCAAAATATATAGGAAACAGGACTTGATAGTAGGGGTAAGGCCAGCCAAAATAGACCATGAAACTAGATGCAATGGTGTGTGTGTATGTGTGCGTGTACATATGAATATACATACATATAAAATTCTAGCACTCAGGAGACTGAGGCAGGAGAATCTGTTGCGTATCGAGACACTGTCTCAACACTCACTCAAACACACACACACACACACACACACACAGAGTGAGAGAGAGGGGGCGGGGAGGGAGCCCACCAACTAAATTTTATCAATGGCTTTAGGTAGCTGAGCACAAAAAAGTGGACAATTGAATTTGTTGCATTCAGCCAAGGGTAGGGGAAGGGACACCAACTGTTGGAGGCTCTAGTGCCACCAGTTAGCTTTAGAAGTCTGTCTTGGATACTTCAGAGTCATATTTTACATGTGACCAAGATTTGCATCTTTAACGACCCAGTTTAACCAGAAGTGCATTTTAAAGACTGCATACTAGTGACAAAGGTAGAAAACTGGTAATACTTTTAAAGCATCCAGGCCCAGTAGCTGCAAGGGATAATAGTACATCATGCCTCTGACTTTCGTACCACATTCCTTCCTGAGTGGTGAAGGGTCACCTGAGTACTTTGGCCTCACAGGTCGGTAACACCCTCAAACATTTTTATTTGGGAATTAAAAAACTCAGTTTGATAGTGTTACGAAGTGGGGCTTCTGGGAAGTAGTTAAATCATGAGAAGGTCATCCTGGTGAATGGCATTGTGTCTTTATAAGAGAGGGTGGGGCACTGTCATCAAAGCAGAGAGAGAGAGAGAGAGCCTTTCTCAGGCAGCGAATCGTCCGACGCCCTCATTGGGAGCCCCCAGCCTCTGGAACTATGAGCAGTAAATTTCTGCTTGACCACTCATCACTCAATACTAACTCTACTGCTCACAAGCATCTCACACAGCTCCGATATGACCACGCCACACATCCCAGGACACCTCCACCATCACCTTAACCCTTTCAAGTCTTTTCCATCTTAACAGACTCGGGAATCCTCTGTTGAGCCCTCTCTTCACACCCATCTGCCTCTAATCCCAGCCCTCTTATCTGGATCGCTGTGATGGCTTTTCTATTAGGTGCTCTTTAGGAACTGAGGGTTTCGGTCGTTTGTTTTCCTCCATGTGTCACCAGGCATCTCTGCATCCACTCGCTAGAAACTTGCTGATTACAAATAGACTCACTGGCCAGACACAGTTCTAGGAACAGGCATGAACTTCTCAAAGTTCCTGCCCCTCGGGGCTTACCTGCTAGTCCAGCAGGAGGGATAGACAACCCACGGGTGTGTCTTTCTGCTAATGAATCTGACTACGCAGCTTGCAGCTTAGACCTCCCAGGATGGACCCATTGTTTCACAGGGCCTTCTGTGGTCCCCTGGCTCCCCTAGTGTCCAGGCTGCCCCTGCACCTACCCCACTTTCCTTACTCATATATAGAGCCTTTTTTCGTTCTTCAATCTAAGCCCTTTTCTCTTCATATAGCACACAAGCTGGTCTCTGGCTAGAATACCTTTTCCTTTCTCTCTGGCTTAAAGTATCCTCATCCTTCTAAGATTGATACCAATCACTCCAGGAAGAGATCCTTGCCCGCCTCAGCTGTGGTGGTTTGGATGAAAATGGCCCCATAGGCTCATAGGGACCAGTGCTATTGGGAGGGTGTGGCCTTGTTGGAGAAATTATGTCCCTAGGGTGGGCTATGAGGTCTCACAAGCTCAAGCAACACCTAGTGCGGCACACTGTCTCTTCCTGCTGCCTGTGGATCCAGATGTAGACCTCTCAGCTCCTTCTCCAACACCATGTCTGCCTGCACGTGTGCCATGCTCCCCGCCATAATGATGACGACGGACTGAGCCTCTGAAACAGGAAGCCAGTCCCAGTGCAATGTTTCCCTTAAAAGAGCTGCCATGGCCATAGTGTCTCTTCACAGCAATGGGACCTTAAGACACTAGATGCCTTAATGGCTATAGGTTCCCAGAATCTATATATTACATCATACCCCTACATTTATACACTACGGTGTAACCCTAACAGGTTATAAGGATTCTGAAGCAAGGGTCAGCTTAATCTGTCTGCAGGTTCCCATGACCCCAGATGTTCAGACTTCCTATGAGAATGAATGAATGGATGAGTGAATGAATGAATGAATGCAATGAACGTATAAGAATCAGCCCAGTGGTCTCTGGCTTTCTTAAGCTCTCCTAACCAACGCAGCCTCCTCCATCTCTCCCAAGCCACATCAGAGTGGGAGGTGCTGGGGTCGACACAGGAGACGGAGCAGGTGTGAAGACCTAGGTGGGAACCAGAGGTAGCAGTAGAGTGACAGAGACAGGAAAGGGAACTATCCCGATTGCTAGTAACTGAACTCCGACGGTGCTCTTACTCCCTGACTTTCTAACAACGCGCAGAGGAATCCACGTACTGTAGCTGGGTCTGTTGGGGATGTTGCAGGCACAGGTCCGGTTCAGCTGGCTTCTCCCCTGGCAGAGCAGCTTGCCCGTGTCTGCGTTCTTCACCACGCACTCCGAGTGTCTTGCGGAGACACTTCCCACAATGGTCACCGTGGTCTGTGCAGGGGGAGGAGAAAGACACACATCATGCGGTTTGTTTTCTATCCTTGCTAATCCCCCCTGAAGCCTTATGGGAAATCACCTGTAGACCTGTGTGGTAGTTTGAATGAAAATGGCCCCATAGGCTCAGAGGGACTGGCGCTATTAGGAGGTGTGGCCTTGTTGGAGTAGGCGTGGCCTTCGTTGGAGAATGCGCACCACTAGGATGTGGGCTCTGAGGTCTCAGAAGCTCTAGCCAGGCCGAGTGCGGCTCACTGTCTCTTCCCTGCTGCCTATGAATCGAGATATAGACTTCTTAGCTCCTTCTCCAGCACCACATCTACCTACATGCCGCCATGCTTCCCGCCATGACGAAACTGTAAGCCAAGCCCCAGTTAAATGTTTTTCTTTGTAAGAGTTGCCGTAGTTATGGTGTCTCTTCACAGCAATAGGAACCCTGACTAAGACAAAATCTGCCACAGGAAGGAGAGTTTCCCTAGGGAGCGGGTGTAAAGAAAGATGCCTTTGACCACGTTTCAGCTCTATATATTTGTATTATCAACTTTTAAGAACTCTCTGCACCGTGTAGATATTAACCCTTATCTGTCATATTTCTGAAACATGTTTTCTCATAATCTACTGTCTGCCTTTGCTTTTGTTTATACAATCTCTTACCTTATACAGCATCTCTTTATGTAATCACGTAGATGGGTATATCTTGTTCTGTTCTCGTTTCGACTATAAAATGCTTCCTAAACCCTAGCCTTCAGACAAGGATTAAACTGTTCCACCATCCTTATCGTTTTATTTATTTTTTTATCTTTTACTTTTAGTATAGGATAAAAGTCCAATTTTATTTGTATACAGATGGCGAATTAGCTATGTTCTAACCATTTACTAAACAACAAGACCTCTTTCCCCACTAAACCAAGGTTATCACTTCAGAAAACTTTTTAGATTTATTCATGTGTATGAATGTATTATCTGCACATCTGTATATGCACCTGTATGTGTCTGGGGCCCATGGAAGTCAGAAGGCACCGTCCCCTGGAACAAATGGTCATGAGCTGGCAAGCGTGCGCTGGGAACCAAACCAGCAACAAGTGTTCTAACTGCTAAGCCGTTTCCTCAGCCTTCAAGATATCTGTCTTAGTTAGGGTTTGCTGTGAAAGAAGACACCATGACCGTGGCAACTCTTCCAAAAGAAAACATTTAATTTTTACAGGTTCAGACATTATCATCAGGGTGGGAAGCACGGCAGCATGCGGGCAGACATGGTGCTGGAGCGGTGGCTGAGAATTTTACATCTTGATCCAGCAGCAGCAGCAGCAGCAGCAGCAGCAGCAGCAGCAGGAGGAGGAGGAGGCTGTCTAACACACTGGGAATAACTTGAGCAGCCCACCTCGGCAGTGACACACTTCCTCCAACAAGGCCACACCTCCTAATGGTGCCGCTCCCCATGGCCAGGCATTCAGACACATGAGTCTGTGGGGGCCACTCCTATTCAGACCACCACAATATCCTCTTTGTGGTGCGCACACCAACATATTTGGAATCCGCTTCCTAAAATACGCCGTTCGAACATCCATTGACCTACTTCCATCCCAGTGTCACTAAGTTTTTACTGCTTTAAATGTCTGATAAGGCAAATGTCTCCTTATTTATCTCTACTTTCATAGGAACTCCTAGACATCATTCATCTGTCTGAGATGTACAATTATCTCATCCAAAAGACGTTGGGGTGACTTGTGCGTGCAACTGAAACAGCAAACGTGTACATTCATTTCATCAAAACATGCATCTCCACATTTCTAAGCATTCGCATCCAAAGACAGGATTTTTATTTTCATTCGAATGGCTCTAGTTCACAGTTTATTTAAGAGGGTGTTCCCAGATCTTCCGGGTGTTAAGGTACCCTTGCCACCTCTTTATTACTTCCAACGAATGCTATCAGACAATAATAGCTCAATCTACTTTTAAAATTAGCTATGGTTAACTGGGTGGTTAAATACTTGATGAGATTTACAGGAAGAGTGTTTTCTGAGTGTCTGTGTCTGGGCAGAGGCGTAGTGTGCATGTAGAAGGAACGAAAAGAAAGTCTTGAAATGTCAAAGTCCGAAAGCAAGTTTCTCCAAATGAGACGTCCAAAGAAACAAGGCAGCCAGTTCTGCTGTCAAGAAAGGAAGTTAAGGAATTGAGTGATAGCGGATGCACTGGTGTCAGGCATAGGAGGGAGCCTGGGAGGGAGAGTGGGAAGCTAGAGAGGAAGATGAGGTGACCCTTTCACCTGGGGTGGGAGCAATGACCTGGGCCACCTGGACCAGGGCCACTCCGCTCAGCCTTTTTATTCTGCCACCCAAGTCTCTGCTGTCTCTCTTGGTCCCGTTAGCTTGCTGAGTCTCTACCCTAAATCTCTCCATTTTTTCAAAACAATTGTGTTTACGGTCCATGGAAATCATGCTGGGAGAAGGCAAGTTCTCTCAGCCCAAGTGCAACTGGCCTGAAGTCGAAAGATCTATAGGAGACATTTTCTACCTATCTCTGATACTGTGGATTGGACCCAAAGGCTTGTACAAGCTAGGCAAGCACTTTTCCTCTGATCTACATAAGCCACCCAGCTGACTTCATCTGTGATCCTCCTGCCTCAGCCTTCTGAGGAGCTGGGTTACCAGGCGTGTGCCACCGCAAGCTCTAGAAGACACAGGCACAGGAATGAGCTCCAAACCATTCTTGCTAGCTCATCTTCACGGGAGGCTGAACCCTCAGGCGTGCTGGCTTTCTTTACCCTATGATTCTATGGCGCACACACGCTGGCGCACAACTACGTATTTCTTATATTCCCTTGATCAGTTCAACAAGAGTATCAGAAGGGATTTTCTAAATCCTGTTTTCATCAGCTCTTTAATCATTCCCTATTTCCTTCCAGTCCTCGCACAAAATTTTCACAAAACTGAAACCATTCTGCTTATTTACTCTATAAATAAACAGCAAGCTCCTAACATGGCCAAATGCTGCACAAGGCAGTAAATAACCAAGCAAGGCAAACAGCTGCAGTCCTGTCCTTTGAGAGTTTACAGACTAACGGACAGACGGACATCCCACTAGACTCAGACTGGAGGGTCACATGGCATCAAGAGACGACAGAGGCCCAGACTACAGGGGCACAGTGAAATGGGAAGAGCTGGACGGATTCGAGCAACAGTTTGTAGGCACGATGAACAGGACTAGAAGCAAGGATGCGAACGTGGGGGGTTGGCGAGGAAGTTGATGGATGAAGGCTGACACGGGACTTGCTGAGGGAGTGGGAAATGTAGAGAGGAAGGTCACGATTTCAATTTTGACTATTTCTCAAGTTCAAGATCCTTGCAGGACATCAAAAGGATCTATCAAGATAGGCCTGAAGGTCAGAGGATAAATATGGGCTAGGCACAAAGGAGATATAAACATACAGGTGATATACAAACCATGGAAGCAGATAAGATTGTATGGACAAGGTATAGTAAAAAGATTGGGTCCAAACTCGGCATGAGATATCGATTTAAGAGTCCACAAGACGCGATGCAACATCGAGTTTGGAACATCAGGAGAAATGGAGAGGCTCTGTGTAGTTTGAATGTGAATGGCACTCATAGGATCATATATGTGAATAATTGGGCACCAGTTGGTAGAATTTTGGGGGGGAAGGGATTAGGAGGTGTGGCCTTGTTGAAGGAGGCGTGTCACTGGGAGTTTGGAAGCTGTTAGTACCATCAAGCCTTTACTCCATCACTCTCTGAAACCATAAGCCTAATTAAAGGCTTTATTTCTAAGTTGCCTTGGTCATGTTATTTCGGTCACAGCAATAGAAAAGTAACTAAGACAGGGTGTGTCATGCAAAAGGCAATGGGCGAGGAAGTTTCAAGAACGCTCCCAATCAAGCCTGTTGGGATGACTCAGTGGTTCAGAGTGCTTACTCCACAATCATAAGGACCGGTGCTTGGGTCCCAGCACACACTCACAAAGTGCTGGGCATCCCTGCAGACGCCTATAACCCCAGCGTCAAGCCAAGCGGCCCCACAAGGATCACTGCTGCTTTCCAGCCTAAGCCAAGACTATGTGAGCCCCAGGTTCAGGGAAAGACCCGATCTCCAAGGAACAAATGGAGAACGGTAGAAGAGGAAACCTGCTGCCCTACTGTGGCCTCGAGGCATGCGCAGCAACACACAAACATTCGATATACACTTATAAGTGAGTAAAATACATACATAAATTTCTAAAAAGAACACTGCCAACCATCCTAGTATGATACGGACCTTAGGATTGGCTACATGGAGGTCAGCAGTGACCCTAGCAAGAACAGGGTCAGGGAAACACTGAGGCAGGAGCCAGTTGGGGTTAGTCTGGAAATAGGAGACAGCACATTGCTTCAGGTACAGCAGGAGGAGCTCAGAGCCAGACAGGCAGTGTGTGTGTGTGTGTGTGTGTGTGTGTGTGTGTGTGTGTGTGTGTCCCTGCATTCCAGGTTGAGTGTGGCTAAAAAAATAAGAAATGTTCCATAAGCTTGGATGTGTGAACACTTGGTCTTGGTGTTGGTGACACTGTTTGGGGGAAGAAGTTCATTACTTGGTGGTGTTGGTGTTTGGTGGTGGGCTTTGAGATTTAAAGTATGGCACCATTTTTTTTTTCTCTCTCTCTCTCTCTGTCATGGTTACAGCTCATAGGTGAGCTTCCAGCTTCCCACCCCTGCCTACCATCTGTTGCTATGCCACCAATCCGCCATCACAGACTCGTTCTGATGTCTCTGGATCCGTAAGCCCAAACTAACTCTTCCTTCTCTAAGTTGCTTTGGTCATGGCAGTTTTCTATCACAGCAACAGAAAAGAAACTAAGAGAGCTTCATAAACCCAGTATGAGAATCCTTCCTAGATTCGTGGCCTGTTCTTGAAATAGGCGAACAAAGAGGGAGGATGCTGCAGTGTGTCAGATAGGATACAGGGCATGGGTGGAATGCCAATTAGACTGCAATAAACACCGGGCGGAAGAACTCACTGCTGTAGAATATTCCAGCATGTTGACATACAAGTACTTTATTTTACTTAACTTTTCTCCTTATCGCCAAACAGGTTTCTAATGCTATAAATGCTACTGCTTATGCGTAGGGTTTTCTTCTTTCAAGTTGCTCCCTTGGATTCTATGCCTGGAATTAGCGATTTAAACAAACTGAATATATTTATTACTTTTGAAGCCGACTGCCAAATCGCTTTCCTCCTTTCCAAAAAGGTTGTGCTAATTGGCATCAGCAACACTGGGTGTTAGCATAACTTATTATTGCTTTAATTTGTATTTATTTCATAACTAGCAAGGTTGAACCTATTTCCATATTTACAGCTACTTTCCTGAACCTGCTCTCTGAGAACGTATGCCTTTGACCACTTGATTTTTGGTGTCTTAATCTTTTTCTTTTTCTTTTTTTTCTCTAGCTTTATTGTCTTAAGAGATTTGGGCTATGGCAAATACTTAGCAGAAGCATATGCTTTAGTTAATTCTTTTTTTTCCCTTTTGTATAGATTTTTTCTGCCAGTATTGGGGTTTAAAGCGGGGATTTTCACACGCTAGGCAACACTTCCACTGCCGAGCCTACTTCAGCCTACGATTGCTTTATAAGTAAACTGTACGGATATTTTTCTTTTGTCATTACTACTTCAGAGCTAAGAAAATTAGCATACTTTGAAATTATGTGATGTTTGATTCTATCTTCTGTGGATTTTTAAAAATATAAATTACTTAATTATCCTAGATTTTCCTTATATTTTTAAGGACTTTATTTTCTTATTTACATTTACGTGTGTGAGAGAGAATATGAGTGTATGACGTGTGTGTGTGTGTGTGTGTGTGTGTGTGTGTGTGTGTGTGTGTCCCCATAAAGGCCAGAAGAGTGTCAGGTCCCTTGGAACTGTGGTTACAGGTGGTTGTGAGCCACTCAGTGTACAGCTGAGTTTTGGTCCTCTGAAAGAGAAGTAAGTGCGTAACTTGCTTAACTGCTGAGCCATCTCACCAAACCTGAATTCTACTCTTACATTTAATGTACATCAGGAAGTGAATGTTTCCATAACTTGTGAGTCCCTGCTTTTTAATAAAATTCTTCTAGCTGTTTTTATTTTAAAACATCTGATCTTGAAAATTCTTATACTTGTTTCTGAGTTGCATTCTATGGGTCTGCATCACTATTTTAAAATCAGAACAGATTGAGACTTACTGTTGCCATGCATCCAGCACTATATACATACTGTTCAAACATACAATATATTGTGCAATTATGTATTTGTTTATAGTTAAATGACATCCCTAATGCCTAAATAAACTTTAAAAAATACAGATTTTAGAATTCTAAATCAGCTCATATTATTCCAGATTAAAACCAGTATTAAAGAAAATCCCTATTCATTTTAAAATCTAGAAAAGTAAGTTGAAGTAATTTTTCCTAAGAAACATGGGATGTTTATGGGCCCACATAGATGTTTTTCCTACTTTCCAAACAGATATCTTCTACATGTTTATTTACACTCATGTTTTTAATTGATAGGGCTCTACTATGACACATTATATATAGGCTCAGTAGACCACTGTTCTGCTACCTAATTACTATCAGGAAAAAAAAATGGCTGAGATAAACTGTTGCAAAGCCAAAAGAAACCATCCTATTTTGGGTAACTGTCTCCAACAAGTGTCTCTTAGTGATTTTTAAGTAGCAGGAATGCACATTGTTTCTGAAGTTTATCCCTGAATACTTCTATTACTTTTTATAAGTGGCCTTTTTTTTTTTCAATGAATGGAAGTTGGAAGTGTGTTTGCCTGGCACACAGTATGACTGTTGATACCTGAGTATTAATTGAACATATGTAATTAGATTTATTCATTTGCATAATTTTTGATAATTTAAAAACCAGAGCGTCCTGCTAAGTGTGTGCTCTCCACCAGCTCACACCCTGCAATCCTAGAACAGCTTCTAAAATGAAATATATTTAGGACATATGCAACAACTTAGTGTTAGAAAACAGTGACATTTTTTCTGTATGTCATTCCAAATTATTTCTATTACTTGCCCCTCGTATGATTGGACAAGAGAAACTGTTGACAGAATCGGTGCTGGCTGAATTTTTAACTCTGCTTTGTGGAAGAGTCACTCTACCATCCCTCCAGGAATGAAGTTGCTTTGCAAAGAAATCCTTTCTATCCCCATATCTGTCATATGTTTTTTTATTATTATTATTATTATTATTGGTAAGCCATTTTCATATGTCACTGGCTCTCTTTGTATTTGTTTGTTGCGTTGTTCTTACGTATTGCGTGTATGTCAGGACAGCGGGACCACGTCTACATGACGGCAAAGGTTCAGCTTTTACTTGCCTTCCGTCTGCGTTATACTAGTCACTCAGCTGGGGAAGCCATGCTCACCATCAAGCATGAACACCTCCATACTAACCTCCGTGCCTGTGATGGCTGATCTCGGCTGTCAGCCCCACCCCCAATCTTCCCCCACCCCCCCACCCCTCACCCCCGCGTCTGGAATCAACTAATACCCAAGCGGCTGGGTGCACCTATGAGGGTCTTCTTGCCTGAATCTGAGGTCAGAAGACCCATCTAACATCTGAGCCACAGCTCCTGGTGGCAGCCCCTGTGAGAAGCTCTTGCTTTTTGCCTATGTGTCCTCACTCTTGCTGGCAAGCTCATCTATCCTGTTGCTGAGGCACTCCTTCGCTGCTATTAGAGCCTGCTTCCGATGGAGACTGAATAACAGCGGTTCTCTAGAACTTTCCTGAGATTCCAGCACCAGATTAAAGATATGCAGTCTCGTTGACTGAACAACTACAAGATCGGCCTTTTGGCTGGGAGACATCAATTTTTAAACTACCCAGACCATAGACCATGAAACATCCTTGCTCACTTCATCATACACACACATCTCTCTTTCTGTGCCCTCTTTCCTCCTTCCCTCCATTTCTACCTCTAAATTATGTTTCTTTAGAGGATCCTGACCAATATGATGCTCAAGTAATCACACAGAGGCACATGTGCAAAAACAGGACATTCCTGGTCAATAGCAGACCACTCTCTGCTTCTTTTTTCTTTCTTTTCTTTCCTTCTCCCCCCCCCCCCCCCGCTCCATTTGCTCAACAAAAACCTCAGAGAAACCCCTCCTAGACTAACAGGGACTTCTCTAATTAACTCTTTTAATTATGGATTCCTCGGTGAAGGTGAAGATAGCCTATTTTCTAGCTATTTCCTGTAAAGCGAGAATGCTTCTTGTGAACCAAGGTTCTATAATTTTTTTTTCTGTACCTCCAGAGGTACTAGAATGTTACCTACCAGTCATATGATGGACAGCTAGCAAGTGCTCTTTGGCCTTAGCTAATGGATTGCGCTGGGGACAAGCACAGATTGCCATCTATTAGGTAAGAGTCAGGCATTATTGAAACAATGACCCGAGGCTTTCAGGTAAGTCACAGATGGCCACAGAATAAGAAATATTTCGAAACACCATGATCAAGGGGAGTCAGGTCTGGGAATATGGCTAAGTGGTGATGCAGAAAAAGAGAAGAAAGGAGGAAGAGAGGGAGAAGGGAAAGGGGGGTGAGAATCAATCTTATCAATACTATTTTAAAACAAAAAACAAAAACATCCAGACATGGTGGTGCACGCCTTTAACCTCAGCACGCGGGAGGCAGAAGCAAGTGGATCACTGTGAGTTTGAGGCCAGCTTGGTCTACAAAGCCAGTCCAGGACAGCCAAGGCTAACAGAGAGATCTTGTCTTGAAAAAACAAAAAACAAAAAACAAAAAACCCCAAAACAAAACAAACAAACAAACCAACCAACCAAAGGAAAAAAAAACCTCAATCCTGAGCCAGAGAGTACAGCTGCAAGGTGGAGTGCTTGCCTTTGACATCCATAAGGTCTGAGTCCAATCCCTGAGACAACTTGGTTGGGAGAAGGAGGAGGGGGAGGAGGGGGAGGGGGAGGAGGAGGAGGAGGAGGAAGAGGAGGAGGAGGAGGAGGGCCGAGGCAGTTTCAAAGAGTAGCTAAAGTCAAAGTACCAAGTTATTGGGCTGAGGAGATGGTTCAGCAGGTAAGGAACATGTGGTCAACCCTGAGAGCCCAAAGTTGGAGGTCCAGCCCCCACATGGTGGAAGATAGGAACCCACCCTACTAATCCTCTGTGGCGTGCACAAGCACGTATAAGACAATAAAATGTACATTTTGAAAATTAAGTAAATTCTTTTGTTTTGTTTTGTTTTTGTTTTTGTTTTTGAGACAGGGTTTCTCTGTGTAGCCTTGGCTGTCCTGGACTCGCTTTGTAGACAAGGCTGGCCTCGAACTCACAGCAATCCGCCTGCCTCTGCCTCCCGAGTGCTGGGATTAAAGGCGTGCGCCACCATGCCCGGCTTCTAAATTCTTATCTCTGATTTGTAGACAGTGATGTAATAACTGTGTGAGACGACTCCGCTAGGGCCTGTGGTAAGCCACAGTGGGGACTCAGGGTTGGGGGGAGAAAGGGCTAGTGGTTGGCTGTGTGCAAGCTGTTTTGGCTTTGTTTTGTTTTGAGACAGTGTCTCGCTACAGAGTCCTAGATGGTCTGAAAATGACTATGGAACCCAGGCTGGTCTCAAACTTAAAGAGATCCTCCTGCCTCCGCCTCTTGAGTATTGAGACTACAGGCGTGCTCTACTACTCCTGACTCAGTCTAAGCATGTTTTGAAATGTTCTAGATGACATGTAAATGGTCATTTGGTTATATCACCCCCCTAGATAGGTAAGCTAACAGCAGCCCTTACAAGCGACTTTTTCTTACTATGCTAAGGTACAAAAGCATCCTTAAGGGTTGTTTTGATGACAAAGGAAAAACACCTTGCATGATCTTAACCATGCACCAGAGCCCTAAGGAGATCAAAGCATCAAAGCCAGCTGTTGTTTGTTTGTTTGTTTTGTTTTGTTTTTAGACCAATAAGAGAAGAATTTGACATACATTTGAGCCTATGTATGTATGGCTCAACTTCACTTCCCCTGAATCTGACCCACTGGCAGGGAGCTGGCAGGAGTTTTGGGGCTCACCCTCACCCCAGAGGACAGCAGAAAGTGAGAATAGCAAGGAACTTTCAATCCATGAGTTCTGATCAGTCATGACTTGAAAGCTTGGTTCTTTTATTATTTACCACTCATTAAATGCTCCGACTTTCCTTTATTAAATGTTAAATCATCTTAAGTGGCATGGTTCTTGCTATTTGAAATGGCAAAGTGAGAAGAGAAAGTGGCCCATTTCCTTGTTAATGTGGCATTCAAATAAAACACAGTGAGTGCAACAGACAGGTCAACCGGCTGCTGACGGGGACTCTGTCCAATTATTTGTAACACAAAAGCCATGATTAGGGAGAAAATGTGTTCTTCTTACAGCACCATGCAAGGAAGTGGATTCCTCTCGGGGCATGGCGGGCACGTGCACCGGGGAGTGCTCTGTTCCTGTGTGCTCACTGCGCCCTGTCTCTCGTGCTGTGTCAAGAGCTTTCCAAGGGACTCACTTCGGCACATCCCACTGCTTGACGCCTGCACAGGCAGTTGTTCAAAGACTGAACACAGCCATATGAAGACTGGCTGATCAGGATAAAATCCCACAGAGATCCCACATTGCAGGGATCTGCTCAAATCCAAGTCTGAACTTGTTTTTCTCCATTTTAAAAAATCAAGGTGGATTTCTGCTCTATCCAAAAAAAAAAAAAAAACAAAAAAACCAAAAAAACACACCATCTCTTTGATTTCAGCCACGGAAGGTCAGCTTTTACCTCGCAAGACGACAAACTCTGTAAGGGTGGGTTGCGCCAGGACCGGTTTATTACTGCATCCTTGGCACTTTGCAGACGGACGGCATCTGGCAGGCCCTCACCATTCACCAATGGAATGGATGGAGTCCTGTCACTACCCTATTTCATCACTAAAACATTTTCTTTATACCCAGAAGGAAGCTGTTATCATATAAGACAATATCATAAAGACAAATAAGAGTGTTTCCTCTTACCCTCTCTCTGAGGCTTCGAATTATCTGAATTTTAGGGCACTTTTTAGGTCCCGATGAAATATCCAGCCAGTTTTCAAAGCTCCCTGCATGTGTGCAATCTTCTCGAAAAGTGCACCTAAAAGACAAAATCAGAACAAAAGACACCAATTGATAAAC
The DNA here is from genome assembly GCF_964271855.1 of Acomys minous. Lineage (NCBI taxonomy): Eukaryota > Metazoa > Chordata > Mammalia > Rodentia > Muridae > Acomys > Acomys minous. The sequence goes on from NC_140490.1 coordinate 97,794,140, forward strand.
TGAGTTTCAGTCAGTCAGTCAGTCAGTCAGTCAGTCTGTCTCTCTCTCTCTCTCTCTCTCTCTCTCTCTCTCTCTCTCTCTCTCTCTCTCACACACACACACACACACACACACACACACAGATACATACACTCATTCATTACAACTTTCTCATAACAGCAGTACAAAACCCTTCATATAGGAGCTATTGATCTTGAAATATAATAGGGATCAGACATTAAAATCATGAGAAGCAACAAAGAGATAGAGATGTGTGTGTGTGTACGTGTATGTGTGTATGTGTGTGTACATGTGTATGTGTGTGTGTGTGTGTTTCATCAAGTCTAGGAACAGAGGACAAACGCTGACAACATGTTGACCTCCTGGGCCATCTCTCAAAAGGACATTGTGAATACTTCCATCCAAAGCACATTCTCGCATGGACTCAGATAAAAAGTTCCCATGGAGAAATCCCTTAGAAGAACAGCCCAGAAAAGGTTTACATTTTGTATACAATGTAGATCTGCAATGCATTTAGCCAGAATACCAACCTACTAGTGATTCATTTTGTGTTAAAAAAAATAATAATAAAGCTACTGTTCTATGCTTTGCAACATGACGATTAAATGAAAATATTTCAAGGGCAGAGTCTGCCCAAGAATATGATAAGACATTCCGTAACCATCTGCTCCAGAACATTTATTTAGACAGATACCAAATTATATCAAAAGATATGAGCAAAACATTTTGCAAGGCCACTTTCCCAGGTCAGCCAGCTCCAAGGACGGCCCAAATAAATCATAAGATGTGGCCAGGGCCATGTACTGATAAACAGATGCTCTCAAACTGTGATCACTGCCCTCCTGGATGTCACTCTAGGTCACATTAACTTACCAGATGGGCCACCAATCCAATGAGAAGGAATACCAAGTACCAATATAATCTTCAAATGGTGCCGTCCCATACAGACGCTCCAGGGACCAATATGGAGTAAATTACCATACTATACCCCATTCACACGAAGATTAAAATGAAAGTGAGCGTGAGTTAACAACCTTGAATTTAAAAAAGAAAACTAAAGACTCTTAATTCACGAGATTCCAACACATCTCAATGGTGACAGCCATCACTGAGGGGGGCAGTGCAATTATGAATGGGCCAAACAATACAGCTGACTCCAAAGGATAATGGTGACAGCCATCCCTGAGGGGGCAGTACAATTATGAATGGGCCCAAACAATACAGCTGACTCCAAAGGATTCTATTTCTTCTTCCTCCTCATCCTCTTTTTAATTATTAACCATCTAGGCCTTGTGGCTTTTCTCTTTGAGTTTATGTGCTCATTTGAATATGACAGATACAGAACAGGAAGTTGGTGAGTTTCACTAACCGCCACCCACAAGTACTCTTAGCTTGTCACCTACCAGAGAGACGTGGGCTCCCTGGGAGCACATTTGTGTCCCAACTCCCCCTACATCTGTGTCATCCCTTCCCCAACTTCATAACCAAAGGGGTTTTCATTAGCGATTCTCCAAGGCCGTAAATCTAACTGACCCATGATGCCTCACTCGTCCGTCACGGACGTTAAGTTCAAATTAAACCTCTCTCAATGTCAGAGGGAGTTTGCAAGCACTGCGGCTCTGGAGCACAGAGAATGACAAGGCTGGTTCCTTATTTGTATCTGAAAAAGAGCATGGCTGCCGAATACTCCCTGCCTCTCCTGTGCCCTCTGGTTTGTATCAGGGCACTTCCTGTGCCTAGAGGAAAGAAGGGGAGAAAAATTAAGCCAATTCCACAGAGCTTGGAGTACAAATATTTTTTGCAGCCTCTTAATGTTGACTGGGAGTCAAGGCCTAAGGCTGCCAAAAAAACAAGTGTAAAATATTTCATACAAATAGTGCTACAATTTGCCAATTTGTAGGCAGGGGGGAAAAAAAACCAACCCCGTCGTGCCACAGACTTATCACTCCCTTTTCTGAACTATAGCATTTCTCGTCGGAACCACACATTTTGGTATTTAATCATATGCTGCCTTGAGTTACAACTTAACTGTTTCATATGTCCATGCCATTTCTCCCAGAGAAGCGCTAAGCCCCTGAAAGGGAGGGACGGTATTTTCATGTTTCCTTAGCAAATCCCTCGGCATCTGCCAGCACGAGATGCAAATACGAGGCTTTCGATAAATATGTCTGAATGAATTAATGAAATATGAAATCTCTATAGGTCTGTTCTGCTGGTGAACCAACTTTCTAGAGATGTGACTTATGTTTGATTCCTCTTTGCAGCAGAGAGACTAATTTTCACATAAACCAAAAGTTTGGAGCTGAAGATCAAATTAGGAGTTAAGGTTAGTTAGTTTTGTTTTTGTTTTTGTTTTTTTTAAGAAAGCAAGAAAACATATATAATGGGCCGTTCAGTTCCTATTCCCCAAGAAATAAAACCTAGTGGTGTCGCACATCTAAACATAAATTCTTTGTTTATATAAGAAAATCATTTCTGAATTTTTTTTTAAACTCTCATTTCTTGCCCTTCACTTCTCTTTCTGGCAGTTTAGAAAAAGAAAAGAAAAGAAAAGCAAGCCACAACATCAAGAATGTGTAAGCAGATGGTCAACCAACAACAGTATCTTATTACTTCTCAAACATTGCAGATTGTAAAACCTCGGCACATTTCTGAAGGAGGGAGGGCAGAGCTTAGATCTCCTACATCTAAGTAAACAAAACCAGGGGCTTTGAGATGATTTCTTTTGAAAATTATTCCTTAGTCTTGTGGATCAATCAAGGAAAAGAGGCCAAATGAATAAATCCTCAAGCCATCCCCGGAATGACATGGAAATATCATCGTTAGGCATGGCATTTGGTGAGGCTCCCCCATAGCGAGCCACTCGCACCACTCTTGATAAGCAGGTTCTCCCTTCCCTATGCTTCTCCCCACCTCCACCCCCCACCCTCCCACCAAGCCCCTGTAGGGTCTCATGTACACCAAGGTGGCCTTGAAAAATCACAATGTAGGAGGCCAAAGATGACCTCAGACGTCTGATTCTTCTGCCTCCATCTTCCAAGTGCTAGAATTACAAGCAAGGGCCTCATTTCCATTTTTTGCCAGGTCATTTTGGATAGGAGGAACGTTGGAGTCATCTTAGCACGAGTGTATCCCGGAGAAACTGTCAGGGTGTGTATACGTACTCTTTGCTTAGGCTAGGGCACTGGCCCCTCCTCTTTTAAAAGTCTACCTTATTCCATTCCGTGCAGCTTTTACAGAACTCGTGCAGCTTTTACGGAACCCCCAGACCCATATTATTTATAAAGAATAGAGATTTATTTCTTAAGAAGCTGGTTTGGCCAAGACTCGGAGCTTGACTCTGGCAAGGTGCCTCTGGCTGTTGTCACTCAATGGAAGAAGGCAGCAGCTTAAGAGGATGTCTGAAAAGACACTGAATCCACAGGCTCCAGCCTTTTCCTTTTCACAGTGGCTGTAAGCATCCATGGGGGTGGAACTCTCTTGGTCAAAACATGTCTCATTAATCTCCACCTCATCTTTTAGCATGGCTGCACTAGGGTTTAAGTTTCCAACATACTCTTTTTTTTTTTTTTTTGAAGGACATCTTTAATCCACAGCATGCCACATCTGGCCCTAAAACTTCATACCCTTCTCACATGAAAACCAGGCTAGGAGCCGGGAGTGGTGGCGCACGCCTTTAATCCCAGCACTTGGGAGGCAGAGGCAGGGGGATCTCTGTGAGTTCGAGGCCAGCCTGGCCTACAGAGTGAGTCCAGCATAGCCAAGGCTACACAGAGAAACCCTGTCTCAAAAAACCAAAAACACCAAACCAAACAAAACCAGGTAAGAAATTTCATTCTATCTCAACAGCCCCAGAAGACTTAGCTGGCCCAACACCAGCTCAAAATCTAGCCTCTCACCTAAAGTGATTATGGGTGAGACCATAGGTGTGGCACATCCTGAGACAAACTCATCCCCAGCTGTGAGGTGCTGAAACTAAATATGGTGTGTGCTCCCAGAATACGATGATGAGACAGACAGGTAGACGTTCTCATTCCATAAGAAGAGCTAAGGACAAAGAAATGCATAACTGGTTCCATGTAAGTCTACAGCGCAACATTAAGTTGTCAGGTTCCAGAATAATCTCCTTTAAGTTCATGTACCAGATCCTGGCACAGGGTCACTGAGCCACTCAGGCTGCTCCGCCTCTAAGGTGAGGATGGGATCAGACCACTTAGCAGGTCTCGGAAGTTGGGTCTTGTACCTGCAGTTGATGTAATCCTGAGGTCTCAGAAACTGCCCCGTTCCCATGGCGTCCTAGGTATTGCTGTAGTGGGCTCTCTAGACACACTCCCTTGTCCTCATAACAAGTTTCTCATGGGCTCCCAGGCTGCCTGTGATAGCCTCTTGAGTTTAGAGGAAGGCCACCGTAGCTTCCTAGCTCATGACCTCTGCAGAGGTATAAAACTGCTATCAAGTAGATGCTTCCGGTGTCTACCACATGTACCCACCAGAAAGTCAGTCCAAGCTGTAGCTTAGGCCTGCTTGAGCCATGGCTTGGACAGCCAAGGAGCACTAAGCCAGAATACAAGGAGCCAAGCCCCAAAGTAGCCTGGCAAGTGAATGCTAAGGCCCTCAGGGAACCTCTCTGGAAGCTTCAGCTTGGAAGACCCAACCTGCTTTGAAGAATGTCTCCAAGGCTATTCTCCTGTTACTTTTGTTGACTGGAACCTGGCTGCTTTCTGTCTGTGGTCATTCCTAATAAATGGTCCTTGGCCACATCCCTAATTTCATCTTCTGAAAATGCCTCTCCATTCTTTATAGGGCCAGCTAGAATTGTTCAAAGCTTCTCCCTTTCTTTTTAATTTATTATTTTTGAATTTTTTTAAAATTTTAATTTTTGGTTTTTCGAGACAGGGTTGCTCTGTGTAGCCTTGGCTGTCCTGGATTTGCTTTCTAGACCAGGCTGGCCTTAAACTCACAGGGATCCACCTGCCTCTGCCTCCCGAGTCCCCTTCCTTTTTAAGTTACAGACTGTGTTTAAATTATTTTATTCTTTTACATCTTACTATATTCGATACAAAGTAATCATAAAGCTCCTTTAATAATGTTTACCTTAGAAATCTCTCCACTAGAGACCGTAGATCTTTCTGTCACAAAGTCCTAGGACATGGCCACAGGCCCACTAACCTCTTGGCAACTATTTTTTTTCTTTCTTTTTTTTTTGGGGGGGGGGGTTGGTTTTTTGAGACAGGTTTTCTCTGTGTAGCCTTGGCTGTCCTAGACTCTCTTTGTAGACCAGGCTGGCCTCGAACTCACAGAGATCCACCTGCCTCTGCCTGCCGAGTGCTGGGATTAAAGGCATACACCACCAAGCCCGGCCATCCTCTAGATAACTATTAACAAGGCCATGGTGGTTTGAATGAGAAGTTTCTCACACAGGCTCATGTATTTGAACACTTGTCCCCAGCTGGTGACACAGTTTGGAGTGGTTATTTAGGAGGTTGAGCCTTGTTGGAGGAAGAATGTCACAGGGGAGATGATTTGAGGGTTTACAGCCTCACCCACTTTTTAAAAATTAATTAATTTATTCACTTTACATTCCAATCACAGCCCCCTCCCTCCTCTTCTTCTGGTTCCACGCTCTTCCCCGTCTCCCCCCAATCCACTCCAGCACATCAAATCTCATTAGGACTGAGCGTGTCCTTTTCCCCTGTGGTGAGGCAGCCCGCCAGGGGGAAGTGATCAAAAAGCAGGCAACAGAGTCCTTGTCAGACACAGCCCCTGCCCCCCTTACTAAGGGACTCACATGAAGCCTGAGCTGCCCATTGGCTCCATCTGTGTAGGGGGCCTAGATCCAGTCCATGCATGGTCCTTGGCTGACCTCATGCACATCTTGTGTGCAAATGGCATGTGACCAGCCACCTTTCTGCTCATGCAATCCCAGGCACGATGGACACTAGCCCTCCAGAACCGTAAGCTAAAATTCTTTCTTTCTTTCTTTCTTCCTTCCTTTCTTTCTTTCTTTCTTTCTTTCTTTCTTCCTTCCTCTTTGTTTTGTTTGTTTGTTTTTTGAGACAGGGTTTTTCTGTGTAACCTTGGCTGTCCTGGACTTGCTTTGTAGACCAGGCTGGCCTCGAACTCATAGCGATCCGCCTGAAGTTGCTTTAGGCCATGGTGCTTTAGCACAGCCATAAACAGGAACGGATACAGAAGGCTTCTAATTCTCAATCCTTGTCCCTCACTTCCACCTGAGGCCCCGTCAGAAGGCCTCCACCTTCCATACTTCTGCAAATATTCCGGCCACGGCCATGCCCAAAATCTCTAAGAACCCCAGGCTCTCTCCACATTGCTGATCTCTACGTGCTCATCAGGACCACCGCCAGCGGGCTGGAGAAATGGCTGAGCAGCTAAGAGCAGCTGCCAGTCTTACAGAGGACCTGGGTTTAGTTAGATGGCTCACATCTGCCCGTAACTCCAGTTTCTTGGTGTACTGCTCCTTCTTCTGGCCTCTGTGGGTACCAGATATGCACATACACACACACACACACACACATACATACATACACAATTACATACATACACAAATACATACATACATACATACATACATACATACATACATACATACATTGACATATTCGTAAAAATAAAAAAAATATTTTTTAAAGGAATTACCCTTCACAGTACTAAGGGGTCTTTCCAAACCTGACGCCCCAGATTCTTCCACCGTCTACCCATGACCAGTTCCTAGCCAGTCCCACACTGTCAAATATTGACTTTATCATCAGACCTGCTTCTCAGTACCAATTATGGGTCTAAGTCCATTTTATATAATTATAACAGGACACTGGAGACTGTGTAGTTGGTGAACAGATCGCTCTATCTATCTATCATCCATCTATCCATCTATCCATCTATCCATCTATCTATCTATCTATCTATCTATCTTATAGTTCTAGAAGTGCAAGGCTAGGGTCCTGGACCTGGCAAGGATGAGTTTGATGCATCACCCTATGGTGGAAGGATAAGAAAAAGACAAGAGCAAGAGACAGAACTCACAGCCTCAAGCCTGTTCATAACTGGATTATTCTATTCCAGATGACAGAGCCCTCGTTCATAAACACTCCCAACATGTCCCACCCCCAACAAAGTCCCACCCCAGCAGGCTCCACTCCCAACAAAGCCCCATGCCAGCATGCTCTACCCCAACAAAGCCCCACCCCAGCAGGCCTCCACCCCAACAAAGCCCCATGCCAGCATGCTCCACCCTCAACAAGCTCCTCCCCCTGCCCCCCCAGCTCCCCACACTCCCCAACTCCGTTGTACAACACATGCTTTGCAGAGGACATGTTTAAACTGCAATAGGATCAATCTGAAAGCCAGAAGATCCCAATCACTATCTGTGATGGCTGGCTTTAACGACAACTTGTCACAAATTACAATCATCTGAGTAAAAAGCCTCACCGGAGGCCTTGTCCTGATTGACTTGATTGATCTGGCGAGAACCACCCCAAATGTGTGAGGGGGTAAGCACCTCCTGGTAGCAGCCCAAATTAAAAAGGATATTTTGTGCTCACTTGGTCTTCCCTCTTGCTGCTGAATTAATTCACCTGCCTCTGGTGCCGCAGATTTAGAACCAGCAGTTCTGGGGCGGTTGTTGTTGACTGGGGACTAACAGCTCTCCATGAACCCCCCAAGTTTTTGGCAACAGACAGACACCGCTGAAGTACCCAGCCTTGTACACTAGGAAACCACTGGGCCCTCAGCCTCCCCACTGTGAGACAGCCATTGTGGGATTACTCTAATTACCAAGGCAAGCAGCATCAAAGACCAAGTATCTACCAGGTTCTCAGGTATGAGAAAGAGGTTATACTAGTTCAATGAAGCCAATTTCATCCATCCACCCATCTATCCATCCATCCACCCATCCATGCAAACATGCACACATACATACATATGTTTTGTTCCTCTACAAAACTCTGACTAATACAGTTTTATTTTATTCCTATTAGTTAGATCTCATGCCTATATGATTATGTCAATAAGTAGATATGAATCTATTTGAAAATTAGAACATAAAGCTGTCCAAATGCAAAGAAAAGATTCTTAAAGAAAAAAAAAAGTTAATTTAAATTAAAAAAGAAGCTTCCCTTAGGTGAAAAACTCTTTATGTGGTAACAATTAGTGGATGCAACTATTTAAGACGTCTGTTCTCAGTTTACTTTAAATGTGTTATAGAGCTCAATTTGTTCAAAATAATAATAGACTTAATACCGCCACTTGAATATATAAGAAATGGACCACCTCCCCCCATCTGTAACCCAGAAAACAGTGTTCCAAGCTACCCAGCTCCTAAGTGGCAAACAGGGAGCGTCTAGGCTTGCTGTTTGAGATTCAGAAAGAACTCTGATGTAGTGAGTTTGCTTCCCAGATAAAAAGAAATCAGTACAGTCCATAATAATGCTAAAAAACCACCCGACCTGGAGATGGACGTGGCAGTACTGACGCTGGGAGCTGATCTGAGCACTCACAGTTGGTTCTCACAACCTCCTCCTTCCATTAAAGCGGCTCTGAACCTTCTTGGTTTGGGGGGGGGGGTTGTTGTTGTTTTTTTGTTTTTTGAGACAGGGTCTCTCTGTGTAGCCTTGACTTTCCTGGACTTGCTTTGTAGACCAGGCTGGCCTCAAACTTATAGCCACCCGCCTCCCTCTGCCTCCCAAGTGCTGGGATTAAAGGCATGTGCTACCACTGCTGTTGGTTCTGAACCTTCCTAATGCTGTGACCCTTCAGTACAGTTCCTCCTGTTGTAGTGACCCGCAACCATAAGTTACTTTTGTTGCTACTTTATAACTGTGATTTTGTTACTGTTACTGTTACTGTTATGAATGTAATATAAATGTCTGTGTTTCCTGATGGTTTTAGGTCACCCCTGTGAAAGGGTCATTTGATACCCAAAGGGTCCACGACCCACAGGTTGAGAACTACTGTTCTATGGGGTCAGAGGCACACATCATCATGTGGCTGTCAAATGTCATAAGTCTGGCTTCAGAACCACACACTTGGCCCCCTCTTCCCCCCTGGCCCCAGCACTAGGACCCTAACCACCATTTTATAAAGTGTACAGGATAAGGTCTTTCAGAGTTTCCTGGGGTCTCAACAGAACTTAGAAAGTGTGGCCTAGGCTGAGACAAGACAGGGGAAGTGGGTCTCAGGTGCCAAAGAACACAGGGCAAGGCAGCCTTTAGGATGAAAAGCACTAGCCCAAGGGATATGTCTCATGAAAGTCTTCACTTACCGGGAAAGTGGGACAGAGGGGCAGACATCCTATTGGGACTCTAGGTGAGAGAAGCATGGGAGAATGGGGAAATAGAAGGATCCAGAAGGTCCTAGAAACCTATGAGAAGAACGTTATGATGGGCAGATCTGGGCCAAGGGGTCCTGCTCAAACTATGGCACTAGCCAAGGACAATACGTCCAGTAAACTTCAAGCCTCTACCCTGATCTAGCAATGGACAGGACATTCTCCACAGTTGAGTGGAGAGTGGGGTCTACTTTCACATGAACTCTGGTGCCCCATATTTGGCCATGCCCCCTGGATAGGGAGGCCTGATAGCACTCAAAGGAAGGATAGCAGGCTACCAAGAAGAGACTTGATACCCTATGAGCATATACAGGGAGAGGAGGTCGCCCTCAGTCACAGCCATAGAGGAGGGGAGTAAGGAGAAAATGGGAGGGAGGGAGGAATGGGAGGATACAAGGGATGGGATAACAATTGAGATGTAATATGGATAAATTAATAAAATATATTTTAAAAAAAGAAAGAAAAGCACAGCAAGGTATTGGGAGAGAATCCCTTCACTGGGGCATTCTAAGAGGCCTGGGCATTCCATCATGTGAGTATCCAGCTCTGCTAAAGAGTCAAATCCTTGGTGACCCAGTCTTGAAAACCTATTGTGCTCCCCACCCCCACAAAAAAAAAAGCCTGCTTGCAAACCATCTGCTTATAATATAAAATATATTTCCTCCATAGAAATAATATCATAAGCAGTGATTAGGTTTTCCAGGTTAGGCCACAAAACCTATTTATTCATAATGCAGCCTTGATATTATATTTCTGCAATAAAAGAGTTGCAGAAAACAAGGCGGTTGCAGCCATTTGCATTATATAGCAGTTTTTCTTCTTCTTTACTTATTTGTGTTTCTGTTCAGTTGGTAGTCTGGGAATGGTGCCCAACTGGATCGACTTTTAAATTTATTATTATTGTATTGTATTTGTATAGCATTTCTATTTTTTTAAATGGGCACGGCTTAAATTATTAATTGTTTTCATGCCAACATAAAAGACAGGAAGAGTCACTTCTGAGAACCTGAAACCTGAAGTTTTTCCAGGTAGGTGAACTGCCCATTCCTATGGGGGGCTGGGGTGGGGGGAGGGGACAAACCTGGAAAATCTGCCTCTATCAGGCTAGAATCCCCTCAGTAAAAATTTACCACTTACTCAACCTTGAAATAGAAACTCTGAGCCGAGAAATGTAACTCCCACTTCCTGCCACTAGAATTTCATCAGCATCTCCTAATCTAATTGTTCACCAAGAGCAGACAGTCCCTGAAGGAATCCGATAACTAAATATCAGGTAATTGGCTTGAACGTGGGGTGAGTGTGACCTGTTCCAAAGATCCTATACTGATAAGGTATCAGAGAACTTTTAACAAGCCGACAGTCCAGCTTCTCTCCTCTCATATGGGCAACTGCATCCTCAAGGGGGGTGGTTTTCTCCAAGAGCATCCCAAGGTCCTTTGCTAAGTGATTTGCAACAGAGGTCTACATCTTTGGGAAAGGCACAGAGCACAAAGGAGGGACCTGGTGATCTCCAGAGTCGGGTGACATTCATTACAGTTGCCAGTCCACGAGATGAAGGAGTCAGACTCCATTAAATGAAAGAGAATAGGAAGTCACTGTGACAAACTAAACTCTGAATTAAAGGCGCCCAGAGTCGGGAGCGGAGAATGCCAAAATACAAGACCAAAATAACTTGCTAAGAAAGCTGAAGGAAAAAAAAAAAACTGGATCTTCATCACTGGATCTGCAAGTCAGTCTACGTGAGAAAACTATGCTAATAACACAAGAATCTAGATTTTAAAAAAAGCAAAAATGTCTGGCATGCCAGGCAATGTCTTTTCACATGATTTGATTACTTTATTCTGAACACACACACACACACACACACACACCCTATTAAAAAAAACCCTTTAGGGGATGGAGAGATGGCTCAGTGGTTAAGAGCACCAACTGCTCTTCCAGAGGTCCTGCGTTCAATTCCCAGCAACCACATTTTGGCTCAGAACCATCTATAATGTAATCTGATACCCTCTTCTGCAGATAAAGCACTCATATGCAATAAACAAACAAAGCTTTTTTTAAAAACCCCTATAAAGTTGTTACCATAATTGTCCCCAACTAACAGATAGGGGAAACAGGTTTCACAAGGCTCTGCATTGCTTTCCTAAGGCATAGTTAGTATATGGAGAAGCTGAGACACTGAAGCAAGCAGGATGGTGTTACGAGACCATGTTCTCATCAGCTACTCCATGCTGATACCCACAATAAACAGCACAATAGCTAACCAAGGAGCCCCTCTTCTTAGACCATTTTGTGCCCCGTGACAGAATGCCACGAGCGAGAAATTTATTATTTTTTTCATAGCACCAAAGGGTAGGAAACGCAAGGCCAGTGTCTTGCATCCAGCAAGAGCCATCTTGCTACCCCATCCTATGGCAGCAATGGAGGGGGTGGTGTGTGTGTGCACAAAATGGTAAGGAGTCACAATTGCAGCCCGAGTCTCTTTCAAAACTGCGTTAGCCTATTCATGATTGTAGAGCTCTCAAACCACTAAATGGCTCCCCTTAGGTCCTACCCCCCCGAGCACTGTTGTACCAGATTGTTTTCAACACAGGCTTTTATGGGGAGACACATCCAAACCACAGTGCCCTCCCACTGCTAAGGATCTGGCACTATTTCTAAGGCCAGTGGGAAAACTCATTTCCCTTCTCAAAACAGTCATCACTGTCACCACCTCCATGTCAAACCGAAAGATACAGAGGTACAAGGAGTTTAGTTAGCATGGTGCCTGCCAACTGGCCCCATACTCTTTCTACTGTATCCAATTGTTCAAACTTTTTAAGTCTTCCATAGTAGGACTGTCATAAGTACCAAAGCGATACTATGTAACTTTTCCCAGGACATGCCTATATAGGGGAACACAAGCTATATTGGATTTTCAAAGTCAAGAGCTTAGCGTTCAAGCCAAGAAGTTTTGGGAATATAAGGTACATAAAATTAAACAAGTCTCCTGCTACAAGCCTTCTGAGGGCCTCGGATATGCACAGCACTGTGCTTTGTAAGTTGTTAGAGCAAGCACAAATGCTGCGCCAATCCTGAACTTCCACTGAGTGTTATCGTGAGGGACTAGAAATTCCAGTTACAGACATCAGGAAGCATGTCCCAGTTGTTTGGACTGGGAAATTGTGGTGGTTTGAGTGATCCTGGCTCCCATAGGCTCTTATGTTTAAATGCTTGTTGGTGGAACTGTTTGGGACGGATTAGGTGGTGAGGCCTTGTTGGAGGAGGTGCGTCACTGTGGGTAGGATTTGAGGTTTCCAAAGCCCAGACCAGGCTCAATTTGTCTGTCTGTGTCTGCCTGCTGCCTGGGGGTCAGGAGGTGAAACTCTCAGCTACTGCTCCAGCACCATGCCTGTCTGTTTCCTGCCATAATGATCATGGATTAACCACCTAAAACTCTAAAGCTCCCAATTAAATGTTTCCTTTTAAGAGTTGCCTTGGTCATGGTGTCTCTTTACGGCAATAAGACAGTAACTAAGACAGCAATAATTCACATGGCAGAGTCAGAAAACTTTGTACCTTAATTAACTAAACAAATGCTAATATAAAATGCTAATGGCTAGATAGGAATCTGAGTAATTAGGTTGACCAGATGTCCATTTGCATAGCTTCTCTATCCTGGCTCAATGTCCAGTGTGTTTTCCTACATACAAAGGCATGTACTGCCCAAGTCTTCTTACAAGACTTTCATGGCTCTTCCATCTCCCAGGAGAAAAGGGTTTTTTGGGTGTCTCCTTGTATCTTGAACAGCGGTTATTAAGAGTCCTGGTTGACTGTCTACTTCCCACGCTAATTTTTTAGCTTCTCCAAGGCACAGCCTCGTTCATCTTTGTTTTCCCCAGAATCCAGTAAAGGATCTGGCCCATTTCTGGTGTTCAACAAAAGGTTAGCTGAGTTGGAGTGAGAATTAAAATTTAAAGGGTTTAAATTCTTGTCCCTGTCTCCATGATACCAGCCTAAGTCGTTTTATTGATTTTTTGTTCATTAGGTCGGCCTGTTAACTGGCATGGTGGAAAATCAGTCTTTGTCTTGAAACTTGGAGCTGTTTAGCACACATAAAACACATTTGCAGAGGGAAACACTCACACAAAAGGGATCTGTGGCCCCTTCCCTCCACGCAGTTCTTCAGCGAGCGCCGGGTGTACTAAAAGTTTTCGCTTTTTCAATTCCAGTGTGGAGCTTGTACAGAAGAAGAATGCCAGGAAGGTGTTCAAGAAAAAACTAGGTAGTGTGGAAATCAAAGTGAGAAAATGGTGCCTCTTGGCTCAGGAAGGTCTGGGTGCTACTTTTATCTGATGCGTTCCCTGGGTCACGGGGGGGGGGGGGGGGAGCTTTTAGGCTTGGAGGGCCGTTTCCGTTTCCCTAACACTGACTATGTGGCAGCAAATACTACAGCCCTTGAGGATCATATCAATCCCCCACCTCGCCTGTCAGAAACAGTGCACACTCCAAATAGCAGAACACAAACAGCCTAGCACTACAGGATTGTACAAGAGCAAAAACCAAGTCGGGCAGGCAAGCAGGCCTCGAGCTGCAGACCTGAACACTGTGTTTAGTTGTAGAGGACTTGCAGGGAACAGGACAAACATGAGGTCACAGAGACAAGTGAAAACACTTGAGGAATTTAAAAAAAAAAACCAAAAAAAACCCAATCAATAAGAAAGTGCCCTGCCTCACATAAGGTCATTTAGGAAAAAAAAAAATCTCCATTACATTAAAACATCTATTTACTAGAAGGGGTGCTCTTAATGGGGCTTGGTGAAAGTCAGCATCACTAAAAGAGATGGTGCTGATAAGTACTGGGATGCTGAGGCCTGAGGTCTTCAGTTGCATGCTTCTTCGGAAAAAAAAAAAAAAAACCAAACCGGCTTCCGCAAAAGGTAGGCACAGCCACTGCCAACTGTCTAAGAGGCCAACAGTGGAGCTGAGTTCCTCAGCCGTCTTAGTGTTTCTTTATTTTTCTGCTTCTACGGTTAGGGTTTCCACTGCTACGGTGAAACACCATGGCCAAAACCGGTGAGTTGAGGAGGAGAGGGTTTATTTGACTCACACTTCCACATCTTAGTCCCTCACAGGAGAAAGTCAGGACAGGAACTCAAGCTGGGCTGGAACCTGGAGGCAGGAGCTGATGCAGAGGCCATGGAGCGGTGCTGCTTACTTGGCTTGTTTCACATGGCTTACTCAGCCTGCTTTCTTATAGAACCCAGGACCCCAAGGCCAGGGCTGGCACTACCCACCATGGGCTGGGCCCTCCCCCATTGATCACTAATTGAGAAAATGCCTCACAGCTGGATCTCATGGACGCATTTCCTCAGCTGAGGCTCCTTCCTCTCTGATGACTCTAGCTTGTGTCAAGTTGACAGGCAAAACCAGTCGGCGCAGTAGGCTTAGCCCATAGCTTCTTCCAGCAACTAACAAAGGGGAAAAAGAACCCAGGGGACTCAGCGCAGTTCCAGACCCCATTCTAGTTTGGGTAGGTCCCCGAGCCTCTTCCAGCATTCACAGTAACCCAGATGCACAGGTTAAGCTATGCCAGGGTCATTCAGGGACGCCCCAAGGCCGGAACAACATATTCCACTCTGCTCCCCACTGTTTCCACCCCACAGACAGTTGTCCTACTTGCTTCTATACAATTAGTCTGCACAATGGGGTCCTTACACAAGGAGGAGGGGCCGCCCCCCCAAATCCCATTATTATCATTATCACTGGCATTAGAGTTGCACTGGACCATAAAGAAGTGTCACTGCACAGGCTTCAAGCCTGAGATCTGCACAAGGGCACATCTTCAACTGGAAAGAAAGAAGGAAGGTAGATGCATAATGATCTTCTATCTCCAAGTGGCTAGACAGCCATTCTGCTCAATATTACGGTGATGCCGGAAGTTGCATGTGCTCCTTCAGGCCCAGAAAGGCCTTCCGGGACTCCCGAGTTAAAACTGCTAACTTTACCCACTCCTAATCAGCGTCTTGCTTTCCCTTTCTCAACCTTATTGAGCCCTGCTTGCCTTCTCCTATGCTGTCGTCTTCCTCCCTGATGGCACACCCACCCATATACTCAGCAACAGTCTTTGGAAGGAATAATTACTTAAGGAGCTCAAGGTGAGATTATCCTGGGCTTAAAGTCTGCAGTGACAGATATCTTGCTAGTAGAAAGGTCAGGGAAGTTTGGAGGCATACAAGGAAGGAGACTTGAGGCAGAACTAGTGACTCTACAATGAGCCAAGGAGCACCAGGAACCACCTGAGGCTGGGACACAGGAGGGCAGATCTCACACTAGAGCCTCCATGGCGTACCAGACCCTACCGACATCTTGATTTCAGACTTCTGTCCTCCAGAGTGCAAGAGAGACATTTGTGTTGTTTTTAAGCCACTGACTTTGTGGTAACTTCTATTATGGTAACTCCAGGAAAATCAAATCCCTTACTCCAAGGACCTGTGTGCATATATGGGTCTGTGTGACTTACTGTGGGTGCTGAAAGTCCTAGAGCTGAGAACAACGTCTGACACATAGGAGGCGGTCAATATCTGTTGGATGAATGCGCAGAGTAGTTCTTGTAGCTGGAGAGGGCCCCGAGTTCTGGCCTTCTTCTCGGTCCACAGGCTGAGGACACTTGATTCAGCTTTGCCCTCTCTGAGGGACACCATCTCCTTCCTGTCCTGCTGCCTCATCATCATCATCATCATCATCATCATCAATTCACATTACATCCCATTGTTATCCCCTCACTCTTATCTTCCCATTCCCACCCTCCCTCCCTCTTCCACCCTCTTCCCCTCCCCTAGACCTCTGCGGGGAGGGACCTCCTCCCCCATCATCTGATCACAGCCTATCAGGTCTCATCAGGATAACCTGCATCCCCTTTCACTGCCTCTTTCTTACTGTGGTAGACAATGGAATGGCTTGGGAGGTGGAGATAAACCCAGATTCGTCTCCTGTGAGGTTGGTGAAGAGTGGCCCCCAAAGATGTCCACATCCTAATCCTTGGGACTACGTCCCCTTCATGGTGAACACGCTGCAAATGTGGACTAGCTAAGGGTCTTAAGGCAGGGCTTTGCCGTTATCTCTGCGGCCCAAAGTAAGCACAAAGATCAGAGACAGGAGTTCAGAACCTACGGAGTCTGGAGAGGCTGTGCTGTTGGTTTTGAAAACGCAGAAAGGAACGACAGCTGGGAAGGAACGTGAGTTGCCTTGAAGAGGCAGGAAAAGGGGAAGGAAAATGGGGCATTTCTATAACCTCAAGGAAAAAGCTCTCTCCATACCTCTATTACAGCCCACAGAAGCCCCACTTCAGAGCGCTCACCTCCAGAGTAAACATTTCTTGCTCTTTGAAGCCCACCAAATATTCCTTCCAGCAGCAGCTGGAGGTCAAGGCCAGCCCACACCTGTCTTCTCTACAAAGGGGTAGTAGTCATACGGATCCCTGACGGCTTAGGGTGCCAGGAAGGACAAGTTGGCACATGGTGGGGGTCTGTTCAAGGCGGGCTCTCTGAGACAGCACTCTCTGCTGGAGTTCGCTAGCAAGAGGCTGCAGGGCTGCATCTGCGCCAGGGATCAATCACTTGGGGCTCCAGAAGAACTGGTCATATGCACTATGCACCAGGGACTGTCACTGCCAAGTCTCTCAACAATGGCAGCCTAGTGGGTAGGGTTCGCACAGGGATAACAATTGGCCCAGAGTTTTTGAAGAAATGGGTGTTGGGCAGAGGAGAAGTCTCAAGGCAGGCGAGCGAGCTGGGCACTAGAAGTGTCCCAGTCAGCTCTTTACAAATCTTCACTTCTCTCTTGGCTCTATGTCCGCTCTGCTTCTGTCAGCCTTTCACCGGTCAGATGGGAGCTGGACTACGGGGGCGCTCGCTACTACACTGAGCTGAGAACTGATCTCTTTCAGAGCCCCACGTGCAGTACCGCCTAACAGCGGCGGCTGAAGATTTCAAGACAGCTTCTAGGGGTTGCCTGAAGGTCTTCCGGCCGTCACCGTGGAAAAAGAGCGTGCAGAAGACTATAGGAGGAGGTTAAATTTATACAAACAGTCAAGGGGGCATCCAGATACCCTGTAATTAGCATCTTGGGGGCTCTGCCTCTACCCTGTGCGTGGGGATCGTTAAGGAACGCGGGTGTGAATTGCGGTTCCTGCACGGCCCATTTTCTAAGAAGGACCCAGTCCAGGTTCCATGATGTGACCGGCCCCCAAGCAATAGCCACCAAGCAGATGACTCAGGAAGAGATCCAGGACAAACACACTCTACAGATTACATGGAGGGTGGGGGAGGGAAGTAAAGATGATGGCTGACCTGACCTGGTTCATCTTCGACACTGCCACCCCATCATCTTTGCAAGACACAAATCCTTTAAAGACGCAGTCCTTTGCTTAAAGCTCTTTAATGAGCTCCCGGCACATACTAATTAAATCTAAACTCAGAGCCTTCACTTCCTGATTCTGACCAGCACCTTATCCCTTCCTCCCTCCCTCCCTCCCTTCCTAGCCAGTGTCCTAGAGACAAAATTCCAACCTACCACTCCCAAAACAGACCTGCGGCCGAGGTGCTTCTTTGGCACAAAATGTTTCCCACCCTCCCTGCCCTTGGTGAAAATCTATTACCCTGCTTCCAGGCCCAGTATCAGACTACCTTCCTCTGAAGCTGAGGGTGACCCTGGCCCCTCTTTCACTTGCACTACGGCTGACACTGCCCCAGCCCTTCCTAGGAGCCAGGTCCTGCCTGCAATTTCATGGATATTATCCACTTAGCAGCTCCCAAGGTGGGTACTACCATCAACCCTGCTTTGGCATAGAGAAGAAACGTGCAGGCCACCCAAACGAAAGCCTAGATCCCATCCCAAACAAATCAGTTTGAGGAGCATCATTTTTTTTTTCTCCTCTGCTGTGTCATTCGGTGTGCCAGCGTGGCGGTTGATGCAAGTAGACTTCCCTTCCTCCACTCTGCTCAGTAGAGGACACCTCTCTGTCTGTCTGGTCCCCCAAGCCAGATATCTGCACATGATGTCCTGTAACCTCAACAGACGACCCCACTGTATTTGATGGTAAAAGAGTTAGTAAAAGAGTTAGAACTCACCACCTTTTGCCATGTCTCAGAAGTCTACTTGATCTGACCCAGTACCTACCGAGTGCCTGAGCCTCAGGAAGAATCCAGCCTGGCTGCCTGTCAGTTCTTTCTTTTGTGAGATGCTGGGTCAAGGGAGAAAGAATTTGTCTTCCAGAAAAAAAAAAAACGGCGGCCACCTTGATCTTTTATTTTTCATTTTATGGCCCTATTTTTAGTGTGCCATGCTCAAGGGGGAATTCAATTAATCACCAAGTCCCGTAAGTGCTTGCTTCTAAATAGCTCCTGAACCCTCAAACTTACCTGTTTCTTCCTACTCCCCACATTAACCCAGCCCCAGTTTCTACAACCACCTGCTGGGGTGGAGGTGGGAAGCTCTGCCAGCTCCCAGCCATGACTTACGTCCATCTTGCTCCAAAAGGCACGCTCTGCTCTTCAGTCTCCTCATGGGAGCTGGGCAACGACTCAAGAATCTTCTGACAAAATCCAACGTCTTTAACACGACTTATGAGACCGTCCCTCATCTACCCCACTGACCATGTCACCCTTCGTCTACCACCCTAAGCCTTGGCATCCCGTGTGCTCATCACTCTTCCCTTCAGGCCAGGAACTCGTTTGTACATATTGCCAACCTGTCCCCTCAGCCGGTCTCCTGACATCAGCTGCCTGTGCTTCAGTTTGGGGCGAGTTTGTCTTCCTCAGGCAGCTTTCTCCAACCCTTTTGAGTCAGATGCCCAATCTGTGCCTCCATGAAATCCGTTGTGTCTTCCATGCCTAACCTTATTACACCTCATGTCATTCAGCTCCTTTGTTTTCCAGAGATCAGACTCTTGTCCCCACATCCTTAAGGCCTCAGCACTCCAATTACTCATCTATATAGCCTCTCGCCAGGCCATTTTATAACGCATCCAATTGGATAGGAGAAAACAGTATATTTCTTTATAATGTTGAGCTTGGCCATGGATCTTGCTTTAGCAATGGAACATCAGTAAGCAGGATGTGAGCAGAGGCTCCAAGTGTAGCAGGTAAGTCAGCTGGGTGTCATGGACATCTGCCGTCTGACTTCACAAGAGCTGTCACACGATGGGAGACACGTAACACAGACCTGACTTTCACCTATAGCATGACAGCAAAACCTCTTGCTCCTCCTCACAGCTGACAAGTGGATCCATGAGTGAGAAAACCAAATGTAAATAAATACCCATTCTTTAGGCCACTAAGGAGTGGGCAGTTGCACATTAGGTGGTATTACTGAAACAGGAACTCAAAATATACTGGTCTTTATCCACCATTAGATTACAAACGCCATTCAGACAAGAACTGTGCCTCCAGGTCTCCAGGTGGGACCCCAGGTCTAGAACATGCATGTGGGTACCTTCATGAATGTTGACAATCAGACGTATGATTGAACAAATGAACACTGGCCACTGGCAATGCTGCATGTTAATCCCTTAACGCCAGGAACAGCATCTGGTTTTTCTCAACACCACCTAGCTATTTCACTTCCCACATCGGGCTCTTGGTAGGTTTTTCAACAAATATTTGTTGAAATTATGAGAAACTGAATTGTGTGGGCTGGCTCGGGAATCCATCCTCGATATGCGACATCGTTTCTATGGGGAAAGAACTTGCAAATGAACTTTCAGAACCTTGTCGGCTCATTGGTTCAGGGTTGCCAGTTTTGTGGAAATCCATAACTGAACACATGTGCTCTGCTTTGCAATACGGGAGAAGCAGAGGAACTGCTTCCAAGCCCAAGATATTCAGCCTAAAAAAAAAATTTCCCTTTCAACCCACACACACAAATGCAGCGCAGGTTGAATTTCAGGTTCCCACAATAAAATACTAGACTTTCTAGATCTCATTGTTTACTTGTTTTTTTTTTTTATCTGCTTATACTGGGTGCCTATTCTTAGCACCAAATAAAATAGAAATTAAAATCATTTTCTTACCCCCCTCAATCCACTTTCTAGACACGTATACAAGAAAGTTCAACCTTCTCAAGACAGAAAAGAAATTATTTTTCTAAATAAATCTGTGACATTTAGAATAAACACAGTGGGATGTTCCACCATCATACAAAAACATCCCCTTTAGGATTCCTAATTTTGAATGGTACCAAGAGCTTAACATGAGTCACACAGATCTGAAGCTAGCTTTCATTTTATCTTAGGCCAGAGCCAAGCCAGCTGGGAACCAAATGAGGTGACATGGCCATGAGGGATCGTCAGCCATGACCCCGCTATGCTTGCTAAAACACAAAGACGCTGGTGCTGCCTGCCAGTCACTCAACTTAACTCACTCAATATGTTTTTGGAACACACCACATACAACAGCTCACAGGGCGAGGTAGAGCAATAAAAGTGATGGCGACGGGCCAAGAAGAAAACAAAACAGGAGTGAAATCGTACGTAGGGGGGTGGTTATCTGATATTGAGGAGTCAAGTGGAGATAAATATATGTAGTAGGACCAGAGAGCAATGAAAGAGCTAATGGATGGGAAAGTATGCAAAAATGGAGAACCTGTAAATTAAGGCAAAGACCCTGGGCAGGAATACCACTGGAATATTTTTGAATCAGTGAGGCCAACGTTACCAAGGAGGGAGTTGGCATGAGAGAGGTCAGAGATGCCTTTCACAGAATGCTTTGCCTGCAATAGGGGGCCAGGCTGTGTTCAAGGAAGATTTACCAATGCGGGCTATTAATCTACAAGGGCTACCATCTGCTGGAGACTTTGAAAGGATCCCTCCTATTGGAAAGTGCTGAGGGAGGGAACAAGACCCAGGGGAAGCAGGAAAGAGAACTTAACAGCCAGCTGTTGGGAACAGCCAGCTGTTGGGAACGGCTTGAGGGCCTCGCCCAACTCTCTCACAGGCCCTTTCTCACCCAGCTCACTGTTCTCCTCAGAGAACACAGCTTCCCCCAACGTCCCTCGAAAGCAACAGTTCTCAACCTGTGGGTCACAACCTCTTTGGGGTCGAGCAATCCTTTCACAGGGGTCGCTTAAGACCACAGAGGAAAGCACAGAGATTTACCTTACAGCTCGTAACAACGTCGAATTATATGGCAAAATTACAAGGATGAAGTAGCAACAAAAATAACTTCATGGATGTGGAGGAGGAGGCGGGGTCACTGCAACGTGAGGAACTATGTGAAAGGGCCGGGGCATTAGGAAGGTTGAGAGCCAATGCGCTAAATGGCTGGCTGCCGCTGGATCTGACCAGCAGCTGCCCTCTCTGTCTGTCTGTCTGTCTGTCTGTCTGTCTGTCTCTCTCTCTCTCTCTCTCTCTCTCTGTGTGTGTGTGTGTGTGTACGTGTGTGCGTGTGTGTCTCTGTCTCTCTCTCTGTCTCTGTCTCTCTCTCTCTCTGACCACCTCCCAGAGCTGAAGACCATGTTTTCAACAGATACCATCCTTGACCCTTCCTCCTTATGCAACCACCTGCAGCATCAACCCCCACCCACCTTACGACTCACCCTCAACTTCTTGCCTGTTTCATTCATCACCCTTGAACATCAGCCCCATCCTTGCTTGATCTTGATGCCTGACACCGACACACAGAGTCATCTACTATTCTGGCGGCCGCCATAGGTCCCTTGCCTGGTCTCTGCTCAGGCATCTCGTTCTCCATCTTCACCTCCCGTGGCATAACAATCCTGCAGACCTTATCGTTTCCAGTACCCCCACACCTCTCTCACTTTGAGCCCCACACAGTCCAGCCAGTACTTTCTTCCCAGCTCCCCAACAGAACGGTCCATGCATGGATCTTCCCACCCTCGCGTGCCTCTCACCCGCAGTGTGCCCCTATTTCCCTCCTTCACACACAGGAGCTCCTCATTTATACAAAATAAAATCTATAGTGGCCGTGGCCTCAGTCATCCCATAGGCCCCACGCTTCCAGTATTTGTCCCCAAAATGGCTAAACTGAACTCTACCCTGCCCAGCAAAGACAGTCTCGGAGCTGGACTAGACTTGAGTGGAGCAAATCCATGCTTTCTGTTTCAAAGGCAGGATGATCTTCAGCATCAGGCGGGCCCTAGTGTTGCCAGACAACCACACTCTATTTTCTTTCTCTGTTCTCTGCCTGAGATCCGCTGTGTTTCCTGTTCTCCTCCTGCCCCCGGCTCATCCGGACACCTTGCTCCTATTGGTCTGAGGTCGCAGAGGATGTTCAGGGCAATATGGACTGAGGTCTGCTCTGCTTCTACTAGCTCTGGGGGCCGGACTCTGCTGCTTCCCTCTCCTCCTGGGCTGAGGGTACCCTCCCCACTGATGTATTAGGTCGTGTTTTCTGTCACCTGCTTAAAGACAATACACCATAACATTTTCTTTGTGTGTGTGTCTGACTCTATCTCTCTCTGTCTGTCTCTGTCTCTGTCTCTCTGTCTCCCTCTTCTTCCTCCTCTTCATCTTCCTCCTCCTCTTCTTCTCCCCCCCCCACCCCCAATGTCTCACCAACACAGAGAAACGGGCTGTGTACATGCGCACACTTGCTCTTGCTTAAGGAAGGGTGTGGCTTCTCAATCAACTTAGGACTCACTAATTTGGCTAGGCTATCTGACCAATGGACTCCCAGGGGTCGGCCTGTTTCTGCTTCCCCGGCAATAGGATTGCAGGTGCATGCTAATACAGCTGACTCTTCATGCTTCCCTGGTGAGCACTTTACAAGACTGGGCCTTCCTATCTCCAGCCCCAGACAGCATTGTCTTTATGTACCTTTCAACAAACAAACAGAAACCCTGCCAGGCATGGTGGCGCACACCTTTAATCCCAGCACTCAGGCAGCAGAGGCAGGCAGATCTCTATGAGTCCCAGGACAGCCTGGTCTACAGAGTGAGTGCCAGGACAGCCAGGGCTGTTACACAGAGAGACACTGTCTCAAAAAGAGATGGCGTGGCAGGTCCTTTACGTGCCTGCCTGCCATGCTTGACAACCTGAGTTTGGTCCCTGGGATCCATATGGTAGAAGTTGAGACCAACTTCCATGAGCTGTCCCTCTGACCTCCGCACACGTGCTATGGCACCTGAACCACCCCACTCCAGTGAAACATCTCAGGGAAAAAAATAACCATTTTAGAACCCTAAACTCTTTGGTCTCTTCTTTCTGCCCCGGAGTCTGGTCCATGCCTCCTCTGCCATTCTTAATAACACCTCAAGGAGTCTCCCCTGCTCATTACTCATTGTCATTGTCTTTCGGAGCTCCAGCATCGCTCCAAAGACAGACCTCCGTCACAATCAGCGATCGTGATGAGCTTAGTCCAGTGATCAGCTCTCCATCTGACCTCCGGCACAGTACCGCTGCCCTCTCCTCCTTTTCCTAGCCAGGCAACAGACTCCTCCCCTCCCCCTTAAATGATTTCCCCTCCTGATCCTTCATCGTTTTTTTTTTAACCCTTTCTGTTTCTCTCTGACTCTAACCATCACAGTACTTGAGGGCTCCAGCCCTTGAGAGACCAGCTCTTCATCTTTTGAGCCGTCGCCCCTCCCTGCTCTGACCGTAAGTGTCTGTAAGTACCATCAAAACACAACCAACTCCAAAAGTCTATTACCAGCTTGGGGCATCTGCCATCTACTCCTGACCTAAGCTTGAACAAGCAGTCACTACCTACATGCAGCTATTTTACTGCCACCACCCATGAATAAACTCCTTCCCAGAGCTCTCCAAAGACAAACGGAGAAGCTGCAAAAATGGAAATGGATGGGATGGGGGTGGGGGGTGGGGGGGTGAGGAAAATACAGCAACCATATAATACTGGCTGTGATCAGTTAATTTCTTAAAGTCTACTCTTGGGCATGTGATGAGAAGAAAAGGCTCCTAACCCAATTACAATTATTCATGAGAATTTTCTTGGCCCTGCTTCTTTTGTCTGCTAGGGACTCTGAGGGAAAGGGCCCCCCCAGAGGAGGTGCAGCAGAGAGGAAGGCAGTCAGTCACTCATCTTTGCAGCAGCCCGGATTGTGACTTCCCGGATTGTGACATCCCGGATTGTGACTTCCTCCACCAACACTGAATTCATCCCATCTCGAGCCTCTCCCTTACATCATAATCGCCCCTCTCCATTCATGCCTCCTGCTCGCCACCCCCCACCCCGTGAGCTCACTAATTCACTTCTCTACAGCCTTTTCTTGCCCCTCTGCCCTGCCCGCAGCCTCTCTCCACCTGCTGTTTTATTGTTGTTGTTGTTTTGTTTTGTTTTAAATCTGTGTTCACCTTTAAAACCTGAAAGCAGCACTCTGACAGCCACGGTTATGTGGCTTGGTTCCCCCCCCCCCCTCATTCCTGCCTGAGCTGCAGTGAAGCTCTCTCCTCCTTGCTTCTATAGCAAGAGCTGGAGTACTGGGTTACCATGGCAACAGCGAATCCAACCAGGCTGGTCCCAGCGACGCTAAGAACTGCCATGGAGAGGAAGCCCGCTACAAGTCGCCCCTGAGCCTAGATGGGTCGCGTACATCGTAATTCAAGACCTAGCTGGGCAAATTCTGCCCGGAGACTGAGATTGTACCACAGGCCCACGGCTATACGCCGCGCAAGAAGACAAAGCCATCAATAGCAAGGCTTCCGCAGAGCAAGCGGAATACGTGGCATGATGAGGATTCATTAGAAAAAAATTTCAAACATTCCCTATTCTTTTTCTCTTCTCCAAGGGAGAACCTTTTGATTCTCTCGCTGAAGTCTTGATGAACTTGATAGAAAGTAAACAACAAATCCATCTGCACTGGGCTCTCCCATCTCACCTCACGGTCCCGCCCCCTCTCGCCCGTCTTCTCCCCCCCCCCCCCCCACGCCCCTTCCCTGCCCGAGCTTGGATTTGCCCTGTGTGGCCTGGGTTAAATGACGGTACTGACATGGCAGGAGCCATCTTTAAGAATGAGCTACAGTCACGCCATGTATTTCAGTCCTGGAGAGCTCTGGCTTCCCTGCAGCATGGGAATGGATCGTTAAAGTAGGGCAACAAGTGTTCAGCTGCATGACACTTTCTGGAAAATGTGAGTTGGTGAGAAAGAATTCAGGAAATACCTTTGTAGCGGGAGGCACCAGCCGCAGTGGGGGTCTGCCGCTGTTAAGCACTCTGAACAGGATTTTCGTTTACCGCAGTTTGCAACCCGAATTCTCCTCACCTGAAAGTAAAGAGGACATGGGTTCAGATGGGATCACAGCAGCACTGGGGAGGGGCCCCTACAACGCCTTAGGTGATGATGGGCCACAAAGAGTGTACTTATTAACCTGAGTCCAGAGTGGCTCTCCACAGCGAGGCATCAAGTTCTAGGATATGCTAGAATGTGGGGGAGCTTCTGAAAGTGCAGAAAGTCAGCTCCTATCCTGAACCCCCAAACTCAACCAAGAGCAGATCATCAAAAACATTTGAAAAATAACATTGCGTCCATACTTCCTCAGTGCATTTTCAGTCTCTCATTCCCTCAACAGTACATTAGGATGCTTCATACATATGATATTAACATTATTGCATTGTATTATATGCAGAAATCACAGCTAAAGATAATTTAATGCATATCGGAGGATGTATACAGGCTATGTGCAAAGTTTTTGAGGGCTTTGTAGAACCTATCCCCAGAAAAAAATCAAGAGACCATTGTACTCCCAGATTCCCCTGTGGCCAAGAGATTCTTGTGTGGGGTCCCGGAACCAGGCCACTTCATTTTCATACAGGGACAGTCAGTGTCATCAGCGGCACTATGGAAATGAGCATCTGGAAATTCGTGGTGGTTCTCTGCCCCAGAACAATCCACATGAGTCTGACAAGGGAGGCAGAAGTGAAATGGTACTAGGGTGCTTCCATCACTCCTGCGCGAGGCTAAATGACTCACACCCACTCCATTGGGGTTGCAAATGAAAGAAACAGGACAGGGCTAAGGGTGTAGTTTAGTAGTCAAGTACTTGTCTAGCATGCTCAAGGTGCTGGGTTCGATTCCTAGCACCACCAAAAAAGAGAGGGGGGGGGATTCCTAGCACGCCTTTCCCATCTGTCAGTCAACACTGCCGGACAGATCCTGGCAGCGAGCAGAGGCAGTGGCAAGCATAGAGTGCCCGGATGTTGCCTGGCATACTTTCTGAAGGCAAAATTGCACAGCAGGTAGTAAGAAAACTTGTAGAACTCATTATCCGGGAAAGCCAGGCATGCTAGGAGGTATAAGTATAGAAACGGAGAGTTCTAGAAGGAGTTTGTGGTGAAAACAGGGCATATCCTGAGGAGATCCTCCAACCCTAGGTTGACATCACGCAGGATCCCTGCGTCCTCTCTTTTTACAATCCTCCGTGCTGCTGCTGCCAGACGCAGCCAGAAGGCCACGAGCCTAAGCCAGAACGAACCAGACTGTGGATATTTATTTCCTCGTAGCTCACAAAACATCCTTCTAATTCCGAGGGATTTTATTAAGTGGTCATGTAATCTCTCTAACCTTGTTTCCTCGCCTGCAAAAACAGCACTAGGACAACCGACTTCACGGGGTTATTGCAAACGTAGTCTGAAGCGCACTAAATAATTTGTGTCGTAAGTACTAGTTATTGCTATTAAGGGAGGAAACGGTGCCGGGGTCCAGCGGACGCGAGCAGTACATTTCCTCAGCACAGGCTTATGTGAGCCTTTGAGTGTGTCTAGCACCATGCTACTGTAAAGGCCTTGAGAACAACAGATCATAGGGACCCCACTCTCGCTGAGAGCCTTCGGGGGGATTCAGGTCTCTAGAACGGTCTTTGAGAGTGACCACTTAATGTATCTAACCCCAAACATAACTCCATGTAAGCGATAAGAAACTATAATTATTACAACCGCCCTGGTCTCTAACACACTGTGGAATGCCTCCTCCTCCCCAGAATGTGTACCTGCATATGATTATGTTTAATGGGCACATATTGATGCCACCTTACAGATTTTCCATGGCTTTTTAAAAATTATGATAGCTTCCTAATGTCAAGGAAGGCCATTCCTTGCACTTGGACTCTTGGGTGGATCATATTTGCACAACCATGGTCAACTAGTAGGCTTTTGGTTTTAGTTTTTTTTGGGGGGGTGAGGGGAAGACGGGGTCTCAATATTTAGCCCAAGCTTTTATTTGTGATCCTCCTGCCTCTGCCTCCTAAATACTAGGATTACAAGATGCCCCACAATGGTTGGCTAAACAACAGGACCTCTTGCAATAATGCTAAAGTAAAGAATATAGAGACGATAGATTTTTGCACCCCCTTGAAAACTGTCTCTTAGGGCTTCTGGCTATAAGTAATTAGGGACTGGAAGCCTTTATTTTCTAAGAAGTGAAGGTCTGTGAACTAGTGGCACATGCTCGGTAGTTTTCAGCCTGCAGCATCGAGTTTCGGGATACTTTAAGTATTTTTGTTGGTAACAGTGAGAATTTCTGAGCTATTTGTGATATTTCAAAAAAACAAAATGGAAAAACATGCACAGATTAAGCCAGACTTCCAGTATCTTTGCTTTGGGAGGTTGGAATTTTATCAGCTCAGCGTGGCAGCACAGTCAGTCCTCTGGCTGGCAGTTCTGAGATGTCCTTGATAAATAAAGCCTGGGAATGGGACTGCTTACTTAATAAACACAGTTTGTTGAATAGACAGAAGTCTTTCAAATATGGGATCCCAGGGAAAAGACATAATAAAGAACATTTGAGTGTCAAAGCAAGCCCGTGCTGTGCAAGGTGAGGAAGGCTGCGGGAGGCTCACATGTGACCATCTCAATGTGGTCATTAGATCGGGCCGGCATTTCAGATGGCAAAGAGCAATGTGGACTTTCTAAGAATACTTGATACCATCGCCCCTACCCTATGACTCAGAAAGCAAGCGCACGCAGGATAGTCATTGCATTCTTCCTGAGACTGGCTGGAAGAGAGAAACTGAGAAGGAGGGGGGGCGGGGGTAAGGGCGCCGGTGACATCTATTACATAATTATCTAAGCCTCCATTACCTTCTTTATACTTAGTGTGTTCAAAGGGTCAAGGGTCAAAATGACCAGGCCACGTAGAATGATACTCTATTATTCACAAGTTTGGATCTTGGTGTCATTTTGCATGGACAGAGTTTGAATTCTTGTCCTCTTAAAAATACATACATACATATTTATATATATTATAGATACACATATTATATATGTATATACACATATTATATATGTATATACACATGTTTATACATATACATTATACACCCACTATTTACTTATTAATTTATTTTCTGGAACTACTTAACATTTCCCAGTCTTAAGACTTCTCATATATAAGTTGAGTAATAATTCCACATGCCGTTATTCTTAATTATATATATATGTGTGTGTGTGTGTGTGTGTGTGTACACAACTCAGTACATTTACAGAGAAACCCTACAAAGACCAATGATTCACATCCTGCAAGAAGTCAACAAAAATTTTTTTCATTTTCTTAAAGATGAAGAAAACGTTGAAAAGGTTTTGTTTTCATTTCAGTAAGCAGAAACAAGAAAAGCTAAAACCTCCAGATAAATAAGAGTGGGGGGGGGAGGGGTGCAGGGGAAGAGTGAGTGACATAGATTTCCTGGTTCATGAATATGTATGAGACTGTGGCCTGATATTAACCCCAAGTTCTAAAGCCAGTCCCATTGGGCATACTCATAAATGCATCTAACCATTCAATACCCACACAATAAATGTGTAAATTCAGTTACTTTGCTGATTATGTGCCCATTCGCAAACACACCCCCCTCTTCTGAAAAATCTGGCACTGGAAATATAGCCAATAATAAAATTGTCTAAATAGGTAATAATTCTTATTTAGTTACCGGTGACAGTCAGTATGGGTTTTAATTCCATGCCTGTGACCCACGGTGGGTCTTCTTGAAGCCTGCAGTGCTGTTTAAACCTGGTGGCTCAAAGTAAAAGCTTTGCCACTAGATCATGGCACCAATGAAATAATTCTTGTTCGTAAGTCAGAAGCAAAAATGGCTAGCATCTTCACCTACCTCCTTCCCGGCTGTTAGGTAGATGTAGCTATTGTTCACGGGATGAGGGACAAGCTTGTAGAACACGGGTGTTTCCTCTTTAATTTCATAGATGACCTCTGGACAGTTCGAAGTCAGATTCTCACCAAGGACGACCTTTGTGGTTTTTGGGTTTTTTTTTTTTCAAAAAAAGAAAGAAAGAGAAATATAGTATTTAGTAAGTACTGTGAATATCAGGATAGCAAGACCTATAGCTTAATTCCAAGGCCACATCATTTCCTACTCATGCACCATCTGCAAGCACCACCATCCCCCACCCCCACCCCCACCCCCCGAACTATAAAAAATCCACCACTGGAAATACAGCCGATATATGTGTGTGTGTGTGTGTGTGTGTGTGCATATACTGGTGTATGTGTGTGCATATACTGGTGTGTGTGTGTGTGTGTGTGTGTGTGTGTGTGTGTGTATGTGTGTGTGTAACTGGATGAGATATTACACATCTTAATCATCCTCTCTCATAGCTCCATCTTCAACCAGGCTGACAATACCTAGCATCTCTGTTTGGGCAAGAGGCAAAGTCACCAAAAAACTAGCAGATCACCACACTTCAAGTGTGAGGCGGTCTTCTTACACGTGAAGGCTTGTCTGCACAGTTTCTGACCAGACCTGGCTCTATCAGAAGCCACAAGTCACAGCTTCCAAGAGTGACCTTGAAACTAAAGGCAATTATCTGCTCAACATATATTTGCATGGGTTATTCTGGGGCTCCTCCGGGGTTCTACATAGTCATGCATCTTAAAGTAACCCCGACAAGCGCACAGGGATAGACAAGCATGTATGTGTTTACATATAAAATAGAAGCAGGTGTGAATCAGTATTCTGCGGCTTGGCAATCAGACACCCTGAGTGTCATTCATCTTCAGTCAACAAACATTTACTGATCACCCCTATACTGTTCGGGGTAGAGGGTGGGGGCGGGGAATAGATCCAGGAAGGAAATCCTACCCTCATGAAATGTACATAGCATTTGGGGTTGGGGAGGATGGATGGTGTCCTCATCTATAAACTTGGACTAATAACTACACACTATCGTTGAGTGTGATCAGTGAGATAAGTTCAAGAGGAAACGGAGAATGCAAGGTCATGGTAAGGCTTTTAAGGAAAGTTGACACCCACAAGAGTCATTTAGTTTCTGGATGAAACTTTTTTTTTTTTAAACTTCATTTTATGTGGATGAGTGTTTTCTACATGGATCTCTACACATCATGTACATGCCTCCTACTCACAGAGTCTAAAATTGGGCATTGGGTACCTTTAGGCTAGAGTGACAGACAGTTGTGAGCCAACATGTGGGTGCTGGGAATTGAACTCATGTCCTCTGGAAGAGTAGCCAGTGCTCTTAGCTGCTGAGGCTTCCTCTCCATCCTGAAACATGTTTGTTTGCGTTTTTTTTTTCTGTTCGTTTGCTCGTTTATTTAAAGAGTCCCCTTCAGGGCAGAGTCCCTAAAGTAGGAGGAGGCCAATGTGTGGTATGAGCAGAGCAAGGTGGAGAAGTGTGCACAGTGAAGCAATTCAACAAAGAGGCAGGGACATGTTCTTCAGCCTGTGTGGATCCTGTCTTTCACTCTGGAGGGAGAGGAGCCGCCATTGAGGACTTGGAACAGATGTGTGACAAGGCATAGAGGTAGGGCCCATGTGTACAGGTCAGATGAGCTACTACTGTCATCTTGGAGACTTGGGATGGGGACCTGGGTTGGACCTGGCTCTACTTTTAAGTGGCTGTGTCACTTTGAGCTAATACATCCTTAGTCAACGTCATGGACCACTCTTTGTCTATAACATATAACATATAGTCAATGACCAATGCATAATAACCTATGGCTAGATTCTAAGTTCCCTTCGGGCGGGGACCACGCTCTAATCATCTTCACATCTGTCCTCCCACCCGGTTCCGTGCTTTAAAAGGCAATGGCATCAACATTTTTTGTCGCTTGGAAGACATGCAGATATACTATCTAAACTCACATTTTTTTTTATTAGAAGTATTAAATTGTTTTTCTGTGTCTTGGAGGGACAAGGTAAGGGTTTGGGTATGTGAGTATGGAGGTCAAAGGGCAACTTGAAGGAGATGGTTTTCTTCTTCCTCCACCACGTGGGTGCCAGGGTTGTCATGCAAGCTCCCTTACCTCCTGAGCCGTCTCATAAGCCCAATGCTCTACCATGGGGGACATTACTCATATGGTGTATGTGTCTTGAAAAGAAAAGAAAATGACAGCCAAGATTCTTTTTGAACAAAGCTATGCCCATACATGCATTGAGCTGTGACATGCCTACCCCAGCACGCTCTCATGGCACCTTGGCAACTGCTGTTGCATTACTGGCTGTCTATCAGCTGGGCACAGGCAGCAGCTTCCTTGGACCCATCACCTCCTGGCACTACTTCTGAGTCTGGCTTTGCCCTGTAACGTCATGCCATCCTCCACTTGATCAATCCCCAGTAGATCTGGTGCAACTCATCCCAAGAGTACTCAGCAAGTTCTCTTTTAAAACAGCAGCAGTTAGGTACCACAGTGGTGGGAAAGATCTGGGGCTCGTTTGAGAAATGACCCTAGAGCCGCGCTCTGCAAGACGGTAGCAGATAACCACACAGGGCTATTTAAACTCAATGGGAAGTTCAATTTCTCACTCCTCCCAGCCATGTTTCAAGTCCTCCCTAGTCACCCACAGCTGCTGCCGCCAAACTGGCGAGTGCAGGTGCGAAATACTTCCATAGGCATGCAAAGGTCTACTGAACAAGGCTGCCCTGCAGACAAGAGCTAAGTGGCTGGAACAGAAGGGGCAGGAGGGCACTGAGGCCGTAAGGGGTCAGCTTTCCAGGATACAGGAGCGAGGTAAGTGGCTGGAACAGATAGGGCAGGAGGACACAGGGTGGTCAGCTTGCCAGGATTTGCCTAACTCACGGCTCACTCATAAGTGGCACAATGACTTAGCCCAGAATCAAACAGCTGCTGTAGTTCTGGAAAGGGGTGGTCTAGAAGGAAAGAGAGAAGGCTAGTTAAACAACGAAAAGGTTGACGGAAAGATCCTGAAGTCAGCCTCAAGAAAGGCTGCTGCTTCACCCAAGTCATCCTGTCAAACTTCCTCCCTCGGGAAAGGCCCCTGTGCCACATTTTCCAAACGTTAACCTTCAACCTGATCCAAACCAAATCTTCAGCAGCTTAGGAAGAAGCCACAGGTCAAGCTAAATGACACCGGAAGCAAACAGGCAAATCCGCCATGAAAGAAGCTATAGAACCCAGAACGCAGCTTTTTAGTAAGCCAATGGGGGGGAAGATAAAGTAAGCGAGAAAGGTGCTTCAGGCAAGCGGCAAGCAAATGTGCTCCAGACACCGGTTTGAACCAAATAGCTTTAAGTGTATTTTTAATCAATTGTGAAAGTTCAGCTATATTCAGTAGATAATCCTAAGGAATTACAGATAATTTTGTTAACTGTGATAATGACATTATAGTCACAGTTGGGAACACGATAATAATTTCTCAGAGAGGCATAATGAAATATATTGGGGGTAAATGTCATGGTGTCTGGAGTTTGCCTTACAATAAGAAGAGACATGAAATAATTTAGAAAACACCATCCCTCATCCGTGTTGGGCGAGGCGGGAGCTGCATAGCAGCTTTTTACAGGGTCTCCTGCCGTTTACTGTTGCAGGGAAGCTGAGAAGGTAGGAAGGGTGCAACACCGATCTGTTTACTTGATGCCTTGAAGACAGACACCAGCATCCTTCGATAATCCCAATTAGTCCGGGAAGCCTTTCTTTCCTACAAACACCTGGTGTCACCAGGTATGTCATGCCAAGGCTTACCAAGGATTTCCTAAACACGCCTCTTGGCACAGCCTGCTCACCATAGATGCTGGGTGGGGCAAGTGTCAGGGATGCTGGAACATCCATCGGAGGACAGTCTAGAACTAGTGACAACAATTATAAAGCATGTATTCTTGGACCCCGAAGCGTGTGTGTGTGTGTGTGTGTGTGTGTGTGTGTGTGTGTGTGTTGACATATATTCACTTGTAGCACACTGTTGTGAATGAAAGTCTGAAACTACGTAAATATCAATAACAGGGAGTTACATAAACAATAGGATTCTGTAAGCAAGAGTGTAAAGACAAACAGGATTCTGTAAACAATAGCGTAAAACTGGAGTACACTTCCACCATCAAAATAACTGGGAAGCCTTTTTATTTTCATATAGTATTTTAACATGTTATAATAAATATATATGAAATACAACTGCTTCTATGTATATACATATATATTTAATGTTATATGTTCAATAAAAATGGGAGAGAAAAACACCCCATCTTTTGTGTGTATATATGTGTGTGTGTATGTATATATGTATACATATATTTATGTATGTATACGTATATATATGTGTGTATGTATACGTGTGTGTGTGCATGCGTGTGCACTCTTGCTAGATTATTGATTGCACTAGAAACCTAAAATGGGAAGCTAGAAATAGGTGAATTTCGCTCTGTACTTCCTCTGTTCTTTGGGGTTTTAAACAATGGGCATGTATTATCTTTAAAAATAAAGACATCAGGACAGGCATGGTGAAAAAGACCATCAATTCCAATACCAGGGAGGCATGGTCAGGTAGATCTGCTGGAGGTTTGAGGCTAGCCTAGTCTACATTGGGAGTTCTAAGCCAACCAGGGCTATACAGTGAGACCATGTTCCAAAAATAATAAGTAAATAAACAAATAAATAGACTTAAATGTTTGAAAGTGAGTGAGTCAAACTGCTTTTCTTTTGGCCAGATTATACAAACAATGACCTCTACACCCTGGAGATAAAAACAATAGCAAGTTTTAATTTTCATTCCAAAGATCCCAAACACACTGCACTGAGAGTTTGGGCTGTCTGCCTGTGTGGTCCCCAGCCTCGTCTCTCTCGGTGATCAGCGCCGGCTCCTACTCACATCTCTCATTCCTCCCACACCAGGGGCAAGGGGACTTCTCGGACTTTCAACTGCAGCCTGCTTGAGGATATTCATGCAGGAAAAAAAAAAGCCATGGAGACAACAGCGAGGGAAATGTTGCTCCTTGGCCCAGTTTAGCTGAGTGGCTTCGAGGTGGGGGAAAAAAAATAGGATCAGACGAACAGTGCAGGAAGGGACCATGAGTCACGGCAACCCAAAATGGGCGGAATTTTGCATAAGAGAAATTTCATCCAATTCACACAACACGCCGCTCAGGCATGATGCACATTTTTTATTTATTGCTTCCAGCATACGGCCTTAATATAGACGTAATCCGAAGCCACACTGTGCCTCCTGTGTGTATATTTCTCGACACTCACCAGCACATAGCTTCACCTCCTCCTCGGAGGAGCTCTCCCCGACTGCCTGCCTCTCCCCTGTGTCTTTCTCCATCCCTCTTGTCTCCTCTCAACACTTGATTACTCTCTGGAATGACTTCACCAT